>NC_087514.1:48598428-48923067 GCF_963921805.1 Phalacrocorax carbo
AAACACAAAGTAAAGGGTTTATGGTATGTGTTTTCAGATAATTAGAAATACTGCTCAATTCTGTTATCAATGGGTGTCTCTTTTTCTGGGATATCTTTATTTTCTGCTTTATTTGTAATTTTTAAATAGACACCTACAGTAGACATGAGTAGAAACGTGATATGAAACTAAAATGTATATATCAGTAATCTGGGGGAAGGGAACTGGTTTTTAATCACCTCAAATTTAGATGTTTGCAAATGCAAGAGGCTCAAGAATGTAATGAAAAACTATTCAGACATTTAAATGTGTAATGATGAACAGTGAAGGTTCCTAAATCTCCTCTGAGCTCCATAGTTGGATTTTGTAGCAAAAGAGCATGAAGAAATTGAAAGTTCTTTAAAAATCAGCTTAGTTTGGGACCATAAAAAGTATACGTATCGAATGTTATTCAGTCTTAATGTTAACTTATATACGTGAACGTAAAATCTAAGTGTATTAAAAATCAGGAAGTGGCTTGCTTTTAAAGCTTAGGTAGGTAATTTGGTGATTTCAAGGGCTGAGAGGTAGTTTCAGAATTTAAAGCATATTTCAAAATGAACTGACTGTTACAGTATTGTCTCTAACATCAATTGAATTGTTTCTTAGAAATCCTTCTCATGTTTTCTTCTTCCAACTCCCTCCGCAGATACAAACTTCTGAGGTATTCCAGAGAACGTCAGTATATTGATGGGTTGAACAATTTAATATATAATCCTAAAATACTTGTCAGTAGATTGTATAAAAATATAACTGTTAATCTCATACCAGAACTTGCTCCTGTTAGAGACTATTGATGGAAGTGAAATGACAAGCTATTCTACCAGAATAAACTTTTAACACTGGAAGCTACTAATAGAGACTGTAAGACAAAACAAAACCAACAAACAGAAGCTTAGAATTAGAGATTTTTGACCATTTGATGATGCATATTTGGGATGAGAAGTAAAGTGATTGTATGTACCATGAATTTGGTTCTGAAAGAAAAGCCAGCAGCTACTACTCAGATGTTTACAGCATGAGACTACTGTTCAAGCCTTCATTCTTCATGTTCTCTATCTTAACCACTCAACTAAGTAAACTGCAGAAAACAGACTTGTAGCTTCTCTGGAAGTAGGAACAGAGACCTCTTCTTCCAGGAATTTTTTTATACTAAACCACCACCACCCCTTCCCCCCCATATTTAAATGAATGCTTTTGTTTCTTTTTAAAACGTGTTTTGTAAATATGTGATGTAAATTAATGTGTGTACATTGCTTTTAAATTGCTCAATATTTTATGCTTCAGTATGTATTTGAGTGTGTTCTCATTTGAGTTCTATAGGAATGTTTTTATTAGCATGAAAGAACAAGAGTAAAATATAAGTATGCTTAAAAAAAGGTTATACCTTATGTGAAATGAAGGAAATATTAATTGTTGGCCAGCTATGACTGTAAACTGTTATACTAGTTTTGAGCTCTAGGCCTCCTGCACATCTATATAGAAAAATCAATTTCATATATGAACTTGTTAGAAAGAAAGCTTTTAATTTTATTTATTGCCAGTAAAACTGTATGATACCCTGCCTGCCATCTAAATCCTATTTATATGCATATTGCATGTGTATTACAGAAAATCTTGCAGTTGTTGCGTATTATGATCTACAGGAACTCTTAAGTGTTTCCAAGTGTGCCACTAGTGTCAATGTCAGGGATTTTAATGCCTAAACAATGTGTCTGGGTGCGTACAGTATTTTGGTATTGTTCTTTTTTTAAAAAAATCCTGGTAAACAGCACTTTTATTCCTCCAAAATCAGAAGAGCCAAAAATGTGTCTTCTTTGGAAGAATATTAAAGTTAGATTTTTAAGAAAATAATAAAACATAGTTCTAATAGTTCTAATGCTTGCAGTGTGGGATTTTCAGAACATGGTGTTGGTCAAACTGTTCCGATGATGACGACAATGACATAAGTGGAACTGAAAGCAGGCCAATCCCAAGTGTTTTTTTAAATTCCACCTGTAATATATTAATCAATATAGCTATTTAAGGGCCTATTCTGGTAGAGTGCTGAGTGCTTCTATGATGCGCTAAATATCCTCACATCGATGACTTTCAATGAGATTGAGGTTGCACAGTCCCACTAAAGATTGGTCCTGTCTGTTTCTCTATTTTTGTGGTGTTATATGTATGAGTAACTAGCCTCTTTCCTTGGCTTATAATGAAAAGCATATCTTATTTTTTGTTTGCTTGTAATGTTATGCTACCTGAAAGTATCCCACTGCGAAGCATTATTATCTTTTCCTAATATTTTTTTACATCCCTTGTTAATACTAAGGAAAAGGACTGGATTGTTTATTTTCTATGTTAATGCAAAGATATTGACCAAGATCTACTAAACTGTTTTGTTTGTCAGTTACTCAACTCTTTAGGAACCAAAGACTGACTTCTGCTCCCATGAAGAATGGGAAGCAGTATATAATACGGATTGTTTAACCATAGAGTGTTCTGTAAGAGTGTTGACAATGAATACTAACTTCAACTCATTACTATGTGTTGGTTTCCTGAACTGCTGCCGCAAATGGTGTGGTGCTTTGTATATTTGAGTTTGTTTGCCATAAACACCTTTTATTTCTTTGATGTCCCAGCAGCAAATTTTGCCCTTAGCCATTCTTCAGTAAAGTTATGAGCTTAGTTGTAGGCATCCCAAATATTTAGTAGAAATGTAATGATTTATTTTAAGTAGTTGAGAACAATTGTAAGGGATACTTTAAACTGTATTGGAATTACCTTAAAATCTACCAGTTAATCCAATATGCTTTAGGAATGATATAATGCAAGGAAGATAACAAAAAGTGAGCATAAAGTGAACAAAACATCTTTCAAAGGCATGCTTAAGTCGTCTGAGCACCTCCTGATGTATTTTTCTATAACTGAGTGTAGAGAATATTCTGAAGCATTAGTCTTACTTCATAGCAGACTAATAAAATTCTTTAAGAACTGTTGAATAAATTTTTAAATCTGTCGTAATTTTGAAGTGATTTCTGATTTTCAGTACAAATTCACCTACTCCTTAATGCCTATGATTAGGAAACATCCTTTGGTACTGTAGGTCTGTACTGTTTTCTGAAGCATGCTTTTGTGCCCATTTGTTAGGCATTCTGTGAAATTAATGTGCAATTTTAAAAAAATCTAATGCATATATATGTATATATACATACATATATACATACTATATTACACATATGCTATGGCTGAACTAATATAACTTTACAGCTCTAAGTGATTAATCATGTATGGTCTTAGAAAAATGTGATTTAAACCAGTATGTGAATGGATTATAACAAATAGCTGAGTTCTTAAAAAGTTTACATTTTGGTGCCCCAAAGTGATAGATGTTAAATTATGGATTGTTAACCAACACTATTCTCTTTTATCACTTTGTTGGGAAGTTTTAGAAGTTGCCATCTTAAATTAAATCAGAAATAGTGTTTGTGTACTACCTGCTTAAACTCAGTACTGTTCTGTAGTGAATTTTAACATAGACAGTGCCTTCAAACAAAATAAATGCGATGCAGAACTAAAAGTTGTGCACATTCCTTTTGATATTTTCATGATTCTTGTAAAATGTAGAGAGAAACCGGTCACATTGGCTTTTGCACTGCTGACAAGGCAAATTAAGGACGTCTTTTCCTCAAGCAGTGAACATGGAGGGAGAAGAAAGGGAGTATTTTACAAGATTCTGAAGGTCTTGCAAATTAACAAGTAAAAACATTACAGAAATATTAGCAGTGGAATCTGACTGATATGCTAAGAAACTCTTAAGCCCATTTGCTGTATTTCAAATTCAAGGAGGAGAATATAAAATATAAAATCCATTTTGCAATAGACAGTATATTGAAAAGCAAGTGCGAAATGTCCTTTTTCTTGGATCTTGCCAGTCTATTTTTCTATCATTATGTTTACTAATGACTGTGTTGTGGGTTACTAATGAGCCAGTTATTTAAAAATAATGAAAGGATCCATTGCGTATCAGCGAGAAGAAGTGTACTTAAGATTATTTTATTTGTAGAGGTATGTAAGATAGGCTTAATGAAAAATGCACTGAAACAAATGCTGGGAATTTCCTGTGTACTATCATAGTTTTGGTTTTTTGTTGTTCATGAAAATGTTTGTACTTTTTTATCATTGTCTTTTATGAAATATAATGTTCTAAAGATCGTGTTTGTTTGTTTATTCTGAGGTTCTGTGGAGAATGTATCTTCTTTGCATTTTGTTTATAGACAAAGTGCTTGTTTCTGTAGTGCTCCATACCTCAAAGTAGCAACAAAAGGAAGGGAAACCTGGCCAGGTTCAAACCCTAAACTTCTATTCAGAAGAGCAATACTTACAGAATGCAGAAATGCAGAATACTTTTATTCAGAAGAGTATTTTAAAACAAAGTCAATACGCATTCTTCCTAAAGTTAACAAAGTGAATAAACAACTTGACTGTTACCGTTAGTGATTTACTATGAAATCTAAAGCTGTTGTTACAGTCAGAAACTAAGTTCTTATCATTTATGGAAATCTTAATTTGCACATCTGAATTTCCATGCTTAATGTCAGCTTCTATTCCACTGGCTCACTAACTACTGCTGTGGTTGAGTAAGAAAAGGGACTGAGGAGAACAGCAATGGAGTAATGTCGGTAACCAGCATCATTAGCTGTGAACACCACCTGGAGGAAGAAAAAACAAATACGACACAAATGAGAATTGATCTCTGGATACGAGCCTAGATGGAACCGTTGTGATCATTTTATCTAACCTCCCACAAAACTTTGGAAATAGCTTCTCCTGTGGTGATTTGATCAGTGTGATCTGTGACTGCCTGTTGCACACAGTTTTTCCACTGGTTAAATATCCTTTGTTAAAAGCATACCTGTCACTTGTATTATTTAAAATTTTATCAAATATATTTCTTATCCAAATTGGGGTTTCCTTATTGGTACTTGTAAATGGCAACAAGATTTTTTTCCTTAGTGAAGATTTACATTGAACCCCATTGACTGTGTTTGTTTAAAAAAAAAAAGGGGGGGGTGGCGGCATTCTTTCAAGTATTTGAATACTTATATTGCTCTTATGAAGTCCTGAACTTTGAGGTACAGAATTAAACATAGTGCTACAGTAACTACCATCAGGCCAAAATGTGGAGCAATGAATGTCTTTAATCCTACTGACATAGCTAGTAGATAGAGGAGGACTGCATTAGTCATTTGGCCACAACGTGATAATGACCTTATGTATGAATCATTTACAACAGTCCTTTTACCAACTGCTCCATCAGTTCATATCCTGTCCTTTGATTTCTCCTTCTACACAGTAGATTATTTTATGTTGTGAGATGATGGGTGTCAACTTTTAAAATAGACATGGTTTAGTAACATTCTGTGATGCTTAGCTTATGCTCCTTTCAGCTTTAATAAAAGAAATGCATATGGAACAACCAGTGAACTTAGCAAAACATGATCCCTACTGAGGCTTATTTTTAAGAAAGGAGGATCTTGCACTCTGGATTAAATTAATTTCTAGTCTGGAATATAGACTTAAAAGTTATCTTGATGTGTAATCAATTTACTTGCATGCTATAAATATTTCATGTTACCTCTTTTATTTCAGTTATCACAGAGGGCAAGACTACCCATCATAACCTTCATTATTGTCTAGAATAAGAACGTCGCATCCATTTCAAGGAGGCAGAAACAAAATTTAACCCAGGTGTTTGCCACCTTTTTTCTAAGGAGATGAGGAATGGCTGTTTGAGCAGCAGCTGTAAACTGTACAGCTGGTGGTGCTCACTGATCTGTCAGAGTCCAGCAAACAACTAATACAGGGCGGCTGCTGCTGCTGCTGCTGAAAGGTCATGTGGAAGGGCTGATGCTGTGGAGGGGAAGAGGACAGCCCCCAAGGAGTCCCAAACCCTGCAGCTGGCCTCGGTACCAGGTTTGGACCACCTTCATCTAACCAGTTTATCTGTCCCATGCAAAGTAAAAAGGCCTGTTGCACTTTCTTTCCATTGTAAACTGAGGATCCAAGCATCCAGAACACAGTTCATACTCCCATTATCTTTAAAATTCTTAAACTTTGTCTGCAGCCGTACAAATACTGGATCCAAAAGGCAGAAAAATGCTTTTCCCAGGAGACTTAACAGAGTACTCCACCTGTCTTCCTTCAGGTGTCTAGAAATAAGGTGTCACAGAAAGAATCCCAGGCTTAAGTACAGGTAGAAGAATGGAGAACCTGTAAGTAATGCACCTAAGAGCTTATTGAGAGTTATAGGGAAGCTAGTAACTAGGTACTCTCATGGGTATATTGTTACAAAGCTTTGAGACTGTGGATCTGAAGTGTTAGTGCAAAAATATTTTAAAGTGAAACGAAAGTTCAACATGTGCAATTAGTAATTAAAGCCTAGACATATAAAGTATTCTTTGCAACTAAAGTACAGGAGAAAATGAATACTCACATCAGCATGGTGATGGAAGGGATTCAAGCCCAGTCCCTTCCAATATGAGGCTGTGTCAAGCTCAATCTTGTATATCCCTGCTACAAACTGTTCTTTAGTTGTGAGTTCGTGGAGCTCTCCGTTGTCATTGGTTTGTCTGTGTGACAGCAGAAGAATGCACTTATGTATTTTGGTTAAAAGCCCGAGAAAAATGCAGTTTTTAGCAATTGAACTTGAGTGATGTTGTGTGGCTCAAGTAATATGATGAATACTTCTATTGATCTAGAATGGCTTACGTCCATCTGTATTATGGACGCTTCAGAGCTTATCTTGGCATTTGCTGCTTCCACGATTGCCACAGCAGATGGCTGCCTGCCGTGTCGCTACTCTGCATGTTCTGAGGGTGAGCCAAAAGCTGGCGTTACTGTTCATAGACTCTTGGCAGAGTCTTGGTGTTAATTAAATGAACCCACTCAGAGGGAAAACTTCACCAGTGCTGTAAGCGTTGCGGAAGCTCTATGATGCACTTACTTACTGTGCAAGTAAGTGGGTCATCTCTCTTGATTTTTCTGTAGTTTACTTATTTAAAAACATAGAGTATGGGCATTTTTTACAGTTGGCTATCTGAAATTTGAGGTCTGCTAGTTGAAATGACTGTAGGCCAGCCAACAGTGAGGCCTTATAGAATTCCTGTTGTCTGTATTGATCAGTTGGTTTTCCATCCTCAACAAACAGATGGTTTTGTTTGATTTCAAGATGCTATCAGTGCTATCCAAGGCCATAGTACTGGCTTGAAACTATAGACCTTTGAACATCAGCCAGTCTGGGGCTCCAGAACCAATACTGACTGCTGTGTCTCAAACGTGTCTCTTGGTTGAAACGTATTTCTGTGAAATATGTTATACAATACTGGGTTTTTGACGGGGTAGGTTATCTGCAAATAACAGTGGTGCTAGTGCCTGATTCTAGAAGTCACAAACCACTGTTTTGTCTTCCATATAATTTTCTGAACATATTTTATTCAAGTTGCATGCAGAGAAAAATAAAGAATTGAATGTTTTTTATGTCATTGTCCAGTGCAGTACTTAGGATTTATTATTCCATATAACCATGAAGTCACAGAACACCGTTTGTATCTTACAAGATGCTCTGTAGTCACTTATCAGGGCTTTTCATCCATTCAAATGTTTCTAATTATTCTTTGTCATAGATTCATCATTATTAGAAAACTGTTCACTTCTCTAATAAGCTTTCTCAGCTACAACCAAACATATCTTTAACTGAGAACAGTTACTTCAGAATCTCTTGCTTACATTCAGTTATTTACAAATTAAGAAGGTTGGAGAGGTTGATTTAGTATTATCACAACTTTCGCATACTTTATGTTAAGGTTACTTTGTTCTTTGTTTCAGATGTTAAGTACGTTTTTAAGGCTTTGGTCAACATCCAGCTGTTTGGCTGAGTATATAAAGCCTCTAAGCTCAGATTTGAAGATAAGTAAACTGAACATCCTCCTAATGGAAAATCACACACGTTCCCAGTGTGTTCCAATGTGTGAAGCTATCTTCTCGCTTGAGGGGTGGGAGGCAATGTAAGTAGGACAACATGAATAGATTGTTCTTCCCCTGCCCCCCAAGTACAAATATGTGTAGCCTTCACTGCAGCTATATTTTTCACGGACACACATGAAAGCACTGTTGCTTCTGCCAGCCAAATAGTCTACGACACCAAAGAGCCACTTAGGTACAGTTTCTCATGGACTTTCTACAAATGCGTCTGAGTCCGGGATCCCGCTATTGAAATCACTGCACTAGGCCATCTTTAGCCCTGATGAGCCCTATCTCACTTCTTTAGGTAGAAAAGACCGTGAACAGACCTGGAAAGAAGGTGAAACTTCACAGATATCGTGGGGAGAAAAGTGTGGAGGTGGGATGTTGCTTGTTGAACAGAGAAGGGCTGTTCATTGTGTGTACCCCCTAAGAATTTTTTCTATTTCATTTCAGATTAGAGTTTAAGTAAAAATTGCTTTTGAGTTTTTAAAGTGTTAATATATACTAAAATTGAGGGCAGTTTCCAAAAGAAGTAATTTGAAATTCTACAATTATGTTTTTTTAAACAACATGTCAGTTTTTAAATATCTGGGAGATTCTTTTTCTTATTTTAGATGTAATTGCTTCTCTGTGGGGGAGAATGTGAGAAAACTTCATCTCCAGAATGTCTCCTTTTGGCTGATTCCTTTTTCCTGAAGCAAAGCAGGCTATCAGCTATGATGTGGTATACGTTCAAAACAGTTCCCCGTTTTCTTTTTAGAGCTGTGGTGTTGTATGAAATAAATATCCATTTAGAATGAAGGAAAATAGCCAATAAAGGGAGGATTCTCAACCAGAGCCTTAGTTTCAAACAAACTAAAAGTCTGCCTGATTCTTCTGGTAACAACACAGCAGTTCATTGGTGGGTACTAAAAAGTAATAGAGTCCCCTTGTAATGAAATTGAAAAGAAGCAATAATTGAATTAAAGAATAGTTTAAAATACTTTCTTGTCCTCACAGTAATTATAAAGCATTATAAAACCATTTCAGTAGTTGAAACTGTAGTTAAAAGACAGTCTGCAGTAAATTCATTCAATAGTATGTTGTCTTTCCTGTGAGTAAAAAAAGGCATCTTATGTTAGAGACTGTTTAACTGGATTTTCCAACTATTTGGCCTCTTCTCATTGCCTTTCTCTTCTTTTACTCGTTATTTTGGTATGACTTACTTTGAATTTAACAGTTCCCAAGATCCATCTGCAGATTCTTTATATAACTTAACTGCAACATTTGGAGCTGGACTTCCTCGGACTGAATCCAGAATTTTTATAAAAAGAGGATGCTTGAAGTCAGCAGAGTCCTTCAGGTAGGAAGAGAGAATTTTTACATTGTAAGAAAGATAATGATGGTGCATAATAAAGCAGTACGGAATCTTACTCTTTAGATCTACAGAATATACCATATTTTCCTCAACAAGATCTCTGTGCTGCAGAAATGTGTCCTGAAGCTTTCCGGGGGCTGGATATGGTGGAACCGGAGAGGAAGATGTCAGGAGTCATCGGGGAGAGTGTAGCCATGTGCACTGAGGAGGCACTGCGGCTGTGTGTGAGAACACATTTCTGTTTTCTCTTTGTCATGGCTTAGCTACACATCATCTCCAGCATGAAGTTGTAACTAAATTGTGACCTCAACAGGAAATAATAGAATCATCAAAGGTAGTAGGAATGCTTAAAAATCTGGCAACTCTTCCTGTATTTTGGAGTGGCAATTCAAGCGCAGTCTTCTGGATTTGAGTGCCTCTGATGTCTTGTTGACATAGTTATCTTAATTCTGCTGGACTTGATAAGCCCCACACACAGACACCATGTTGGATCAGATTTCTCAGTCCCTGGCAGCTATGCAGGGATAGGAGAGGAAAACCTTCCTTCAAAGATGGGATGGCTGTAGTTTTGCTCCCAACATACTCATCACAAGCAGTGGGTATGCCCTGATGTTTTACCTATTCGAAGGTAGAGTTGAATCAGGGCTTTGACCTTTCATTACCTAATTTTCTATATGAAAAGTGAGGAAATAGAGCTTTGTGGAAGGTGCTAATCAGAAATGATCTCAAAATAGCAATCACTGATCTACATTTAGTCATTGCTAAAGGAATCATGATGTAGATGTTAAAAACTAAGAAGCCTCTCTTACATCCCCTCTTACAGTCTGTGACGTATCGAATAACCACCCGTCAGCAGGAACCCTGCCCTGTATCCGACCGATGTGTCAGCTTGTACCTATACTGCCTGTACGCCCTGATTCCTCTGGCTCCCTCTCTGGAATGCACAGGCTTCTCGCTAGAGTTTCTTCTGAGGTGTTGGCAATGGAGGCTCTAGTGCCACCACCTGTTTTCCTGGCTTTTGCGCCCTGGGAGCTCAGTGAAAGTCTGCTTCCTCACAGAGGTCGGACAGGTATTCTTTTTCCCAAAGATCAGAACTTGAGAGGAAGAATGAGTAGTGGGGGAGAGAGACAAGTCTATTCTAGGCGAATTTCAGCCTGAACTGTCTGTGTCTTTAGCTTGCTTTGCTGTAATAAATGACCCCTCTGGAAGTGGGATCCTGGCTTTGGCTCTGTTCTTTGCTCACATCAGAGTGTTGAGATCCCTTCTTGCTTGCACGGGATAGAGCTGCAGTGGGTAGAGCAGTATTTCTCCAACGTGGATGTCACAACAGGAAATGAAATGCCTCAGGACAGGCGCTTGTTCATCGTGTTGTAAGGGCTATTAGTTACTTTTCACCAGGCTCAAGGCTTTTGTGCAGTGAATATGATATTTTCTTCCTTTCTTTGCTTATATTGTTTTTCATGTAATCCCTGAGTCTAATGGAGAAGCAGCACTTGTCAACCATAAAGCCCTCTCACTAATCACTAAAGGAGGAGAAAGAAGGACCAGAAAAAGAGCAGTAGGAGAAAACTACAGTCAATACATACCATAAAATCAAAGTAATTGCAATAAAATGGAATATTCTATTTTTCACTTACACTAATTAAAGTATTAAAAAAGACAAAAAGCTGGGACTACATCAGTATGAAGGACCTTAATCCTGAGACACTTACCGGTGGTGCAGCTTCGGAGAAAAATGCCAGGCCAGCTAAGAAAACAAGAAATACAGAATGAAAAGGCATTTTGCCGACCACTAGGAAGTCTCAGTGTCAGCAAGTAGAAACTGGTGGGATCTGTGGTTTTTATATCAAGGCTTCTAAATCAGGGATACTTATCAGAAAAACCGTATGACTTTCAAAATGCCAATTCGTACTATTTACTTAGTAAACAATGAGAAAATAAGTAACCCATACAACCATGAACCTTGTCTGCAAAAATAAGTCTCTTCTACCATTGTCTTTGGAAATAGTGTGAATCTTGCCTAGCTCAACTGCAGTGATTTATTTTCTTGGAAAAAATGTCTATTTCTTTTTCTTTTTTTGTTGAGGAATGGTGCTATATGCATCTCATATAGTGGAGAGACATACAAATTTCTTGTCCGCTCAGCAATTTCAGTTTCAGTGAGAATTACTCTGTGGTTATAGCTCAGCTTAATTGACTCACCCATGTTTAGCTATTATGAGATTTCTCTCTGTGGTGCCCTCGGCCCCACCTCTGATAAAAGGCAAGTGGATAATGTGTGGGCTATCTGGTTATCTTTTGCAGTCCCCTGGAGGAAAAATATGTTACTTTGTTTCCAGCATGATAACTAAATACCTACATACCGATTTCTGGAGCACAGTTAAGCAGTGTTTTAAGTCCTGTCACTTTACTTGTGCCTTAGATCCAGTACAAGTTCAGGACTTTCCCTGTACAACTGCAAGTCAGCCCCCACCAGAAATCTGCTTCATTTTAGGGAAGTTACTTCTTGAAATTAAACTTGGTCTTTCTGATCTTTGCTTTGGCATATGCACACGCACTCTCTTACTAACTTTATCCTGTCTTCAAGTGGATGACTACACGCAGAGAAGGTTTTTTTGGTTTGTGTGTTTTGTTCTGTTTTTTTAATGACTACACCACAACTTAGTATGAAATTAGTATGAACATACTAATGTCCTATCTTGAGGGCTGGGCATAGCTCACTGCAAAACAAACCTACTGGTTTTCAAGCTCTAGGAATAGTAAGGTGCCATGAAATCTGCATGCTGTAAGATGGGTGCTGTTTTGGAACTATTTGCACTGCTTGCAAGAGTTATGTAACTGTGGTAGCGTCCAGAAATTGGGGAAAAAAGTAACCAAATAGTGAAATGTTAAAGGCAAGCTTTTGTAACTTGTGAATTCACTTGCATTCTTCCCAGCAGGCTCTGGGTGTAGAGGTAAACTCCAAGGTCAGTGGCAGATGAGTGCTGATGGGTTTCCAAATGGCATGATTTCAGTAACAATCTCTGTAGTTTCTGTAATCCTGTTGAACAACAATTTCTCTGCTTCAGGATATTTTAAACACAATTGGCCATCAGTCTACAGAAATCACTGCTACAGCCCTCTTGGTCAGTTTGTCCACAACATTTTTTGAATCATAGTCACTCTACAACTTACCTTTTACTGTTTCTAAAAATATGAAGAGACTATTAAAATGATGCTATTTTAGGACTTTCTTTTAATAATGGCTAGAGTTTTGACTTACTAGACATTTAACAGGAATGCACCTGAATACAGTAGCCAACTGGGTTAAAGATCAAAGTTGTTGAAAAGGGTGCTAATTGAAATTGCTTCAGACCTTCCTAGATTGATTAAGCAGCAAACTTTCCTCTTAAAACTACAGAGTGTTGCAGTTTGCCTGAAGTTTTAAGTAAAGGTACACAGATTTTAACTCTTTCACCTGTCTGGGTGTATATATATATATTTCAACAGTCTTTCTGCATTGCTTGTTCTGCTGCTAGGTATTCAGAATTTGTCATATTTACTCTGTGACCTAGTTGATAGCGGGACCATCTTTTCTGTGTGTAAACTATGAGTAGCATGGATGACTCTCTAATTTTGATTGTGTTTGGTCATATTTTTAAGGTAGCACAACTCTATAACTTTCTTATTTTGAGCCAATGCTTTTGGTGAGACTTTTTTTTAAGGTAGTTCAGGAAGATAACAGACCCAAATCAAGTGTTAATTTGCTTCCATATGCCATGCATGGCTTCCAGACACCCTTTGCACTTGAACACAAATCATGACATCTTAGAACACAATAAAACTTCACCAATAGAATCAAACTGTTTTAAAGAAGTAACATTTATTGACTTCTCTGAAGTTTGCCAGGTTACAAAATGGAAAAAAAACCTAATGTAGCAAAAAGTTATGCATTAGCAATAGGAAAAACCTTCCTCCTAAAAGCCTACGATAGTTCTAGCAGAGGAGGGTATTTGTGTAATGACAGTACATGTTTATTCCTGGGGATCACTGACAACAGCAGTAGTTGAATAAGAGAAAGGACTGAGGAGAGCGGCAATGGTATAGTGGCGGTGGCCGGAATCATTAGCAGTGAACACCACCTGGAAAAGAGAAAACTTGTGATCACGATGAAAAATGCACCTTCAAAACTGCCTTATTAAGAATTAGCAAGCACACTCCATTTCCTCTGCAGACTACTTTGCCAGTTCTGTTCAGTCAATGATTTTACCCTTCTGAGGGGTAATGCTCTCCAATACTGTGTGATGCTCACTGATGACTGAGAAATCTCTGAGATTTGGACTCAGGTCCACAAAAAATTATAGAACGGTTTGGGTTGGAAGGGACCTTTAGAGGTCATCTTGTCCAGCCTCCCCTTGCAATGAGCAGGGAGATCCTCAGCTGGATCAGGTTGCTCAGAGCCCCACCCAACCTTGAACGTTCCCAGGGATGGGGCATCTACTGCCTCTCTGGGCAACCTGCTACAGTGTTTCACCACCCTCATTGTAAAAAATTTCTCCTTTTATCTAGTCTAAATCTACCCTCCTTTAGTTTAAAACCATTAGCCTTTGTCCTGTCACAACAGGTCCTACTAAGAAAGATGGGGACAAACTTTTTATAAGCCCTCTTTAAGCACTGAAGGGCTGCAATAAGGTCTCCCTGCAGCCTTCTCTTCTCCAGGCTGAACAACTCCAGCTCTCTCAGCCTGTCCTCACAGGAGAGGTGCTCCAGCCTTCGCATCATTTTTGTGGCCCTCCTCTGGACCTGTGCCAGCAGGTCCTTCTTGTCCTTCTTGTGCTGAGGGCTCCAGAGCTGGACGCAGCACTGCAGGTGGGGTCTCACCAGAGTGGAGTAGAGGGGCAGAATCACCTCCCTCGACCTGCTCCCCGCACTGCTTTTGGTGCAGCCCAGGATACGGATGGCCTTCTGGGCTGCAAGTGCACATTGTTGGCTCTAATGCAGCTTTTCATCCACCAGCACCCCCAAGTCCTTCTCTGCAGGGCTGCTCTCTACCCCTTCATCCCCCAGCCTGTATTTATACTGGGGCTTGCCCAACCCAGGACCTTGCACTTGGCTTTGTTGAACCTCATGAGTTTCAGATGGGCCTGCTTCTCGAGCTTGTCCAAGTCCCTCTGGACAGCATCCCATCCTTCAGGTGTGTCAAGTGCACCACTCAGCTTGGTGTCATCCCAGTCCTGCCAAAGTCTGAGCTGCTGTTACATGAGGACCATAGGCTTCAGCTACTTTCTACACAGACAGTGATTGAACTCTGCCCACTTCCCAGGCTAATTTAGTGACCTGTAGGCTATTACATCAAAGGAAAGCTTCTTCAACAGCCTAGCTGGAGCAGTCTCAGACAGGTGCCTTTTGACGTGAAGTCCTTTCATAGACCCCAACAACTTTCAGACATCCAAATTGTTAAGGAATATTTTAAAGGATTGTTTATTTGACCTCGATGATGCAAGCCACACCTCAGACTTTTATAGGCCTGGGCCTCAGTCATTTGTTTTAGTCATCCACAGAGCTTCATAAACTTGTGGTTTAAAATGTTCTACAATGCAACCTGTAGCCATTCCAGACTACTTAATTTAGGGAAACTTAAGTTTAATGGCATATTAAGCCTGAAGTTTTTAAACAAAATTTCTGGAAGTGCTAAATAAATGTGAAAGAATAGAGCACACAATAAATCAATGTGGAGCTGAGAGCAAAAGGAGGCACAAGAAGTGAATATATTGCTGGCCTGCTTATGAAATTTAGGTACTGATGAAACAGCCTACTTTTATTTTATACCTATGTTTTTCTATTGCATATTTCAGTAGTGAGCAACATTTAAAAAAAAAAATAACATCAGAAAGAATTGCTTTATCCTGTAATTGCAAGTCATACTCCAATTAATGGTTTTTCAGGTGACTGATAAGAGGGAAATCCCTCTGATTAAAAAGCTCATTTCCTATAAAATAAGGGTTTTAAAATCCCTATATTCCTTCAGCAATGATAAAAGTAGTCTTCTTTTTTTCTTGTTTGTTTTTTAAAACCTGTATGCTTTTGAATAGTGTAGCTCTGTTTGAACAAAGGTCCCTACTGGTCTGAATGAGTAAATGGGCACAGCTCAACTTAGGAAGAGTATTTGCAGGGAAGTTGGCTACTTCCTTTGGCTTAGCTGGCTATATACTTTATTTACACAATGTTATGTAGCAGTCAACTGTTTCACCGAATTCAGTATTTAAGAACTGTATTTGCTCTTTGCAGCTGATACCCTACACAGTATATAGATTATTAGGTATATTTGCAAATACTTACATCAGCATATTCATGGAATGGGGAAAGGCCGAGTCCCTTCCAGTAAGAGCTGGTGTCAAACTCTACCCTGTATACTCCTTCTACAAACTGCTCTTCTGTTGTGAGCTCATGGATCTCCCCATACTCTGTGGTTTTCCTGTAATAGTAAAATATCTACATAAATATGTTATAGTGTCATTTAGAAGCTAAACAGAAACAGTCAATGTGGAATATTAAATAGCAGAGGTGCTACACAGCTGAATTCTATGTTGAATGGTTTCTAATAATCTGAAATAGTTCCCTCCTCCTATGTAGAGTATGTTTTCATACTGCAGAGCCTGTCCGTGCTACCAACTCATCCATATACATCACAAATCAAAGCTGGCTGCCTTTTTTCGTAATTTCTGTTGCTATGGCAGGGATTATAGATAAGGCCCCTCTTTTATTATCATGTTTAACTTGTACCAAGTGCCCCCTGGAACCAGATGTTAGTGGCTTAGGAAAAGGATGATCATGATGAAAGGCAAGATGCCAAAACTCAAATTATAATTAAAGAGAGATGAGAGATTTTAGTGGAAAATTATTTTATTCTCTTGTTATTAGCACTGAGGCTACAGGTTTTACCCCTATACACTGATGCATTTTTATGTGACCCTGATTGATAGTGTTTTGGAACAGCAATTTAATATCACAAAATTATCTCTCTTTCCTCCTTTTACTTTATTTCTAATTTTTTAAAAAGGGTTTTTATTTTTTCTGGCTGAAAATATTTATTTCATATTTATAGAACTTCATAACCACATGATGTAGTTGAAGGAAAAATGAAGAAAGCCTTGAACTGAAGAACTAGTAAGACTTGCCTGTCATGGCAAGGAGTAGTTGTCTAGGCAGAAAACAGAAAAGCTTGAGGAGGAGGAAAGCGAGGGGAGAGAGCAGCGACATGCTGCTTATCAGAGAAAATTGATTGTGCTATTGCAGCTTTTCTTTCCCAGCCGCTGCCTCCTCCTTCATCTTATTTGTCATCGTTGCTTAATGGTGGTGAATGAAAAAAGTCTGAATGACAGACCTTTTCCTTAAATTAAAAAGTAGCAGGATTAAAAACCCTATGCTGATTTTCAGGTTTTCTTATATTTCAACTTCACCACTTTGAAGGCTGACAAAAGTCTCACTAGTCCCGCACAAGTGAAGTCAAATGTATTCAGGGTAGACCAAACCTGCAGAGAATCCAAGCCCTGCTTGAAACATGGCTCACAGGCAATTTGTGTACACATCTGTTTTCTTTTGGTTTAATTAGTACTTCCCGGCTTAACCTATATTGACTTAATAAAAGGCAATAGGTAAAAGGATGAAGGATTCATTGGCGAGTGTCCTTGAAACTGTGAAACAGAATTGCTGAGGTCTTGCGATAGTGTTCAGAGTACAAGTTAGCAATTCACATATATCTGTGTATAAGTTGGATAGTCTAGGCACAAACCAATTAGAAGGAAAAATGGGGTCTGCCTCAAAATCTTTGTTCAGGTAAACAAGTTTTAGTTTGAGAAAAGTGTGGATGCAGCTTGAATGGTGCTTTCCTTAAAAGGTACTGACCCAGAGTTGCAGGCGTTAACCGTCCAGAACATTTGGGAAACTGGAAAGAAGTCTTCACTTGAAGACTCTCGCCCACTACCGGGAGCTAATGGCACTTTCTTAATTTTAGTTATTAAGTGGTAGCCATTCAACACAAGTGGTCTCACAAGCAAACCCTTCAGTGCTACTGCTGCATTGACAGCCAACAGGACAGTGTGTGATTCAGAGCCTGGACAGGATTAGCAGAAGGCCGAGGATGCCCTGCATTTGGCCCTGGTAGCAAAAGGCTACAAGCAATTCCTTCTAACAGCATTTGTATTTCTGTCTGACTGGGGGAATAAATATAGTACGGTTGCTCATTCTTAACAGGATATGGATTGCCAGCATCTGCTCTAAGATGGACAGTAAAGTTAAAAGAGCTGTGCTCTTCCAGCAAAAATTTTGCAAAACACTGGTTAAGTTGCTACGGCTCCAGCCTAGACTGCAATCCTAATCCTATTTTTCACTGTCTGGACCATAGTTGTATATTGCGACCTGGTTAAATCTACACTGTTTGTGCAATGACATTTATGAACTTTTGGGACGCATGCTGCACTGAGATAAACTCTGCCCTCAGATGCAGACTGCTGAGGAAATATCTCAGGAACAGGAATTACTATTTTGGAGTTTGTTTTTTTTAAAAAAAGAGTGGGGGGCACCACTGTAAATATACTGCAGTCCTTTTTTTTATGATTTACAGTCAGGGTCACACTATGTTTGGTGAATGCAACTCTTGAACTACGTGATAAGACCTAGATTTCCAAAAACACGTGAGGAGTGAGAAGGTCATGGGAGGAGCTCTGTGCCCTAAAGCCTTCCTCAGCATGCATCTCAGCTCGGGTTATCTCTTCTTGCATATTTAGTCTAGACTAATTTTGAAATAAGCCCCTATAATAAAGTCAGCTGTCGCTATGCTAACTTCCTCCCTGCCTTTTAAATACTATTACTCCAGATTCACCACTTGCTAGGTGCATTTGCTTAATTCCCTAAAATGCGTTAGCAAAGTTAAAAACCAAACAAACAAAAAGGTAAAAAAAAAATACTTTTATAGAAAATTGTACAAAATGTAACTTTTCCATATGCATCTGCTAGGTACTGTAACTTCAAAATATTATTAACCTGACAGGAATAAGTACAGATTGTGTTCCTGACTGCATTCAGATTTTCATCTGGTTGAACACAGAGAAACTCTGTTTTTTCCAAAAGAAAAAAATTGTGATCACATGTGAAAATCCAGTTCAAACGAGTGTCGTCAGCTAAAGTCAATAGTATCGCTGAAAACAGACTTGGTTAAGATGCAAGTCAAGGGAAAGGTCAAAATCTTTACCTGCAATAAAAATTGTGGTTTAATATTCCTTCAGTGCCTTTCCCCAGCAAAATGCTTCTCACTCGCCTAGGGTTAATCTTCTCAATTTATATTTAAGAAGAAGTGATTTGGTTTTCACAGGGATGTACTGACCTAGAGTGTCAACAGAGGTTGGCTAAGAACTGTGGAATTTGTCTCCTTGGGCTTGTTGACAGCAGCATTGCAAACAAGAAAACACTGTTATGCCCAAAAAGTGAGGGCATTTAACACTGATGTTGCATTTATCTTATTCCTCTGTAAATTGTATTTTGTATTACATGTTCAACAGCACTTGATGAAACATTTGAAATAATCTGGGTTTACTAATGATGGCAGACATTATCCTTGTCTCTGCTTTCCTTGAATACAATGTGTCATTTTTTTCATGGCGTTTCTCTGTTCATTAAAGTATATCAATCCATTCTGAGAGTCATTGTTCCTAGATTAACACTCAGCATTTGGGAGCGGTGGTGTTTGTTTCTCCTTCAATCTCCTAAAATGTCTTGTTTCTTTTCAGTGGGGGGAAGATTTTTTTTTGTTTTGAGTTTTATAAAAAGAAGCCCTTCAGATGGAGAGAAGTTATCTCTTTCCTTGTGGTCTTCTCCCTTATTTTTTTTTCCTGCAGCTTTTATGTAAATAAATCTATAAAAATCCTAGTAAAAGACAGTTGGATGCTCTGGTGGCTCTTGTCCATGTGTGCTTGTCATTCCATGCTTGAATATCCTGCTGTTACTAGACATTTCTCTTGACTTATTTAAAATTATGATTCAATGAGTTGTTAAAATGAAACTTAAATGCCTGAATACCTCACCTATTTGAATTTCAGTAAACTGTATTCCTCTGTTACTCATACTTTTTCCCACAGACTGAAGATAATAGTATTATTGCCTGCCCCTCAGTATAAGTATTAAGCCGTCATTCTAGCAAACGCTGTGCAGATCTGTAGAAATGACCACAGGAAAATGCTGAGTTTGTGCTTTTGTGTTGTGTTACAAGGGGGCTCTTTAAAACTTTCTGGCCAAGGAGTTTTTTGCAGCCAGCTCGTTTGTGACACAGAAGATGACTAGTGTGCTTATTATTTGCGTGTGTACAGACAAAGCTTAGAGTCAGGATTTTGTATGTGACTGCTGCAAATAAAGCTCAATATCCATTGCATATGAAGATAGTAGGTTAGTCTGGATTACCTACAAAATTCTGGTAAATAGGCTTTTTATTTTTTTTCTGTTTATAGAAAGGAAAGATACTACTGAAGGTAAGAGAAAAAATTAATTATTAAACATATTCCCTTACAAAAAGGAGTGTCTCAACGTATTTCTGCAATTAGCTTGTATTTTAGTCATGGATAAGTTCCACTTGAATCTGATGGATTTTAGACCAGAATTCATGTGCTGTTAATAGTGATAATGTGACCTGTGCTAGAAAACATGGTGCTTTTTTTTCATCAGGGCTCCATTCCCTTTCTTCCTCAATGGTTTGCCGGAGGCACCTTCAAAATAGCTCCATAAGACCACATAACTTACCCAGTAGCAAAGTCCTGCCAGCTTCCATCTGCAGCCTTTTTAAAGACTTTCACAGCTACGTTAGCTGCAGGACTTCCTCTGACTGCATCCAGCACTTTCACCATGAGAGGGCATTTGGAATCAACAGAGCCATGGGACACCTTGGAGAAAGCAGGAGAGATTGTATAGGAACTGCTCACCAGCCCTGCAAAAACCTTCTTTCAAAGAAAAGCTGGGTTCTTATTGCAGAATTAATGTTGGCTTAAAAACATGTTCTTTGCCAAACGGTATTCAAAGCTAGTTCGTAAACATCTGTTTCTTAGAGCTGAGTATCTTACAGGTAAGTCTAAGACTAGAGTCTAAGTTATCTGAGACTCTAAGTTATCTAAACTGATAACTTTATTACACACACACACTCATACACAGACTGCTTGATAAATATTTAGAGTTGCATATGGGCCTGGGAAAATGTTATGAAGTATACCTTTTTAATGAGGTCACAAATAAGAAAATGCTAAATTATTGTAAGTGCAGACAGAGTGTGTTAGCTGAGGAAACCAGCAAACACCTATGATGTCCCTAGGGCTGAAAGAATATTTGTTTCTTAAGCTTCATTGTACTATAAGGAATCCTTAGTCATACTTCAAAAATATTTTTTTAGTGCTTTAGAGAAGCACTTGTTTGGTGAAGAAGGTAAAGCTACATCTATCTTGAAGGTACAGGATATGTGAGTCACAAACTGACAGAAACAGACAGAAATAAAAGGTCACACCTCCTAGATCCCTGACCCTTTCATAATATCCTAAAATAGATGGTAAATGGCAAAGAAGTTTTAAGAATTCTGAAGAAGCTATCTTTAAAATGGCAGTAAAATGACACCCCAGCAAAGCCTAATCGTTACAGAATTTAATGGATGAGGAGGATGCTAATAATCTAAAAATCTTGATTATCATTCTTTTAATGGCTGAGTTTGAATAAAAAGAGACTCACCAGTGGTGCAGCTTCAGAGAAAAATACCAGTCCAGCTAAGAAAACAAAAAGCACAGAGTGAAAGGCCATTCTGTTTGCTGTTAGTGAGCCTTGGTGCCAGCAGCTAGGGGCTGAGGGGATTTGGGATTTTATAGCCAATCCCACAACAAAACAGGCTGCTTATTGGGTGCCCATATGACTCCAAATCTGCTGATTCTGATTATTTGCTTAGTAAACAGTCCAATCCTAGAGTCAGTCCATGGATACCACTGCCATTGGACTCAATGGAAGGCCTGCAGGATCACTAGAGCAAAGAGAATAAGTAACGGACACAAACATGACCCTTGCCTGGGGAGATTAGACTCGTAGAAAGCCCTCCGCAAAATAATGCAAATGACCTTTGTTTGCCCAGAAATCCTACCAGTTCTAGGAGATCTTCATTACCTTGCCCTCAGGTTGTGCACAATAATGCCTCAATGCTTTCTCTGCGCCTGCTCCATTTCTTCAACGTATTCAGTGCTTTCTGAAGACCAGTTCCCACATATAGATGCACACTTAGTATATGGGTGATGGAGTTTGTTCATTGTCTGGCTCAAGCAGTGCTAATGGTCCATGCTGGGCGACAGATACCCAAGCAGTTCCCCTGCTTGTTGAAAAGGAGCAATGTCTCTTTCTGAAACCTAATTTAGATAGGATCTGTCAATCTGCCTCCCATCAGAAGCTCCTAAGGATTAATCTTGCCTACTCTTCAGGTAGACATTGTGGTTTCTTCTTAGTCACTGGGAAGAGACCTGGAGAGCTCTGTCTCCTTGGAAAGACAGAGGTCTCAGAAAAGTGAAATGTCTCCTCTCTTGCTCCACGTACCCCAGAAGGAGCCAGGGCAAATGCATAGCTTATGTTAACTTCTAACTAACGTTCTAGTTGCCAAACTCCTATTATGCTGGAAGTGTTACTGTTATGCTCTGAAATGTGCATTTAGGTAAGAGGTTTTTCAGGGGTGAACTCAGCCCCAGCCTAAGTTGGGAGAAGATGTCGACTGGGGGAGTAGGCATGGTGTAGCTGGGTTTCTCCAGCTGCATCACACAAAAATTGTCCATACTGGTGAGGGACAAAGAAACAGCCCTGTTGGGCATTTCCTTCTCTCTATGTCCTAAACGACCCTGAGTCTACACTTCTGTTCTCAGGAGCTGGCACGCTTAGTTTTTACTGATTTCACAGTATTCTAACAAAAAGCAATTTTGCCTCTTAACTTGAATAGGATCATGATGAATGTCTTAGAGAGAAGTCGTGGATACTATTCTCCAGTGGCTTTCATGCCTTCAGGCTGCTTTATGCAGTTGTTCTCTTTAGGCAAAATTAGTTTTTGAAAAAAATCTATATAACAGTAATCTCCTGAACTGGGATCAAAGTGCTCTTTGTACTTACAGCAAAGCAGGCTGATATGTAGGTAGCGCTGTACACTCGCTTTGCATGCATGTAAAAGTCAATGCGAGGTGCCCAGCAGTAACAAATCATGCTGGAATTTAGTGCTGGTGGGTTGTATTCAGATCTTGGAAAGGTAAATACTGCTCTTAGATCTGTGCATCGACACTTTTCTTCATTATTTTGCTCTCATTGTTTGTAAATATTTCTCTGAGGCAGTAAAGCTTTGTATATGAGGAAGAGAAATGATCTGTGTTCTAGTGCAAGTACTGTCCTGTCATTTGCTATCAGCTGTTCTGCAAGGAAAGAATAATGCCAAGAAGCTAATGATATTGGCACCAGCCTGCATGTGAAGTTGTTCTTCTGTGGGAGAATGACTTCAAAAAAATAATTATTTTTCCTAGATTTTTCTGCAAGGTAGCAGTTTCTGAAAAATCAGGTCTAGTACATTTCAGCTGTCCATATTATCTATTTTACTTTCTTCTTTTATAGCATTGACCTTTGGCAGCTGGTTTTTAAAGTGAATAAGGAGCATGGAAAATTCCAACCCCAAACATGAATTTTTTCTCTTGTCCTCCATTTGCTGTTTTTTTCAATTCTCGCCATCCCATCCATAGCCTAGGTAGGGATCCTTTGACTATTAGCAGGGGAACCTTTCTGAAAGGAAATTAAACTCTGTGTTTGTGAATCTCCGTTCACACATTTTGCAGATAACTGGATTATTTCTGCAAGTTCTAAGATACAAGTGGACTTAGTGAGGAGGTAAAAAAAAAGTATTATTTCTCTGATCTGGAAGGCCATGGACCATCTAGAATTTATACAGAATTATGTTAAAATCCCATGTGACCCTAATTTAAAATTACTATAGCCTAGTGAAACCAACGCTAGGTAGATCTTCCTTCTCAACCTATTAGCACAATATGCTAATGTTTTCTGTAAAACGTTTGGGAAAGCTCAGGAATTTGGAATACCTGACTGAGAATAATGATTCTCCCTTGGTGGAGAATCAAAACATGTGATTGTGGGAGGGAAAGGAGAACGGGGACAGATAACTGCTGAGGATCCAACAAGTGCCGATTGATGATTGTCTGCCTTTTGTTGTTCACCTTTTTCTGTGCAGTGGGAGCCTGAAGCTTATAGACTGAATATCTTACCCCAGATAAAAAAATATGGGAACGTGAAATGACAAGGGGCTGAGCACTGAGGAGTAAGTAGGGCTGGGAAACTCTAGGCCTTCTGAAGGAGCAGGGAGGCTGCCATGAAAAGCAGGAAACAGGGCAGCTCCCAGAGACTGCTGGCAGGGCGCATGCCACAAGGAAAGTGGTACAACACAGACCCTTAGCACAGAGCAATAGCATGAAAGCACTACTGTAAGAAAAGATTAAACAGAGCCATTGAAAACTCCTCAGAAAGAAATATTTAGGAATCCTGGTGTGGAAGAAACAGCAGGTTTACACACTTAATATGAGACAGCATAAAGCTATTTGGGGACTGGGAACACACAAAACCCAGAAGAAGAGGTGATCACCCTGCACGCAGAGTGGTTAGGGGGCCGGATAAGAGAATGGCAGAGTCCCTGGTGTGCACAGTAACCTCAGCCTTATGGAAGCCAAGAAGTATGAGACCCCCAGTTATGGAAAAATTTAGATAATCCTCAAATATGTAAATGCTTTAAGGCTAATCTGAGTTCCAAATCAGTTGAAGTTCATCTCTGAAGAATTAGAATTAATGCTTATTTTTAATGAAAGCATGTTCCCTGCTTCGAAGCATTACAGTGTTCAGGTCAAGAACAAACATGTCCTGCTAATACTCTTGTTTATGTCAAGGATTTTTCCAACTGTGCTACGGTATTTTTCTCTCTCTTCCGTGTAGTCTCACACATTTATGCTTGTTTTACATAGATAAGCTCCTTATTCTCTGCTCCGTTCCCTTCCATTTGATTTTTATTTAGAAAGCCAGCTGCTTCTACATGACAAAATGCTCAGACAGGCTGGAATATCTGACTTTGACCATAAAAACCTGTAAGCTTCTCGTGTGACATTGGAGTGAATGGGTCTGAGAGATGGTAAGCTGTTCAGTAATCTGGATAGATTTCCCTAGCACTTTCCAAAGAATTAATGAATTCCTGAGCTCTGAAAAAATCCTTTCTGTAGTACAGAGACCTGAATGTGACACCTTCTTTCACTTTTCTCAAGTAACATTCCATAGGGACTTATAGAAAAAGACCTGAGATTTACCTCTCGATGAAGTTTGCCTGAATTTTCTGAACTAGAGTCAAGAACTATTTAAGTTTTAGTCCAGGTGTCTGCCACCAAGTTGCTGTGGCAGAGCTCTGGCACGTCAGCAAGTGCTCAGTGCAGTAACTGCTGAAGCCAGGGAGAGATTTTCTGTTGATTTCACTATTTGCTAATTATGTAACGTTTTCCCTCTCTGCAAAGCCAGGGGTAGGTAATACTTTTATAATTAAAAAATGTGCTCAGGGAGATTCATGTTTGAGCTTGAATTTCAATTTTTAAAGAATTGCATTAAAAAAATAGTGTTATTTCAGGTGTGCGTGGTGTGTGCAGGTTTGGCATCCTGATGCCCATATTGATTTTCTGTGAGGGGTGTGTCTGTATTTAGAGTTTTGAGGATCAATCTCAGATTTTTTTGTTCATAGGACTAACACTGGCTATTTTAATGGGAACTAAGGAAACTCCACTGATCTTAAATAGAAGAAGAAGAAGAAAATCATCCTTATCTTGTACCCTATATCAAATCCAACTAATCCGAAGATGAGCAAGTGTAAACTGTTAAACAACTTAGAAGACAGATGGGTTGGGTTGGGCTTTAGGTATAAAATCAGAGCTTTTGATCATTTCAGGGTTATGTCCAAGGAGCCATCCTGGGACATAGCCCAAAGTCCAAAAAAAAAGAAAAAAAAGAAACACCTGAACTGTTGCTTTGGGGCATTTGTAATGTATGAGTTCACCTGGCACCTGCTCACCTCAGCAGGCTTTTGCTCTGAAGTGTTTAAAATGCAAGGTCACTGGGCACTGATCACTACGAGGTACTACTTCATTAGCTATCCCTATAGTCCCTGTGATCCCTCTAAAACTTCTCTTCTTCAACTTCAATATGTATTCATGTCTACATGCTAATCCATCAGTCTAGACAAATGATTGCAAAAAAAAAAAAAACCCAAATCAATTTATACGCAAAGCTAACTGAACAACCTTTTGCCAGCCCTGATGCCTTAACCTTTCCTATTGCTGAAAAATGCTTGGAACTTGCCATGACATCAATGTTTTTAAAGGTCAATTTCTTTGTTAGCAAAATGATTAGATGGTTTAGGTTATAGATTTACTTTTTGTCCCCTTTCTACAGTAAGAGGTACACAGAAAATCTCCAACATGATGCAAATGTTTCTGAAAGCAAAAAAATATTAACAGAGGCCACTATTTTCATATGGTCTTGGCTAGGCTCTTTTGGGAGTGTATGATATTTTTTAAGGGAATCTCCATAAATTCTCAATTTATTCTCAGCGGACGGCAGATGTCAGAGTAATTAGATCAGACATGACAATAAAAATCTCCTAGCTATTATGACCATTAAAAAGATTCTGTAGGGTTAAATTATAATCTTTTCTTGGGTTATATATATATTTGCTAAAGCTATTGCAGCTATGTACTTTGGTCAGCATCTTGCTGTTCAAGATTGTAAAATGCTGAGTCTAAGGCACTTCATTCTGGTACCTGAATACAAACAGGTGTGTGGAAATGCCTGTTTTTCCAGCATGCAGGGCCACCTGGGTAGTCTCTTCAAAAGCTTCTTCAAATTTGCACAGGGCCAAATTAGCCATTGGTTAATGGCTGATCATCCTACAATGTCATTTAAATTACTCAAGCCTTTCTTTAGTGGAGATCAATATACATAGATCACCACATGGACTCATCTGGAAGCAGCTTGGATGTGAACTGTGACTGGAGCGCCCGTGAGTGCCTTTATACTCTGTCATGTGTCCTGGGCTGCCCAGCCCCTATATCCCTTCTGCTGCTCTGCCCCACCTCAGAACAAGATCCCCATCTGCCCTGGAATAAAATCCGCTGGGCATGCTGTTGAGCAGGAAGCTACCAAGTTACAGTGACAGTCATACATCTATGCCTTTCTTTTTATTAACTGAACCAGTGTGTGCTTCCTGCCAAAAGCTCTGAGGAAATGCTGTACTAATCACTTTATCTCATAAACAGTGTTCCTGTACCTACCCTGGGCTTCACTGAACTTTTGCATCAGCTTCCAAATACATTTACCAGTGTCACTGGTCTGGCAAAAACAAACGTGTACTGCACGAAAATAGGTCTGAGAGGAAAAAACCTTGATCTTTTGAGGGGTAGAAAGAAAAGTATCTCAAAAGGGCAGAAACGAGGCAGATTATGGTCCTTATGTTCAATACAGTAATCACAACTGGATTTCCTTTTGTTTGTTTTTTTGCTCTTCCTCAACTTTTAAGAACAAGAATAAAGTATACTACAATATTTCAAGGAGAAAAACTGTTGAAGAAGCGCTAGACACTTCTGTGGTGCAGAACCAGCAAACAGTGTGATGCATAAGCAGAAGAAAAGAGTTAATAGCTATTGTAGACCAGCCACTGCTTTTAGACTAGCTTACCTGAGCCAAAAGCTGTTGCTGGTTATGCTCGTAATAGATGCAAAAGGTAACTCTGTGAGCAAGGTAGGAAATACGTGGCGAAGGCATAGTATAAAAAATACGAGAAGCTCTGAGATTCCTAGTGCTTCTCACCACATTGCCAGTAAATTGAGCTAGTTTTGTACTACGTGGGACAAAATTCATTTGTACCCTTTGAAATGCTGTGGGCTACATGAGTCAACAGGAGATTAACTGGCAGTCATGACTTGGTATATCGCAAGGCAAAATCTAGCTTGTGTATGTTTTCATGTATGTAAATACACAAACTCTCCAGTATGCATGCTGTGTGAAGTGCTGCTTGCCATACATAATTGCAAACGCAGATTGGTCCTTTAAACTGATGAACAAAGGCAACATGTGTATACTTTTCCCTGATTAAGCCTCTGTGGTTATAAACCCTTTTACCTACTGCTAGCCAAGCTGCAAGATTGAATTCTAATCACATGACAGGTACATGATCAGGTTTATAAAGTGCAAACTTGTGAATAGTTCAGCGCAACACTAGTTGAGGATCAAATAGCAGTTTCTTTGCTCCCTATCTCAGAACTAGTTTCAGAATACCTCTTACAGCACAAAAATAAGATTTGTATCAGCTGACGCTACAACTTAGCTGTATGTATGGCTGTTGTGCCACTGTTCTAGATCTACAGTCACAGCTATTATAAAATCTACTTTTTGCAGTTGGGGTATGCATTTTATCCCTGCCCTGTGTCTGTTCCTGCTGGGTAGCATATAGCTTCTCTTTCTTGGCCTGCATCGTGTACGGGCCCACCACATACCATTGCTAAGAAACTGTTCAGTCACAGGGCTGTTTAGGACTTGTTCTGCATCCAGGGGTGCTTTATCAATAATAATAATGAAGAAGAGGTCTTCTGTGTGTTTAGGACAAACACAAGCAGAACAACAACGACCTCACCCAGCAGACCCTCTATGTATCATGGAGTATGTAGTGTCAAGGGGGTGAAACAGTAGCTGGCTTACAGCAGCCAGTCAGATCTCTGCCATAGCTAGGAAAAAAACAGATGTATACTTTTACTCAAGCCAGAGAGGTAGGAAGTTTGAGTTCCTGACTCCAACAAACCTGGAGTTCACGTAGTGATTTTAAATATTGTGTAAAAAAACACCATGCAAGTGGAGTGATCCACAGCACTGGATGAGCACAGAGCTATTGGGAAATTATTCCCACTGCTTACTGTCATGGGATACAGATGCCTCAGGCAACTTTGTATGAAGGCTCATTTTCCTTGCTTGCAGCAATTCAAGCTAGTAGAAGGGCTGTCCAAAGGATCCCTTGATGCTGGGTGTTTGTCCACCCAGCTGTGGACACCATTGCTGTGTACCAATGACCTAACTTCAGCATAAGCCCACAGGTCTTTCATATTCAAGCATGGCTTGAAAATCTATATATTCTATAACGCAGACTATCCTGTAGAAAGTACCAGTAAAACATGCCTAGGTTGTGTTTTACCCTTTGGGACATTTTTTCCTCCAGAGATTGAGTTTGGGTTTTTCAGGTCTCTGAGGAATTCAGTGTTGCTTGACTAAAGTAATTCAAGAAAATCCGGAGTCCCTGTGGTATGAACTGTGATTGTTGTACTGGCCCTTCTAAAAGCCATTCCCAGGCTCATGGACCACTCCTGCTCCTCATCACCCCAGCGTTCATGTAGAGCTGATCTGGGGGCTGCATGAGGCCTCCGGCCCAAAGGCATCTGCCACATAGTGCCCACTTTGTTTGCAGGGCAGGACTACAGTCCCTTCGCTACTACACGATGCAGTGCACAGCATTCCTTCTCTTCCTGAAACTGCCCATAATATTGAAGCCACTGGAAACAAGCTTAGGGAAATATGTACTGGTAAACTAAATTTGTTTAATCCCCTTCATATCTGTGATTTTCCCCTCTAAGCGTGTTTCAAAGGAATTTTAATCCCCTCTCATGTAGGCCAAAGAAGGCACCGAGGCCAGCAGCTTGTCCACACCTAGCAGAATAGTTACTGTGCTTTACGTTCACATACTGCCGTAACTAACTCTCAAGCATGGCCAAACAGACAAGTCCTTAGGATCACCTGGATCCCTCAAAGTACTTTGAAATATCAGATTGAAATCTTATCCACCCTTGCTAATTAACATTCTCCCCCAACAGAGGACAAAAGACATGCACTCTGGATGATTTTCTTTATTCTGCTTTCCTTCATGCAATTTTAAAGATTCCCTCTGTCCTCAGTATTAGACTTCTCGACACTATCGGCTACTACTTTGTACTGATGATTTCCCATGAGCTTGCCATTGTGAGCTGCTGGGGTTCTGGTCACAGGGAAAAAGTAAATTTTAGCTTTTTATTTTAAAGATTATACTTGGCAAGTAGGTGCTTTAGTCTTTGAAAAATGATGAAAGAAGCATAGCCTGAGGTGGGCAAAACCAGCAAATAACTACAGCCCATGACTATTACCTGGGGAATATTTGACTATAGACAGAACTGAAGATCTTTTATTAGTATCAGCTTGATGAGTCTATTGAAGTTCCCCTGCAAAGTACGAAAAGTCATATAAAAAGAAGAACACATGCTAATTTTACTCCTTCATACCATTATGTGAAGAAGGCTGTAAATAGCAGGAAAAGTGTGTAATTGCTAGTCACGCTCCTTTCTGTTGGGCAATTTGTCTTTTTTTCTTTTGTTATTAAACCCAGGGTTGGCATGCAGAAGTTGGGGAAAACTCAGTGCATGAAAGCACTGAGCTATACATGGCTTATGAGACTTTTCCCCCACCCTGCCTGAAGTGACATGCACAACTGCAAGCTGCATACATGCAACTGGCTTATGGATGGTTGGCTTATTTCCTGCAGAGGTCCATAAATACTCTAGTAGCATCTACCAACGCAGGTGGAATTGCTTTGAGAAACCACTCCCTGGGCTCTTTTGAAAGCCAGAACTCTGCGCTCTGTTCTGCCCTTACGGTTTGCTTGCCTGTCAGCTCCTTCCCGAGGGGACCCTGCCCCGTGGCAGGGGACCCAGCGGTCGTGGAGCTCTGCAGCCCTCTTGGTCAGACCCATGCCGCCATGGTTGGTTTGGCCTGGGAATAAATGACTCAAGCAACCTGGAGCGGGGTCACGCTGTGGTACAAAGTTACTCTGTTAAACGGGGTTCATGGGTCTGGCATAGGCAGGTTTCGGCTGCTCAGTTTCAGAGCGAAACATCACTGTAAAAATCAAAAAAAAAGCCATGTCCTTGGCTGAAGATAAACAAACCCAGCAAAGCAAAGTTAATCCTTTCAAAATGTAAATATTAAATTAAACTTTTATTTTAGCAGCACCCTTGGGTCTGTTGCCCTTTAGCTGGAATACCTCCCCTCCCTCCTCTGCCTCTGGACAGCCCTGCTGGGTTGGGAACCCATCCCCTCCGCAGTACGGGGAACAAATTGCTCAAGGTGGGAGGAAGATGCCATTGCTGGAGTTTTGTCTCTGAGGACACATGCAAAGGAAAAGGCATCTGAGCTGGACTATGGGGGAGAATCTGCTGAATGACAAGCTGGGCGTGCCGTCTTACCAGCCGCTCCGAGACGTGGCTGAGCCTGGCTGTCAAACAGCTTATAGCATGTCTTTTAACTCCTCTCTGCCCCCAGATTCATAGCAACAATACAAAAGATGACGACTTGTCTGGCTGCTCCAGAATCTTTAGTTAAAAAGCACAGGAGAAGGAAAAAAGGTAAGAAGAAGAAGAGGGAAAAAAGGGTAAGAAGGAGATGGAAAAAAGAGGCTGAGATGTAAAAAGCATGGTGGTAGACACCTAAATCTAACACTTTTTCTGATGTTCATGAAAATAGCTGAATCTAGGAGAGGGCTGAGGTAGGCTGGCACTCTGTCATGTGCAGAGTGGACAATGAAGGTCAGTGGCTTTGGGTAGGGATCGTTGCAGTAGGGTAACACCCTCCTGCACCACTCTCTGAGCATCTCTGACATTGTGGATCCCCAAAAAGGTGTGATGACTGTTGTTTTTATCCACCAGTTAAGAGTATTCCCAGTGCAGCAGTTTTGACCAACTGGTTCCTTCTTCCACATTCCTCCTGCTTACGACGTATGATGTTAACACAGTCCGTGGATGTATTTGTTTGGATTAATCCTGTATTTCTGTGAGTAAAGTCTGCTTATTTTTACAAACAATTTTATTTGCCCAGCTGAGCTGGACTTTGGGCAACTTGAAATTCCAGCATCTGCATAGTAGTGCTGAAAGATGCAATATAGCCAGCACCTGGAAAACCTGTTGTGCTTGCCCAGAGAAGGACCTTTTCTCCCCTCTGCTCAGCAAAGAAAGGAATTTTAAGTCACCCTGGCTTTCCGTCCTCAGTTTGTAATTCTGTTGCTAAGTGGCAACAAAAGAAGATTATTGGATCATAGGTTAACAGAAACCTCTATTCAGTACTCTTGTGTAATTATACATTTAATTTACTTACTTGAGAATTGATTTTTAGCTGCTGTGCTCCTAACCCACTCTCACCCCTTCACAGACCTGTTATCCTCAGGGGCTGGTCAGGATCCTGAACAACTGGCCCTTCCTTTCCACATTCAGCCTCTGTGCCCGAGGCTGGGTCTGCCTACTAGGGTACCCCCGAGGGTCTCTGCTCTTAAGGGGGGGTCACAGAAACTGTAGTCATACCTTAGTTCTTCTGAATGGTTTGTTTTGGAAGAAAGCAGGAAAGGGTGTATAAAGCGGCTTAGGAAGTTCAGATCTTTCACAGGTTGCCCGTTTGCTTCCTTCATGGAGAAATCCCCGGTTTCTTTTTCTCTCTTCCCAGCCAACATCATTCCACCCTCTCAAGCAAAAGTGGTCAAGCAGCTTCAGAAAGCAGGGGCAGAGACAAATCTGAGTGGCCAAGGTAATTATTGAATGTTAAGGGTGAACCTGTGGCAGAAATTGCTTACAGTGGGGTTTGAGAGGGAACCAGTGAAAAGGGCATGGAAAAATCAGGAAACAGCACATCCCCACAGGTGTTGGGGATGCAGACAGTAAAGGGAATCTGGGAAGGAGATGTAATTTGTCAGCTGGGAGGAGGGGATGGTCATGCACAACACCTGCATTCACTGAAGCACGAGGAGCAAAGGCCTCCTCATGTAGGAAAGCAGTTTACCTTATTTTAAGTAGAAAAGCTGCACTGAGGAGGACTATGTGAGGAAGAGGAGACAGAAAGAAGGGTAGAATTGTGGGGATTTGTCCCTGAGACTGAGGGTGAGGAAAGAATGTGAGGTGAGCATTTAATAAGAGCAGAAGGGAGGAGAAGACTTGCCTGGCTAAAGTGGAAGTAAAATGTAGGATTGGCGTGGAGGGGTGGTGAGAAACATGAACTGCAAAAGCAACAGAAGGGTAAGATATATGGAGGGAGAGAGGTGAACAAAGGGATACACTTTCAGGAGGCAATGGGCACAGAAAACACAGAAACAGAAAGTACCGATGTATAGAAAAGCAGTTCTGTGGGCAGCTCAATACACTGGCTTTGCAGGGAACCAGTATTTTCAATGTCTTTTATGCTTGAGTCTTCCAGGGAAGCAGTAACTCCAGAAAAAACAGGGTTGAAATAATGTTTTCTGGGGCAGTGTCTGTGTTTTGAACTGTAGCTGATGTTAAACAGGTGCTGCTCGTGTGCCTACTCAAGGCCTTGTGTTTGATGGACATCCTGCTTTACAGAGCCCCTTGCAAAGGAGACAGGGTTTTGGTTTGGTTTTTTTTGTTTCAAATTTTAGAAGGAATGAATACACACTGTCCTTTTTTTCTGAAGAGCTTGTGTAATTCTCCTGTCATCCCACTCCGCCTTAGCTTTGCGTGTAGTTTCTCTTTGGATGTAACTGCGCTATTTTCAAACAGGACACTGCCTTTGCTAAGATCAGTTGTAGCTCAACAGCCACACCAGAGTAGCTACAGACTAGAGCAGTGGGCTCAAAAATGGAACTCCTTTTTCTGGGATGTCCTAATTCAGCTGATCAAACACAAGGCAAATGTTCATTTTGCAGTTCCTACCCCAGAACAGATTTTTCCCATGGATGTTATGTGTCTCCTTCAGACTCGAAAAGAACTGGTTTTGATTCCTTTGTCCTTAGCAGCAAGCTGCAGGAGGTGTTTGCTGCCCTTGCAGCAATTTTGTTTTGGCACAGCACCCTGGATGAGGACAGGAGTTCGATCCCTTTCTTTCCTTCCCATCCAAGTCCACTAGGATCTTCAGCTCTGAGAAACAGGTTTTTGGGATTTCAGTCTGAATGGGTAGCATTGCCTTCATCACTGCAGTACCCAGGGACCACTCCAGAGGTAAGAGCCTGGGAGAGCTTGCCATGTGGAGACAGGGGAAAGCAGAGAAGCGAGCAGGCAGAGGGACCAGTGTGTACTTCTGAGCAGTGATAGGCACAGCCTCTGCTTTTTATTGCTACCCCATAAGCAGTCTGCTTTTGGAAAAAAAAAAGATTTTGCCTAAGGTCAGGCAGGGCCCTTCGTCTGAAGGTATTCTGGAAGAAATTAAAATACCCTTCAAAAATACAGAGCATTTTATTTTCACTCCTACAGGCATCCTATTGTTTTTGTGATTAGTCATCTGTAGTCTAAACTCCATCTTTGATCAAAGTTATCAAGAACTAAATTCCTTGCACCCATGAAAACTAAATTGCTAGGACTATGGCAGCCTTGCTATTTGTCAGAATGCTCATTTATGACAGCGTGACTAATTTATCCCTCACCTTGTAATTACATACATTTCCCTATATGATTGCTGTGATTAACATAGCAATGAAGGGAGAGCAATGGATATTGTCCATCTCTACTTCAGTAAGGCATTCAAGACTGTCTCCCATAGCATCCTCATAGATAAGCTAAGGAAGTGTGGGTTGGATGAGTGGACAGTGAGGTGGATTGAAAACTGGTTCAACAACAGAACTCAGAGGGTCGTGATCAGTGGAGCAGAGTCTGGTTGGAGGCCTGTCACTAGCGGTGTTCCCCAGGGGTCTGTGCTGGGTCCAGTCCTGTTCGACATAGTCATCAATGACATGGACAAAGGGACAGAGTGTAACCTCAGCAAGTTCGCTGATGATACCAAGCTGGGAGGAGTGGCTGAAGGCTGTGCTGCCATCCAATGAGACCTGGACAGGCTAGAGATCTGGGCCGAGGGGAACCTGATGAAATTCAAGATCAAGTGCAAGGTCCTGCACCTGGGAGAGGAACAACCCCATGCACCAGTGCAGGTTTTGAGTTGACACACTGGAAAACAGCTCTGCTGAGAAGGACCAGGGAGTGCTGGTGGACAGCAGGCTGACCATGAGCCAGCACCATGCCCTTGTGGCCAAGAAGGCCAACAATATCCTGGGGTGCATTAAAAGGAGTGTGGCCAGCAGATCGAGACAGGTTATCCTCCCCCTCTACTCTGCCCTGGTGAGGCCACATCTGGAGTGCTGTGTCCAGTTTTGGGCCCCCCAGTTTAAGAAGGATGCGGAACTGCTTGAGCAAGTCCAGCAGAGAGCTACAAAGATGATCAGGGGACTGGAGCACCTCTCTTATGAGGAAAGTCTGAGAGACCTGGGTTTGTTCAGCCTGGAGAAGAGAAGACTGTGGGGGGATCTCATCAATACTTAAAAATATCTAAAGGGTGGGTGTCAGGACAATGGGACTAGGCTCTTTTCAGAAGTGCCCAATGACAGGACAAGGGACAATGGGCACAAGTTGGAACATAGGGAATTCCACTTAAGTATGAGAAAAAACTTCTTTCCTGTGAGGGTGACAGAGCAGTGGCACAGGCTGCCCAGGGAGGTTGTGGGTCTCCTTCTCTGGAAATATTCAAAACCCACCTGGATACGTTCCTGTGCCCCTGCTCTGGGTGTCCCTGCTCAAGCAGGGGATTTGGACAAGATGATCTCCAGAGGTCCCTTCCAACCCCTACCATTCTGTGACTCTGTGATTCTGTAACTCCGTGATTCTGTAACTCCCATTAGAATGACACTTGCCTTTCATCCCAGGCTGAGCTCTGCTCAGAAGGAAAAGGAATTGCTGGACCCTCTCATGGTGCCCTTGCCTAGAAGCTAAGGAAACTACTAAGTGAACCCTGATGAAGCAAACATAATAGTGCCTTCATGGCAAATAGGGTCTAGTTTTCATCCTAGGTCAAGTCTAGTTTCTTATGACTCTTCCAGCACAGTGGGATGGAAGGGATGAACCACGAAAGAAAGAACCACCCATAGAAGAAAAACAGCTTTCTGTGGAAAACCTATGAAGCAAGGAGAGAGAAAAGGGGTGAAAAGCATAGTGTTGCATAGTACATAACAAGATTGTTAGCTTTCTGAGGGAGGGGACATGCAGTGCTGTTTTGTGTGATTTTTTTTCTCTCGATCCTTTCTTTGTTTTTGCTGTTAAAAAACAAATACATCCATAATAGGTCTCTTTTCTAAAGGTGTCACTGGTGGGTTGCTCCTTTTGACTTAGAGTGACAATCACACAGAAAGCACCACACAGTGAACTGGGATGCTTGGATGTCTTCACACAGCCCCTGTAGCTTGATTCATCACCTGGATGAGCCCAGCTCGCTGGTGGAGCTGCCTCAGGCTAAAACCATGCAAAGTTGAGAGGAAGAAGAGTGAAGGAAAAGGGGATGGAGAGGTGCTGCTAGAGACTTTGCTCCAGCGTTAGTCGATGATAAGGAAACTTACTGGTCCCCCAGGGCGCCCTTTGTTAGCTGCAGTTCTATTAATCAGGTTGAGTATTGTGTTTCTTTTCATTACAAAATGTGTCAAAACTTCTGAAAGAAAAATACTGTAAGTGGTTCCTAAGGGATTTGTCCTTTGAGAAGAGGAAAGTGTTGGTATGTTGCCAGAAAGCATCTTATTTAAGAGATCAATGACAAAGCTGGAAAAATCATTATTCTCTGGAAGGGATTTGTTACCTACAGGAATGGAAACACCAGAAAAGAGAGGCTGTATTGCAGTCCAGGACCTTGTTCTTTATTCCCATGGTCTTTATTGAGCATGACTGGTTATAGTTAAATGCCGGTAAAGATGCCTTTTTAACCAAACCAAAAAATCTTTCGGATGCAACAACACCAGAAAAGCCTCGCTGGCTGCGGCATCGTGCTGCTGGGTGTGAAGGTGTTTTTGCCAGCCGCTCTGCTCCCCAGCCCTTGCAGAGGTGCCTGTATCACCGCGTTTTCGGGTGTGACCCGGCCCGTACCCCCGGCTTGGCTGAGCCTCTCGCGGCATCCCTAATGTCACCGGGGGCTTTTGCACGCGGGGAGGCCGGGGACACGCGCGATCGCAGGCTGCCACCTGGTGGCCTCAGGACCGCCATGCCGCCACCTCCCACCCCTGGGGTTGTTTTCCTCCTGCTCCGGGAAATTGGGCATGCATCGGACAGGCTGCCCGGAGAGATGGAGGAGTCACCGTCCCTGGAGATGTTAAAAAAAAAAACGTGTAGACGTGGCACTTCAGGGCATGGTTTAGGAGGCATGTTGGTGTTCGGTTGACAGTTGGGCTTGACGATCCTAGACGTCTTTTCCAAACTTCATGATTCTATGATTCTATAAAATACCGTTTTTTCCAAGGCAGAGACAGGGAAGGCGCAGGGCCCGCTGCAGGCATGAGGCAGGCAGAGAAGTGAGCATCCTGCTTTCCTGCACAGAAGGAAAGATGTAATGGTTCTGCTTCAAGCAATGCGTTACACCCTTGGGGCCTCTAGGGAAGCAGCTGGTCATCTCTTGTTAATAAACCAATTCTCTTTTCCATGACACCAGGGAAAATGCCTGCCATTCCTCTATCACTGTGATTCAGGAGCTTATCTGTTGTGCAGACAGAGCCGGCCACAAAAAACTAAAAATAATTCTGTCACCAAGGTAAATAAAGGAAAAAAAATGCTGAAGGCAGATTTCCCTTTTCTTTGGAAGCCTGGATTTCTTTCCTAATGCTCTGCAAACAAACTTAATGCACTCAGATAGTGTCAAACTCCAACTCCTAAACAACAACAACAACAACAACAACAAATCTGCTGGACAAGTAGGTGGCACAGTGGAGTATTTGAATTCTTGTTGGTCCCTTAATCTGGCTATAGAGCACAGCAGGAAAAGGTAGATGTGGGAGAGAAACAAAGAGGGGTTATCTGAGGGGCAGGGCTTTTCAAAGGAGGCTCTCTCTGAAATGAGCCCTTGTGGTACTAACTTCTAATTTATTTGTGGTACAAATTCCTTCCAGTACGGCAAACATTCCTTGCAGATTATTTCTCTCTAACAGGCGGCAGATAATTTTGTAAGCTGAGACTGAGTGGTAGGTTCAGCACATTCTCTTCCAGAAACAATTTTAAAAATAACAGCTTCTCTCCTTCTTCCATGCCATCACATATTGTGTCCCATTGCCCTTTTCTGCTAATCCCAAACTTCAGTTGATGCAATAAATCTGCTTTCAGGAGCCTAAAATTGAATTTACAGCAGAACCTCACTGCTCTGGAGCTTTCTACCTCAAAATATTTTCTTGCTTCTCGCACCAGATCACATCAAGAATGTTTCTGTTCCATTCGTGTGCTTCACAAGTATTCTCTTTATTTTGTCAGAGGGCGGAATATTCTTTCTCAGTGAGAAACTTGACCAGGATGTCTGAAAAATAAGTAAAGACACTCTGGGACAGCACCATGTTCTGCCCTTCCCTTTGGATTTTGCACTTTGGGTGTACTGTCCTGGCTGCGTCCCCTCCCAGCTTCCTGCCCATGCCCAGCCCGCTTGCTGGCAGGGCGATGTGAGAAGCAGAAAAGGCCTTGATGCTGTGCAAGCACTGTTCAGCAATACCTAATGCATCCCTGTGTTATCAACACTGGTATGGTCATAAATCCAGAACGTAGCACTATAGGAGGTACTAGGAAGAAAATTAACTCCATCCCAGCCAAAACCAGTACAGGAGGATGCCAGACTGCACTAAAAGTTACCAGTGGGATTTGTAGGAAGGGGATCACAATAAAATGGTGAGATCTTTGGGGAAATTATACACTGAAATATCTCTTATAAGTGGGTTAGTGGGGGCCTTAAATGCTCAGGATTTTTTAGCAGAACGTTTGCTTAAATATCTCCTTTAAAAGACTTCCTTAATCATAAAACAGCTCACTATACTTCTATACTGACCTGGATTAATTTATGAGTCCAATTTTACTGTGGTTGCTTTCCCAGCTCCTAATACTGTGTTATGTTCAACAGGTATGAGGTACTTATGTCTTCTTTTAACTTTAAACCAGTTTGCAGGATTTTAAAGGTGAGGATTTAAAGGCAACTAAGACTTTTTTTTCATAACTGTGTTTCAAAAAAATTGATTCTGAATGTCTCACAACTATTTAGAGCTAATCGTATGAAGTAACATGAGCAGAGCAACCCAGAAAGTTTAGCAGAATTTATAATAGTGGTTGCCTCTATTCAAGCTGTAAGGGAAATTTTTATGTGAGAGAAGACCTGTGTTCGGTTCCATCCTATCTTCCCTTTCTTTCACAAGGGCATCCTAACTAATAGCTTCAAGGATGCTGTAAGGATCCGAAGATGCTGCTTGGACTTGTTTCACACGGTATCAAATATTTAAATCCTCATTAATTCAAAGAACAGGGGTGTGGAAATGATCCTCTACCCCTTGTTCAGGACACCTCCTTGAGATCTGCTCCAGCTGTTTACCTGCTGTAGTCTGGGCTTCATCTGCCCCAGCTGACAGCCATTTATCCAAAGTGCAGGAAGCTCAACTGCTAACTAATTCCACCAGCACCACCCATTAGGGTGGCAATTAACCTGGAAAAAGGTATTTGGGGCATTTAGGGGACAATCACACTTTCATCCATCTGACACTTAAGTTTTCTTGTTTGTTTTAAGAGATGCCTGAAAAAAACTCACACAAAACTCTGAATGGATATGGTTTGGTTTGTTTGTGTTAGGGAAAAATATTTTATTCCAGTGAGGCAGAGTGTAGGGAGGAGGAACAACCCCTCTCCAAGTTATGAGGACTATGGAAAAAGAAATATTTGTATGGATGTCTATTCCAGCTCTCCCATATCTTGCTTACAGGAACAAAACAAAGGCAGATGGATGACAAAGAAACTGTTCTTTAACAGATCTATTATCTTGACAGTATCTCTCTGGGGTCCTGATTCAAAAGGAGTGTGAGAGGCTTTGTCTTCCCTCCTATTGCAAAAATCATGCTTGCTGGCTACAGGACAAAAGTCTTGGGTGTATCCGGGGCAGATAAATGGCAAAATGGTGAGTGCCCCTCTGCACAGAGCAAGCCTCTCTCTGCCAGTACTAGCTGTGTTGGCAGATGTGAGTTACATCAGGTGCAATGTGTCATCTGGGAGACGTGAATTGGCTCCACTTAAAAGCTGATGCTGTAAGTACATAATTCCTTCTACTTGGAAGCTCTGCTTTTAGGTTTCTTTTCAAGAAAGGGTGGAAGAAGTAAGTGGTAATGCTTGCAGATTTTTTTTAAAAAAAAGTCTGCCTTATGTTGGAGAGGAGTTTTTTACAAGGGAAAGAAATCAAGGGAAGAGAGGAAGGCACCAGCATGGGCAGCAGAAGGAGATGAAGGCAACCAGCCAGGCTGGAGGTCGCCCAGGGATGCTATTGCAGCCCTGCCCCTGGTACCCAGCCCAGGGCACTGCTGCAGCCCGTGCCCTCCTGCTGCCCGGTACCATGTCAATGCCACAGAGCTACTCCCAGCAGCTCAGCATCCACGACCATCCTGTGTTCCACAGCTGCTCCAAGATACCCCGTCCCAGGCAGAAGAAGAGTAGTCAGGTGCTTCGGGAGGCTGGATCCAGGCCTGAGGGAGGCCTGAGGTGGTATCAGCACCGTCCTCTCAAACTCCTGAGCTCCCCCAGGATTTAAACTTTAGTCACGCTCCAAAGATCTTGGAAAATCATTAGCCAGGGAATCAATCCAGTTTGTTGCTTAACCACTGGAAGGTGATATCTCATGTCTGAGTTTTATTTGCTAGAGATAACAGATCTAAGAGAAATATTCTGGTGAAACATTTGAATCATAGGTCAGAAACCAGCCTGGATCTGAGATGGGAGGGCTATAAAACCTCTCACCCCAGCGCCTTGCAGAACAAACTGCCACACTGTTTTCCCCTGTGCATCCACAGCACCTGCTGGAGGCATTCCCACCATTCGGCTGAAGACACTTCGTTATGTACTTCTAGGAAATTAGTTTCAGGGCAATTTTAAAACCAGTGCTTTCACTTTGTACGCATATTTCAGTAACTAAAAGAAAATAATGAAGTAACTAGAGGGAATGTCTGCATGGTGTGAATCCCTCTCTCCCTGGGCTTTCCCAGCTAATACAAGGTAATGATGGCAATTCAAAAAATTTGCTAAGTATGAAATAAAAATACAATTTTCAGCTGCGGCCCCTACCCTCATGCCCCCTTTCGTTACAGCCTCTCTGGCTCCATGAATGGGGAGCTGTAGAAACAAGGATAACCTCTACACACCTTGCACACACACCCCCCTGCAACCCCCCCGCAATAGGGGAGGAGGTACCCAGCCCTGCTCTGCCTCAAAATTACATCCACATCATTCCTTACTTTGGTGGTTTTTCCCAGAAATAAAGATGTGGTGCAGTGAGGAGGATGGCATGGGCCACTGGTACACCTTATTTTGTATCTTTGGACTGCAAAACCCAAGATCCTGCAGCAGTCAGTACTGCGTGGGGAGTTGTCCTTCATGGCAGTCATGGAGAGCCACAGACATGGTGATGCTCTCCGTGGTAGCACCTGAAGTTAAATAATATGCTCATTTTGGGAGCAGCTTTCAGCATCTGGTCTGCATAGACTGTAACACCACCTATCCCCTTCTTGGGAGTGGGGGGAGATCCTGAGTTTGGTCTTCAGCTGCTAAAGTGCTGAGCAATAGAATGTGCTGGGGAGAATTAACCACCTGAAATGCCAGCTCCTGAGGTGAGGCCACCCAGAGAAATGGGGAGCTGGAGACTGCAACCTCTCTGTGTGGCTATGTTTGTGCTGCTGTTTCTTGGCAGAGGCTGTCGTGGGAGGGTTGGAGCACTGGGCATGGCTTCTCTGTCAATCAGGTCTCTGCTCTGCACTTATTATTCAGGGATTTCATTCTCTGCAGGGAGACCAAAATGCCCCATTTCTCCTCATCACCTCCCTAATCTATTCTCCATTTGCCTCAGGTGACTGCTGTCCTGTTCTCCCTTGACATCAAGCCTCTCCTGGACCATGCCAAGAGTCCTTCTCATCCTGTATCTCTGTCATCAGCAGTCACCATAGGGGGATGCCTAGGAAAGGGGGTCTTCCCACCAGGACTCTCAGCTATCAGCTTTGTCCAGAGCTGGAAGCCATTTCAGTAACCTTCAGTGGCTTCCTTTTCCCATGCACTTGTGCCTTGAATCTGCACAAACTTCCATCCACAGCAGCTTTTGTAAAGAAGCATGTGCTTCAGCTCCAGGTGTCGGCTATGGGGCAGGAGTTGTGGTGTGTGTTCCCACATGGCACACCCCAGGCTGGGAGAGCAGTGGATTGAAGTCCCTGAAAGAAAGGCCAAAAATCCTGAGTCCTTAGCCATGCTCTGGCTCCTGCCACCCCCAGCTGTGACACACACCAGACACGCTGTGCAGCCCCACCAGAGCCCAGGTCAGTGTGGGCAGGGCTGGGGTATGTGGCTTGCAAGCTGCAGCCCCTCAGCCAAAGCCTCGCAGGCTCAGGTGAATAGGAGCCATTTTTCTTGTTGTGCCAACAAAAGCAGATCCCGTGGGGGCCTGCCTTGCAGCTTGGTGTGTGCTGGCAAATTTTGTATGATGCGCTGAGTACCTGCAGGACCTCAGTCACCTAGGGACTGACCTTCCTAGCTTGTGTGCTTCAAGATGGGCCCACAAAACTTCACCCAGCTGGCACTCTGAGCCCCTGGGGTCCTGTCCATGCCAGCCTCATTTCCTTGCATGCAAAAGGAGTTTGACACTGAAGCCCTCCCTGCTCCTGGTTTTCACCCAGGTTAGTTCACCTGGAGGAGCAGGTGAACATTCAAAAGGCTGTGCTGGTGCCAGGCAGAGGGCAGCTTTCCAACCCACAAGGCAGGAAGAGCAGATGGTTGCCTCTGCCTTTTGAGCTCAGAGGGAGCTCAAAGGCCACCAGGAGGGAGAAGGTGGCCAGTAGAGGAGACAGCTAGAGCCAGTAGCTCTTGCTACGACAGTGCAAGCAGACGGAGTGGTGCATTTTTGGGATGCCTCAAGGTCATAAACACCATCACTCTCCTTGGGAGAGCAGCTAATTTATTTAACTTTGTAAAAACTGATTTACTGCTGATAAGCCCGACAAGCTTTAAGCCTTTGATGGTGGACGATGGTCAAATTCCCAGGAAAAGAACAGAGCCTGGAAGAGATCACCCTGTCTTGCAAAGTCTAGCCTGGCTCCAAGTACACACCAAGGCATGACACAGGAAATACTTTCTTGTGGGTGCTCTGAACGGGCGCTCCATCTGCCTTCCTGCCTCATCCTCGTTGCAGCGCGCTGGTTTATACTTGTGGAGTCTGACATAGTGAGGATCCGCAGGAAAAACAAATCACAGAAGAGCTGTGTGGCTACAGTCCCTATCACACTGGTATTTCAGCATAACCGTGCCCTGTTATTTTTAGATAAGAAAATTACAGACTTTGTTTTTACTTTTGAAGTCAGAATGAGGCATCTCTTGCAAAGATAAGTGTGTAGGGGCTAATCCTGGTCTTAGGGTTATCTAGCGGTGGTTTCCATTAGTTTGGGTCAGTACATTCCTCCCACCAGCCACCATCACTTACAAAACACAGCTCCATTAGAAGTGACTTATTTAATCTGATGGATGTTCTGCCAGTATTAGCACATGCTGATAGCATCTGAAATCTTGGTACAAGACTAAGCCAAATAATGGAGATTCACTCTTAGCCAATCTATTCAAATAGACTCTTTACAGCACCAGCTAATCTGTGATAAAAGCTTATATAGAAACAATACACCGGGAAGTCAGGATTTCTGTGACACCATCTGACCCTTACATCTTATTCTGCATGTTAAGAACTGGATGTTTTAACAACTCTAAAACTGAAACAATATTTTACGCTATGTTGTTTGGAAGTATAAACTCATTAGAAGAGTTTTACTCAAAGCCCAGTAAATGTGTGGATGGGATGCTGTTGTCTTGCATCAAGTTTTTACAGAATTTAGCATGCTTAACCAGCAGGCAGAATTCACCTTTTTTTCAGAATCTGTAAGTTAGCAGGAAACCAACTTTCATTACATCTGTATCTTTCAGATATTCCTTCAGGCTGTTTGGGAAATCCCAATCCTCATTCTGTCTTTAAACTTTTTATTTGCAATAGGAAAGTCAGTGTTTTTCCAGGCAGCTGTCTTAAAACTGAATGAAAAAAAAATACAGTAGAGTTCTTTATTTTAAGATTGCATAAAACCACAGAAATACTCCATTAAAAAGTCTGAAATAAACACATTCTAACTGCAGGAAAAAGTGGTGACCACTTAAAACTGAGTGCTTGCTTAAAAGTAAAGACACATACTTCAAAAACTAAGTTTGAGAGATAACCAACGGGTCCAAGCAAGAGAGTAGTTTGATTTGCTTGGAAGTACTCCTCCACTTAATGTAATGGTCCATCTGTCAAGATGCACCCTGTTGAGCATAGCCATAGTTCCTACTTTTTATGTTTTTGAATCCACTTTTATATCCTTATCAGTAAAATCAAATACACTGAAAGAATTGCTAGTCAAAGGCAAAACGTATCAGTGGAAAACATAACACTGCAGCTGCAGAAAACCTCCAGGAGAGGAGGCAACCACAAAGCTCTGCAGGTGCACAGGCTTTGCATTAGCATACAACCAGCTTTGCTGATTTTACAGGTGTGAGATAAACATGGTACCAATACCTGATCTAAAGTACTTCTTTCTACTCTGACAAAACATGTGGAGTGTATAGCTATAAAATTAATTTCAAAATGTTTCAAACTGCATAAAAATAAATATTTATATATGCATATATACACAGTGCCAAACAGTATGCAGTACTCTATCCTGCTTTTACCACATAAAACTCATGGAAAGAGAAGTAATTTTAAGTGTTGCAGAATTATAGGGAGCTTTCTCGTCTTGTCAGAGCTAAGGAAAGCTGCCTCATATGGCATTACACAGGCGACCCGAGCTGCGGTACTGCAGCCAGCAGAACCACACCCACACACCCGCATTTCTGTGCTTTTAGCTGTGAGTTCACAGATAGAATTAAAACCACGTTGCTAATCTTGTAAAGCAGATCCTGCTGATGTCTAAGGGCCATAAACTTTGCTCGCAAAGCCACTGAGTGAATCTCTGGTCCAAAGCTAAGGTAAGTTTTGGCTTTCTCAAACATTATTAAAGGACCAATTAGGAAACATCTATATGATGCAAATGCTTACTTGTCTGTGTCAGCCTAGACCCACACCAAGTAATGGAATTTTTTACATCGAGGTGCCAAAAAAATTGCCGTTCTCAGCTTTTTGTGCTCCTTGCTTTCTTTAACCCCTGTGCTAATATGCAAGTATTTATGGCTTAAGGTACAAACGCTGATAACCCAAAGTTGTGCTATCCCTCCTGGAGGTCAGTACTGCTGAGAAGGTACTGGCTTCGGTGGCCTGGGCTTCTCAGGAAGGAGAGATTTCTTAACAATTCACCATGGTGCAGAGATCTGCAGCTGCAGCTCAGGAGGAGCTGCCCTGTCCCACAAGGTAATAGATGGCAAACAGGCAAGGAGAAGTTGATGCCCCTTAGGGGGGACTTCGGCAGATACACTAAACAGCAGTTCAGAAACCTAACTTGTGCTTTGCATGCTACTATCCTAGTAGCTAGATTTTAGACTTTTTTTTCTGCTTTCCAATTATTACACAGCTGTGGTTCTGTGGTATTATTACACTAACTGAATAATAAAAAGCAATTACAAAAATAGCAAACAAGGAAAAAAATATATATATTTCCCACATCTTTCCACTTCAAAGGCATCGCTGCCAGTGTTGCCTAATAACAACAGCGGACATCCTTACTAGCTTCTTGGTCACAACCCTTATTTATACAAACTACTGCAAGCGAGTCCATGCCATTCTGAAAGCTCCAGCAGATTCAGGTCTCAAGAAAAAAACCCGTGGCGAGACGCACACTGACACAAGGGTGCCGGACACCGCCAGCCCTGCAAAGGGCCAGGCTACGAGCGAGTGTACTGCACTGTGCTGTATTTAGTGACCCTTGAAGACTTGCTCAGCGTGGCGCTGGCAGGAGGTGGCCCCTCTAAGTTGGAGCCTGCCTCGTTAAGCAGGGAGTCTGTGATCACCATGTGCTCTTGCCTTCCTGAGCCGGCACCTGCCACCTGTTCAGCTCTGCTCTGCATCCCTGAGGCTGTCACCACCACGCTGTGCCCCTCTGCCAAAGCAGGGAAGCTGATCGAGCCCTGCTCTGCAGCAGGCACAAGCATCCTCTCCCGCTCCCTCACCACGACGTACTGGGAGTCGGGGAGATCCTGAACTGTCAGGGCTCCTGGCCCAGCACCCTCCGACTTCACCACCCTCTCCGTAACTACCACATTACTTCCATGTGGCAAGATGGGGATTTCCACCATACCCTGCAAGCAAGATGCAGGTGCCAGCACTCTCTCTGTCACCACTATGTTCTCCTTAAACTGGGGGTCTAGAAAGACAGCAGCTGAGTGGGCAGGAGCCCCTGCAGAGTAGGAAGTTTCTGTCATGGTAAAATTGGTCCCTGCATGGGCTGTGGAAAGGGGCCGGGCATCATGCTGCCCAGAGTGGGATGCAAAGGTTGTTTCCGTGACCACCTCCTTGGAGATGGTATCTGTTCCTGTGCCACCACCTGCGTGCACTGGTGGGGCGGACTGGAAGTGGCTGCCCGAGGCAAAGGCTTGTTTGGAGCTGGAAGCATTTTGCTGATCTAGGAACTGTGACTTTGTGTCACTAAGACCAAAACCTGATTCATTTCTGGAGCTACCGTCTTTCATGTTGATCTGTCTGCCTATGCATATTTCTGCTAGAGTCTTAAATTTGTCTCCTAAATCGTCAAGAAAGTGGTCATCAAGATCACCCTCAATAAAGCTGCAGCAGCCAATGGAGCCGTGCGGGGAGCCGGACTCTCCCTGGGAATAAACCAGGAGACAGTCGTTTGCAGCTTGGGCTTCGTCTTCATCCGCAAAAGAGACAGCTTTCTACAGACAGAAAACAAAAGCAAGCAAAAGTTCATTAATGTCAGCTCTAAACTTAATAAATCCAAAAATCAGGAATGCTTAGTCAAAAAAGTTAATAAAATTTAATTGAACCCACAGAAACCATCAGCCAACCAAGGGCAGTACCTAGAAGTGCTTTTTGCATTTTTGAAGTTACTCTGAACTTGACAGTACACTTGATGAGAAGAAAAATCTGAAATTAAATAGAAAACCTTGGGGCCTACCACCACCTGCTGCTATCCCTACCAGAAACTGTGCCATTTGTGATACTGCTCCATCCTCACAGATTGCTTTTATTTTGGTTCAGTGAATGAACTTCACCTGTAGCTAGGTGTTTGTGGGAGCGTGCCAAAACCATGCCTCAGAGAATCCTAGCATTTAAACAAATGTTTAATAAGTACATGCTGACGCGTCATCACCTGCCACGGCCTTTATCAATAGCATAGCCTGTGGGATCACACCCAAGGAGCCCAACAGCAAACAAATCAAAGTTAAATGGCTTGATAAGTATGGGAACATAGTCCAGCATATACATTTTTCAGGGTCTGTGTAGACCACTTTGCAACAAGGAGGGCTCATGGGTTCTGACTCTAGTGCTTCCAGGGCCAGCTCAGTCTGAAAGCAGCATCTGCAATGGAGTCTCTGCCAGTGCTAGCGCAAATATCCGTGTACACGCTTGCACCAGCTCCAGTTCCAGGAGTGAAGACAGCCAAATCCTCTGGGCCTGCTGAACCAGCTTTACCTAATACGATCGCTGGCTTGTGCTCAGAACCACTTTTCTGCCACATTTGAAGTTCTGGAATGCATACTAGCTCAGGCATCTGTGTAATGTGGTATATATCCAGACCCAAACTGACTCTGTATGTTTATCTGCATTTGATCCTGGAAGTAGGCACGTTACCTGAAATGCTTCTACAAAAATCAGCACACATCTGAAACTATTTTGTTTGGTAACTTGTCTGGTTTTTTTTCCCCCCTTTCCTGTAGTCTGAGGTATTTTAGCCTCCCAGAAGTTCTAAAGGTTACTCTAGTATGACCTTTATGAAGCCCTCCTGCAAGACTTCAGCAGGCAGCTGAAGTGCTTAAAGTATGTCTTAATATTAGGAAGCGCTGCTACTGTCGCATCTGTTCACCCAGAAGACCAGTAGCTACAGCTCTCAGGAGACATACAAGTGTCTTAAGCTTGCATCCTTCCCTGGGTGGAGGTGGTGATTCGAAGCTGCACAGCTACTCCCCTGCAGAACCCCATCATCAGCCAGCTGTAGGGTGCGAAGATGTTTTGTACAGGTGATGGACAATCCATAAACTCCCTGGCATATGGAAGTGAAACTTCCACTATAAGGAGCTCACCAACCTAAGGACTAGTGATGTGCATTATGCAAAGAGGAATAGCTGCAAGGAGTAGGAATAGGCTATTGGTCAATGGTTGGGTCACAAAAAGAGTCAGAAAGGGATTGCAACATGTGCCTCATACACTTCTGAAGAACAGTCCTTCACCCAAGCTATTGCGCAGAGACAAGCCCAGCACCACTTCCTTCATCAGCTACTTTGAAAATGCAGACCCACCCTCTGCCGTTTGACATCTATGGCTTATCTTTCAAAAACCTGCTCCATTATGAAGTTCCTAGTTGTGACTCATGATGAGTCATAGCTACCTCCCTACAGGCCAGTTTAATGTGTTTAAGTCCCTCAGATTTATATCACATAGTCTTTCTCATGGCTTCTTCCAGGGCAAGGGGCTCCTTGATCATTGCTGAATATTCTTGATCCTATTCCCAAGTACCTCCCTTGAGAGAAGGGTCTCGTTGTGGGAGATCTTGTAAGCACCCAGTGCTACAAGACTGAGCATTGTCATGCTCTAAGTCCCGCTTGTGAGCCTAACCCCAAAATCCTTAATGCCCCTATGCCACATGCACACAACATTGGCCATTGTAACAGGACTGTTTGTATACACGTATCTACTCATCTCTTTGCAGTAACATGAATGGCATTTCACAACGCTAAGTGTAAATATCAAAATACTGGAATTTTCAGGTCATATGCTTACGTCATTGAAGTAGTCTCTTAAAAATTCTTCATTCATGGCTCCTGCTGCTCCTAGTGCGACTCCTCCTCCAGCCACCACTGTCTTGCCTTCTACACCTGCCATGCCTTCAGCCCCTCCAGCTACCATGGCTCCATATTCAGCACCAGAAAGGAGTTGTCTTTGCTCTTCCCATCTTTCCTTGGTAATAGTGCTGTAATGCTCTCTTACATGACAGGCAGAGCTGCCTCCTCCTGCTGCAGTTTCCCCTCCACTCATTCCTGCTGCTGCTGCTGCTGCTGCTGCCGCCGCCGCCGCCGCTGTTGCTGCTCCGCTGGTTGCTCCTCTTGAGGTCCCCAGTGCAGTGGGTGGGATGAGGCTTAGCACTGGCTACATAAATAACACAAATTAGGATGTGACATGAAAGCTGTGCTGTCTAGCACATGGAACTCACCAAACCAGCAGCAGGGCTGGGTGGGACCTGGGAGGGTGCCATCTTATGACTTGTTTGAATTTGCACTTAGACATGTTGCTGCAAAGAGTAAAAGGCCTCCTGAAACAGGGTGCAGCTTCCACAACTGCACTCCTAAGGAGGATGATGGAAATGTTTCTATAGATCATTGTTTTCTTGAAACTCAAAGGGTTGGGAGTGAAAGCGGGAAAAAGACTACCCCACCAAAAAAAAGGCTTGCAAAACTCTAGGGAGCTCAGCTGTTCCAAGACAGACTCTGACCAGCTTTCCCCAGACACAAAGTGGGGGAGTGTGCACTGCCGGCTGCCTCTACGGTACTGCCTGGCCCTTCCTCCTTTTCTAGCAGTTTGGCTTCCCGGTTAATTGCCTTTTATCATGAATTTGGTGTGAGATTGGCCCTAAATCAAAGTCTTTTATTTCTGTTTCTTTGATACTGTGCAAAAGCACAACAGTGTCATGCCCTTTTTTTTTTGAAAGCTGGGTTTTGCAGCAGAACAAGAAAGGGCAAACTCCTCTTGGTATTCACTGTTCCCTCTGCAGATTTGCGCTTTTTTCTGCCCCCTTTATTTTTTTTTTAAGAACTTGCTCTGTTTAAGAAGGCAAATACACAGGGATGTAATTTAAAATGCAACTTGAAACTTTCAACTAGAAGCTAAGCTTTACGACCCATTTTTTTGCTGCTTTACCATGCTTCCAAAGGGGCGTGGAACATTCCGGGCTTGCAAATGAAATGCTTCCCTCCCCGCATTAATGCTTTTCTGATACTCCTATCTCTTGCTCAGATACCATCAACATTTGCTTGATTGCCTCCCCTTTACTTTGGGATTTAAACACCACGGCTGGTGTTTTTAGAGCTGCTGATGGAATTCATCTTCCATGCAGCCTTCACTGGGTCTCACAGGGTTAATTTTTATTAATGTTCATGTGCGGTTCAAATCTGCTATGCAGCCCTGAAACATCGGCCCATAATGTGGAAGAGATGCCAAGCGCCAAACTGAACACTTGGTTAGAAATCAAAGAGAAATGCTATTAGGGATACGTGCCTTCTCCTCGGGAGCTGCTCCTTCGCTGTGCCACTGACGCAGCATTGCTTCGCTGTAGTCTGGTATTGCAGCAAATCCCTTCGGTCCTGAGCCGCAGCGACACAGCAGCAGTAACAGTGGAATAACTATGGGGAAACAGAAGTTTGCCATTAACTATGTGATGACTAGGGTCAAAGCATGCTAACAGCCAGTCCCAAAGCTTGGTCAAACTTCATACTGAAATGTATCTTTAGTGAGTTAGTGATCAGTATGAGGGCTGATAAAGAATGATGACATGTTCCCAAATATTCAAGGTATTTCCAAGAAACATGTGCCAGTATGGTTTCCTAGACAGTAAACTGACAATTAACCTGTCAGGGCCTCAGTCCTGCAGATGACCATGCATTTGTATAGCTACACTTCTATCGAAGATCTCATATACCAAAACCAAGACCTAAATATCACTGTATAATCTCAGCATTTCTAAATCCTCCTGTTCTTTTACTACTAGATAGTGACATGGAATCATGTAAATTCCACCTTACCACTCCTGTGATACGTCTAGATCATTGCCTGGGAAACTCAAAACAATCCAGTTTCAGGAGCAGGGTATATTCGTGTGGCATGAACTTTGTTCTGCCACAGCTAGATTGCTACTAGTACAAGCAATAAAGTATTGCCATTTTAAATGCAGCAATGGTACACATGGCCATACCCTGACTACAAGCATTCCTTTCTTATTTTCGAGCTTCTATTTTGTTTTACCAAAGAACAACGTCATGTTCTACTCAGAGGAAAGCACCAGACCTGGGGCTGCAGTGAGGGAGAAAAGAGTGGAAAGAGTGCTGCGGTTTGCGTGGGAAGAGTTAGGGTTCACACAAGGAGGTGTGGGAAACACCAAAATGATTCCTTACTGCTTCCCCACCTGTTATTTACAGCACCATAAACAAATATTAAAGTTGCACATACTAATTTCAAAATGCACAGCTTGAAATCCTTTGAGGGTGAAATGCTGATGTTACCAGAACTAGTAGGGGATTTGCCATGACTTCACACAGACTAGTTTACACAGAATATATCAAGATGATAAAACCTGGGAGCCAGACTGTTTCTTTCCTGATACCTTGCAGACCATATTTACAGTGCTTCTGAGATAATATGAAACAATTACTTACGCAGCAAAAGTAAAAACGCCAGGATGATTAGCACAACTGCTCCTGGTCCCAGACCCACTCGCTTAGCGTCACTGATTTTGTTGTCGCACGTGCCTTCATTCGTACACTCACAAACAGTCAGTTGCAGAGACTGTGCTTGAGCACAACTGAACCCTTGGAAATCCTTTATTAGGATAGGAATGTCAGTTCTGCCCAGCTTCAGGTTTTGTGGTGCCAGCTGTATGCTGGTGCCTAAGGCAGAAGGTGGGGGTTAAAGAAAAAGAAAAGACACAAGAAATGAGTGGAGAGGAAGTTGACTCCTGTAAACTAAGGGAAATAAAACCTTCACATCCTCCCAGCAAGCCCCCTCCAGGTAAATCCAGGTACTGCAAATGAATTAAGTTTAATCAGCTGCTGCTACAGTGTATGTGCTCTTATTTTTATCAAGAAATTCATGCCAGTAACAAAGCAGTTGTGCTCACTTGCAGTCTCAGATAATTGCAAAGAGTTTCACACCAGCTGTGACTTCCATGGAAGAAGCACAACCATCTATACAGTGTTAACCTTCACGACATACAGATAGCTGATGGCTGAACTCACAAAAAACCAGCTTCAGTCTTTAGGAGGTTAATCTGTTGTTGGCCACAGGCAGAGATCAGGGAGCCAACTTACCACCTGCTCTTGTGGCTGTGTCACGTCAAGGACACAGCTAGGCAAGGGATGCCCAGATGATATTCCCAGCTGGGGAACACCACCCTATTTGGAAATGCTGTGAGCTTTACAGTTACTGCTAGTCTGGCTGCAAACAGAGTGAGGAAGCTATGAGGATTCCTTTGTGGTCCTAAACCTGGCCATTAGGATAACTCCACTTTGCAGTGTTACGCTGTAGGATTATGGAGGACAGAATAATGAATCTGAGAGTAAAAAAGTATTTTCTGGTGCCTTCCATCTACCTGAAGCATTTGCTTCAAACATTTCCTGGGCTTATACGAACAGAAACGTACGAAAAAAATGCTCATCTCATTTTGAAATACTTATTAAAATTATTTATGATTTCTGACTTTTTTTTTTGTTCCTACTGTGCTGGACAATCTTAGACAGGTTATCCTGTATTTCCTCTTTTCAAGGCCCGCTATGCAAACAGATTTATTTACTTATCTGTAAGCTAGAGCAACTGCAGCCAGTAACACAACCATATCTCCAAGCTCAGTTTTAACAAAAAGCATCCTCCACCACTGCATGCCTTTTGTGGGAAGACAGGAATGGCTTGATCCCAGGATTACCCATGAAAACCTGGTCACCACACATGGGTCATCAAGCTAGGCAAAGATGGTCTATTTGAGCCCGAGAAAGCCTCAGAAGACATGGCTGTACTTTTATAGCCATTAGAGAGAAGGGAGCAGAACATGAGTGATGTGTCTTCATGCCTGGCTCCCTATATATATATATTTTTTTTTTGGTCTGGATCAGACAAGCTGTCAGTTTGGCTGGAATTGACAAATCACAACACTAGGACTCCAAAGAACTGAAAGTAATTAAAAATATATTTTCTTACCATTACTGGATGCAATTATCCATTTTTTTGCTGTCCCTTCTGGTTCATCAATGACAGTAAAGCTGAAGGGATCACTGTTTGGATAACCATCCAAATCACGAGCTGTAACATTAACTAATTCTGCATTTGAACACATGGTCTGTACAGGATTCACAATAACTGGGCAGTTATCATTCTCATCTGTAACTTGAATAATGACTGTTCCGGTGGCCGTTTTCCTAGGAAAATCTAAGATTATAAAATAAGAAAAATTAAATTGTTTTGAAAAGTGTGAAAATTTAGTCTTAAAAGAAAAGACGTAGTGTATTCCAAAACACAAACATCGCTGAAATAAGTAGAAAGAGCTCCCCCTGGAGCTTATGGGAGCAGTATTTCATTCCTAATGTTAATAAACATATTGACAAAATTCTTCTGAAGGCAAGCTGTATTATTTTAAGTTAAAAAATGTATTCCCTGTGTACGGTTACACAGGAACATGCAGATTATGAAAGGAGGTTTCCTGTTAGAGACAGAATAAGTTCAGGGAGTCTTTCTTTCTTAGCATTCAAGAAAACTTAGGACACTGGCAATTTCCACCTTGACAAGGTATGTTTCTTTCAGACTTAGTCTTTGCAAAACTTTTACAAGAAGTTCACCTCCACCTCGTCAAAGAAAAGAAACAGGCTCTTGGGAACCCATTCCAAGGTTCATCCTGTTTCAATGAGCTGCCCCGTGTGTCTTCTCCAAATACAGAGCCTATGGGAAACTGCACTTACGACCTAACTTTTAGGCAGATAAAGACAGGGTGGTTAAACCAACTGTAGTGTAGAAACACAAACTAAGCCCTAAACAAACCAATTCATATGAAAACAAAACCCTCTCAACTTACCAGTAGTTACACCCAATATGGTGATAGTGTAGGTACCATTTACTACATAAGATGATTCGTAATCGAGTTCTTTGGCAAGTATGATTTCAGCTGTGACTGAGTCTACTGTGATCCAGTTTGCTGTATCTCTTCCTTTCAGGTACCTGATTAAAATTGCATACAAAGACGTACACATTTATAATGGAGAAAACAACCATCAGAGGAAAAAGCAGCTTCACCGTATGTTTAGTCTTTGTTTAAAGCATAGAACAAATCCCTAGGTCTGACGCTCCTGCCACTGGAACTGGTTTCTACTATAAACCTAAGATTATAAACCTACCCTGAATGCTGAAATCTGCTTTTCCCTTTAGAGCCAGGATTTAGGTGTGGAGGCATTACAAAAAGTAGACCCAGGGAGCAAGACCGGAGCAAGAGGGAGCTGCAATGCTGGTCACTGTCCTCTTCCCACCCATCCCTGCTCCCAGCAAAAGCTGAGCAGCAGCCACCCAGGCAAGACTACATTACTGGTGTGGGGGAGAGGGGTCCACCTCTGGGTATGCACTTCTGCTGGTCTGCACCATTTGTAAAAGCTACGGCAGTGGATCAGCAACGTTTTGGCTGAAGAGTTATGATTCAAAATCTAAACATGCACATGCACACTTATCTACTTTACACCTTTCTGTCCAATTGCTAGATGTTTCTGTGTGTTTCTTCCTAATGTTTCTGCAGACTATGAAGTCAAGACTAGTAAATCTACTCTCAAAAGTAGATAGGCATAACAATCATCGTGCAAGCACAGACAATTTCAGCACAAACACTCATGTCTCACCATATATGACCAAACAAGTAGGATTTTCAAGTCAGCTGTTTTCTGCAGAACAGAATACTGAAGATGATGATGTTGGTTTAGGGGAATTATGCGTAGTAGAAAACGATTGCCTCTGAAATTATTTCAGTTCAATATACAAATTTTTACAGTAAGATGTGATTTCTGACTGGTTATAAAAAGATTCTTACCTAATGTGCTTTGCTACTTTTCCAGTGTCTTCATCATAGGCTTGATACTGCCCAATAATCTCTTTTATCTGCAGTTTCTCACTTGCTTCAATAATTTTTGTGCCACCAGGGAATATAGGGCCTTCCCGCACATTAAGCACATTAATTTTGATTGGAATTGTTTGTGCTTTAGAACTGTCTTTAATTGACTTGTGGAACTCTGCTTTGTTCTTAACAACAAGGCTCAAGTTTCGGGTTTGCACTTTTTCATAATCCAGTTCCTAGAGCAACAACAACAACAAAAAAATCATTCAGAAATTGACAGAATCAGATATCTAGACAACATTCATACATTTAATATTTAAATAATACTATTTAAATAATAATTATTTAAATAAGGAAGCTACAGTGCAAAGAACTGTTGGCTAACACGTTACTCTCAATACATAATGCTTCAACTCTTTAAAAGTACATAAGGAAGCTTACTCTCCTTATTTTTAATGGATGCCACTGTAAGTATGTCTTTATATTACTGAATTTAAACTAATCTAAGGTAGGTGCAATGAGTCCTACCCATATATTCAGTCTTTACTTTCAGTGAATCAGTGCTCAATACTACTTGGCTCTTCCAATTTTATCTTTTTTAAAACCAATTCATTTACTTAATCATGCTTATTGGTTTTCTACAACTATCAGTTTTCAGATAAGGGAACCAGAACAGAAAAAAAAACCCAAACGGTAGTTAGGGCACTATGCATCTGCAGTTCTTGTGGACTAAAGGGGAGTGAGATTCATAAAATAGAAAATTCAATTTATGGAAAAATATTTTCATAATCTAAATTTATAGAAATTCATAAAGCAGTCTGTAGCCCATGGAGTAGGTGTTGCCTGCAACGTTATCCAGGCCATGGGAAACAAAGAAACTTAAACTGAGACCAGCAAGGAGAGCAAAAATATGGGAAAGCCTACAACGCACATGTTAGTACTGTTGCCTGGTGACAAGGGAAGTTTGGGGACTTCTGTCCCACGGGATATATTTGAGATCACACAGAATGTAAATGGTACACCTGGACAAAATAATTATTTTTGATGGAATTACTGAATACACCAACAAAGAATAAGTTGAAGGAGTGTCCACCATGGAAATTTAGAGTTTACATACTGACTCAATATAAATAATTTGTACATCAACTTAAAGGGAATAAATTATTCTAATATTTAAAGAAGACCTCTAAGAATATACTAACCTTCACAAGAGTCAAAATGCCTTCATTTGTTCGGTTATTTGTTACTATACGGAAAAAGCCATCTTCATTACCAGAAGCAAATGAAAACATTGCCAGCCAGTTATCAGAAAACTCTTCATCTTTGTCAAATGCTTGTATTCGCAGAATTTCCACATTTGCTCTGTTTTCTTCAATGCTTACTTCAAACTGCAATCAAAAAACATCCTTCTTTAAAAAGATGTCATGATCTACCTTGTTTCACCAGTGCAAGGAAGTTTGCACAGCCTTGTATTAAGCAATGGGATACCGGCAGGTGTAGGAACATGCCAAATATTGTGATAAATGTACTTACAGAATTACTTTGAACCACAGGCAGATTATCGTTGACATCCAAAACCTTGATTTCTAAAGAACATGTTGCAGCATTCCCACTTGCTTCACCACCACGGTCTTTTGCTTCCACCACCAAAGAATAGCTACTGTGTGTCTGCCATGATTAGTAAAAAAGGGTTTAGACCAGGCTAAAAATCTTACACACCATTACTACCTTGACAGACTCTGTTGGAGTAGAACTGAGGCTTTGAAAAGGATTTGGGACTTTTGCATCTCCCCCACAAAGAGTTAGACTGTACTTACACGGTAAATACAAAAACTTCAGCAGTCATAAACAGGGACAGGACCAGTGATACCTGCACGTCAGGACAGGGCTAAGGGCAGAGATATTGCCCTCAGCTGCAGAGCTAACATCCAGATCACCACCTGAAACTTTACTTTTTGACTAACTTTATGGCCAGTGAAAAGACAAGCAGGTAAAGCTGCTGGTAATACGTGGCTTTCAGTGCTGTTTCACACCAGCACCCATCCTCTAACTCTTTGCACTGTGATTTGCATAGCAGGCCACAAAAATTTAGATGCACTCAGCAGCTTTGCAGACGGTGATCATATGCCCTCCAGCACAGAGAAATGACCCCTTGTTTCACATAACTGCTGCCCTGGCTGCACGGGAGGGATGGAAAGCAGCAGCCACCGGGCTGGTGCTGTGCTAGAAAGGTGACAGGGGAGTACGACCTTGATCCCGCCTGCCCTCCCTTCCCACACCACCCAATCCCTGAAAAACATGCATCAGCCAGACAAGGCTTTAATCCTAAGGGAGGTGAAGGAAAGTAAGAGGGCTAGCTCTCCAACCCAGCAGGTGGAGCTGAAGGTGACACCACAGGCATCAGGAGACTGCTGTTAACAGATTAAAAATGGAAGGGGGTTTTTTACCTCTCTGTCAAGGTTTATTTTTGCTACTCGAACCTCGCCGGTATCCTTATCTATACTGAATGCAGCGCTAGGACTTTGGGAAATAATCCTGAATGCAAGTTTGGAATTTAGGTTATTTGGTTCATCTGCATCTGTTGCATTTATCTTCATTACAATTGTACCTGTAGAAAAGCAAACAAAAGTATAGTATGTTTACATTGCCATGCACTGCCAAGTATTTTTACTGTAATGTCACAAATTAAGAGGCTGTTGTCAGATGCACTGCACAATTTTCTGATGCTCTTGCCTTTATTTATTTAATGGATAGAACTGAAGAAGCATTCCTAAAATCCAAATAGTACACGTTCACAGTATATGCTCTAGCAAACAAAAAGATTGTATCCACACATCTGTAACTCATAGATTTCAAGGCACCAGAACCACAGAACAAGTTGAATACTCTCAAAAATTCTGACAGAAAAAGTTTTTGAACAACAAGCCGTACTTCCCTCACACATTATTTTGAAGGGAGCACTACTAACTCCTCTACCTGAATGTTATTAAAACAATTGCTTTGTATGGATGCCCTCCAACAGCTTCACTCAAAAATACATGGCGGTCCCCATGGTGCAAATCCCCTTGTAACTCATGGCACAGGATTCTGCCCTCTGGGAAAGGGTGTACCTTAGTGTCCAGTGCCCGAGTTTGAACATGAGCTGGAATTCAGGCAAAGAAGCAATTACCACATGGCTGCTACTGACTTGAAAGAGAGCTGAGGGAACTCAATACCTCACTCAAGCAGTGGTCAAGAATTTGTTTCTTCAGATTACCATGACATTGAAAGGGACACAATGTCAGGTATTTATTAGGTTGTTTTACTCCATCTTTTCTTATCTTCTGGGAAACAATCTGTTGCTCTTATGTTTACTGACATCAGTAAGAAAACTGCCACTAACCTATTCTTTGAGGGTTAGGTCACAGCCATATGCGCTTAACAGCGAAGTACCTCTCCAGCCCATAGATAAAGCAGGGCTTTTCATCAGCATGGCAGAGTGGAGTCCCTCCCAAATAGGCTGGGATTGCTAAGCCAGAAGGCAGACTGCATTTCCCCTGCAATTCCTGCTGAAGGACTCTGGTCCCTGGGTTTGTGGTAGCTTTGACACCGAACCAAAGATGCCATAAGAGGAAGTGTTCTCTGTTGCCTTTATGTGGACATCTTCCTGTCATCACCCCACACAGCTTAGCCCTGAATAAAAACTTGGATTCACACGTGGATAACCTGGCCTACACAAGCAAGAGAATGCATCCTTGTTACTGCAGATATGCAGCTGCAGAGTATATTCACTTGTGCCCTTGCCTGTGCTGGGAAAAACTAAATGAAAAAAAAAACAGTTAAAAATAATGTTACCTGTTTGACTTAATTCTTCAACTGAACCAACAAAAATATTTTGTGAAAACACTGGAGAATTGTCATTTATATCAATGATTTTAATTGGGAGGTCTATTGGATCTTCCAGTTTTGCTCCAGTCTTATCTAGTGCATGACCTCTGAGCTGAAATAACAAAGACAGAAGCAATAAGCAAATGCAATGAGTGACTGTAATATATATAAATACATATGCCAAAGAGAAATATACATAATATATTTGAGAAATGTAAGCATTACGTAAGTATATATAATCTGCTTATAAATATAAGCATACATACACACACAAATATCCAGAAACTGGATTAAAACTAATTTAAGCAAACACATTTGAACAAAATAAAGAGAAAATGGATAGAAGGGCACCTGTAAGGAAAAAGTTACTAGTCAACTTACATGCAGCATTGGAGTCTTTTCTCTGTCAACCTTTCCTGTTATGTTCAGTTCTCCAGTCTTTCCATTGATAACAAATAATCCATAAGGGGGTTCTGTTACTCCTTGACCAGATATAGTGTAAGTCACCACTACTTTATCTTCAAGATCAGAATGTATCTAGCAGGAATATAACAGATTAGTGTTTAGAAAAGAAAACTACATTTTAAAGTGCAAATAAAATATTTTTGCTGCTTTTGTAATGAACAAAACTAAATATGAAACACGTATTTTCCTGCACTCCTTTGAGTGTTGAGATGAATGCAGGAAGAGTTCCAAGTTCTGTCTGAGGATCTTATGCAGGGAGATGAGGAACATGACGGGCAGCACAACAGCTGGGAACCATCGAGTAGGGACGTCTGCTTGGACAAAGAGAGGATACTAGTGCAAGGAAAGGCTGGAAAACCACAATGATAAGGTAAAAAGCTGGTGTGAGGAAAGAAGGAGGAAACTGGCTGGTCAAGCAGATAGGGGCAAATAAAATGTTGAGAAAGACAAATTGGAAAACAAAAAAAAAAGAGTCTGGAACAATGAGTTGAGCAGGGGAGACTGAAGTTACTTGAGCAATGCCTGGAAATAAAATATAACAACTTTTTAAGAGTGATTAGACTTAAGCTAGCAAGCGTGACCAGGACTGAGGAAGTGATACGGTGATCGAAGAAAGGGCAGACCTGGAGAGGAACAGGTAGAAGAGGCTGCACTGACTAGAGATTATACCCTTCCTCTGCCGTCAGCAAATACCTGAAACATCTGGAAAAGCATGTGTGCATTGTGCCAGCATCACCATCTTGGGGCAGCCCAAGCAAAGGGTAACAGCCTGCTACCATCTGCAGCTACTGTACATGCAGAAGTGACAGGTATGGTAAATCCAGGTTTCAAAACCAAATGCATATAACCCTTGCACAAAGGATGGCACCTTGGTTATTTTTAGCTTTGTTTCCTAAAAATGATGCATACATAGTCATGCTCCACGTACACGCCTCAATCACCACCAGCAGTTTTGGGACCCACTTGCTGAATTCAACAACAGCTGAATAGGGGTGGTGGAATGAAAAAAGCTCAAAGATACTGCATTCCCAAAAGTTCTATGAAAACTGGTGGCTAGAAAAAGATGAGAGACTGAGCCAAATCAGGCTGCAAGAGCAGCTCATCTGCTGAAGGAAGGAAACAGAAGGAAATGTGCCAATCTTCAGCTGACATTCAATAGTCCTTTAAAATTCAGGAAATATTTGTGCAGTCACACCCTTATTTTACATCTTCATCTCTATTTTTATGTGTATTCTGTTTTTATCTCTTTTCTGGGCTTACTCTAGCAATTGGATTCCTATAGGAATTGTCCTCTTCTTCCCGTATGAAAGCCGGAGGGACTGTCCATTCTCTTTTCTGTCTGACTAGGCTGTTGGGATAAGACAACATGCCACTTCTGCCATTTCGATTATAAACCTGTGAAAAAACAAGGTTGAATGTCAGCATCCCATTTAGCCATTTCAAATGAATGCTCTATTGCTGCTGCTGTGGCCCAGAATAGCTCTTTTCTGAATAGCTCTTTCAATAGCTAGTAACTTTGAAATCACGGAGCACACTAGCCTTCCAAGCCACAATCTAAGAGCTATATGTTACTCAAGTTGTTTGAAGAGGAAAACTACACTAGTCTTTTCATCGGGACAGAATTAGGTAAGACAGGCTTTAACTACATGAGCAAGTTCCCATGACCAGGGGTTGGTGAAAATACACCTGTTCTGGAAGACTTAAATGCTTGTCATCAGATGTGGGAAGAAGTTTGGCACTAAGGCTGTTTTAAACCACCATTTCTGCCTGGTTACCCCTTTTACCATCCCACTAACACTGCCTCATACTCAACCTTCTCTCTGATATAGAATACATGAATCAGGAGGCCTCTATTCAACCCATTTACTGCCTCTGCTATTTTTGCTCAACTACCCCTCATTCTCACTCTGCATGACACCGTTCATGCTACTGTGCTGCTCAGTCCCTACTGCTGGCTTCCCAATTAACATCTGGAAATGTTTCCACAGTTAACATCTTCCATAAAGTTATTTCATCGACAAACTTAATATTATAGGGGAAGTTTCTAAAAGTCGAACACCACTCAGTTTGATGGATGTAGGAATCTATTCACTTACATTTTGGCTTTCATTTCATTATTCATCACACAAATTTCACCTTTCAGAAAATGGTAAAAATCAAGATATTTATCAACTGGAGGCACTCCTTTGACACTTTGCTCAGAAAAGCCTCAGGCAGTAATAAAGAAAAGCATTTTCCTACCTTCACATAGAGTCCATTTCCATAATTCAAACAGATCTGCAACGGAAGTTATGATAAGCATTATTCACTCTACGTCACTTTAGCAGTACTAAAACTTAACTGACGTTACTTCCTTCAGCAAAGCCATAAGGAAGAGGGCATCTGACCTCTATCAATTAATATTTACTATTCACCCATAAAAGCTTTTTTTTTACCCATAACCATTCACATTTAAAACATACACTATAATTATATAATCGTTAAGTTTTGCACTTTTCTCCCAGCAGGAAACAGATAATAAGCAACTAATAGGAGGAAACAGGTAACAAGCAATTAATCTTTTTTTTTTAACCAAATGAAGACTTCACAGCCATTTATAAACATCCATTTTTAAAGTGCTGAATAATGCTTCAGTATTCCAAAACGATGCGAATCTGCCATTGATTGAACTGTTGGTTGCCAGCAGCACCCTGGAGAAGCTCCCTCTTCTGGGCAAATCATGCATTACACAGGCTGTGGTGGGTTACCAACCGCACCAGGCACCAAAGCAGGTTAAATAATGTTTAAAAGCAAGGACTAATCAAAACATCTGCTGAAGTGCAACAGACAGAAGCAGCTCTCTGCTTAGCACCTTGCTGGAAGGATAAATGGCCTACATACATCCTTTATTTAAACAAGGCTGAGACATGTGCATGCTAGCAAGCAAATAGTGCTTGTTCCTGACAAAACCTTACATGCCAACATCCAGTATTGGGACTCCACATCCCTTCATGCACCAGGATAGCCATGTGTGCCCTTAAACACCCTTAGGTAGGTGTCTCATTCTAGCTGGAAGGAACTTAAGCCTCAACCAAATTACCAGAGACCCGTGTTCACATCCACCCTGCACACACCAAAGAGTCTGCAAGTAACAAAACCCCTCAAACAGTGCAAAAATGTAGGCATTGGGAAACAACAAGTAGGTTATTACAACATGTGAAACCAACAAATAGAGCTTTTCAGCTTTGCATACATAGAGAAGAGAATACTTCTATTGTTCTCAGCACTATTGTATCTACCTCCATTTTGCATCTTAGGTTATTTTTTTTATACTAATGCCTAAGGCAAAGCAGGGTCAGAAAAGGCCATTTTCTGCTGAAATAAGTCAGGAAGTATTTCTTTATATTCTCTTTGACTGGTTTCTAGACTGTTCTGACTTCCGACTGGGTTCTCCCTATTCATTCCTCTGACTCAGCCTTGATTGCTTCATTGACGACAGCTTTTTTTTGTTTTAAAAAAACCTATGTTACCTCTTTCCCACACAATGCAGCAATGCAGTGGACAGTGTTGAGCAATGTAGCAGACTGCTGTTTCGACTTGCACAACAAAACTGTTTTTCAAATGGCAATTTTCCCAATGTATATATTCTGAAGACAAAAATCAGCAAGCACTAACAGATATGCATTGTCAGGGCTACATGGTCTTACACCTTAGACCAAGTTCTTTCATAAATATTCTTAATCTTATTTGTTTTCATTAGTTATACGGATTTTTAAAATTTATTTTTATGATTAACAAGATTGTACCAGCAAGAGCGACAGGAGGATTTTGGTTTAGAGTCAAGGATTTCCAACAAAAGCTGCAACTATTTTGGAAGGTTAATGGTTGTCAAGATGTCATTGTGAACATCCTTGTGTGTTCTTACAGGTAAACTGAAAAGTGTTTCTGTCTCAATACAGAACAGAGAGAAGAGGCACAAGGTGAGAAGCTTTCATGTATTGGAAACCTGAGGACCATAGCATAAACAAAAGTGCCTGAAGTTCAAAAATAAGCAGGTCTTCCACTGAGATGCATATCAAGAAAGCGAAAATCCCATTAGTCATTATAAACAGAAAGTCTTTCATTAAGATAACTACAAGTAAAAATCAGTTGGTTTGTAAATGCTGCAAAGCAGCCTCAAAACATTCTGTTTTATTGCTAAGACAGTGAAAAATACTTTTACTTTTTGTACTTTTCAGTCTGTAGTCCATGGGCAATCTCTTAAGGGACTTTACGACAACAACAAAAGGTGTTTAAGAATGGCAATGTTATTTACAACATGCATAAATACATTTGGACAAATATATAAAGAGAACCTGCATTTTCATTGAAAATTTCAATTAAATTTTCTTCAAGAAAAAGTGGAAAGTCACATATCCAACAGGTGTTGAATTCTGAATTTCCCTTTTTTTTTTAATATCCTAGAGCTGTCTTCTACTGAACGGCTTAGAAAGAGTAGGAAAACCGTGTGTGTCATTTGAAGTGGATCATAGCCTTGGCACAAAAAATAGGCATCTACTAATGACATCTGTCGAAAACACAGAGCTAAGAAGGCATTGTCAGAAAAAACCTGGATGGTTACAGAAAACGAGATGGAAAACCTGAGGCCTGAGGTAACAGAAATGGAATGAAATACTACAGGAAAGCAGTAGGAGTAGGCGAGAGGGCAAGGGAAAGAAAGGAGCGACTGCCACGTACAGGGAGCACACGGCTGCTCTTGCCCAAATCCGTTTCATCTATAGTCAGGAAGTGACTAAAGGACAGATTTGGAACATGCAGCTTAGTTTTATAATGTAAAGATGCAGACTGAGCAAGCAAGAAAGTATGTGTCTGTATTTGCTACACTATGAAACAGTAAGTCAGTCCTAGAAATGTGGTCTTTCATGTATGCTGTGTGTCGGGAGATTTGGATCTTGCACCTCCTGCGAGCCAGTTTGGTGTTGAAGACACGTACAAGTGAAGATCTTCCACACTTAGAGAAGCAGGCTTGAGGACAGCATCCAAGGTTATCTTCTAGTTCACCTCCTAGCCCCGGGGCAAGATGAACGACACTAAGTGCTCCTTGACAACTGTTTAACCTGTTCTTAAAAATGAGCGATGGAGGTTCCACAGCCTCACTAGCTAACCTAAGGTGGTGCATATCTAACCTTACAGATGGAGAAGTCTTTGTTAATTTTTATCTTAATTTTATTATTCTAATTTTTAGCTCTTTGCAAGTGATCATACTGCCTTTTGGACAAGATTTGGTTTCAGATTAAAGCACACAAACGTAAATCTCTAAATGAACGTTAAGTGCCTAGACTTCTGTTATACTCAACAGAAATATAGCCAATACAGACAAGGGCATCAGAGAGTAGTTCAATTCACCCCAAAGCCAGCTCACATCTGCTATTTTCCTTTGGACTCCACTGACTGTAGCTATGTCTACTTTGTAAGCCCAGTATGAGAGGATCTGTAGAGCAAAGCAGTTGCTGCTGAGAACCCAACACTACACAACCCACGTTTTGTGGCTGTTACTTCAGACTAGAGTTAGCCTGGTCCCACAGACCAAACACGTACGAGCAGATGGATGCACCTCCCAATGCAGTTTCGCCTGGGAGGGATCAGTCACACACTCTGGAGATTTGCTTCGAAAGCACAATTTGATCCAGCCAAATAGGAGCACTTTGCATCCACTGCATCTCCATTTACCATAACAGAAACTCGAACACCTATAATGAGATGTCTTAATCTCAAACCTAATCTCCCTCTTTGCCATGTTGATAATGTTCTCATTGAACGCTATAATTCCCTTTTCTTCACAATTACCCTTCACATATCTGAAAATTTATCATGCATCTTACCCACTTTCTTTTCTCGGTTCCCAGTTCTTTGATCTCACTTCAAGAATCATAGAACAGGATTTCCTGAATTTAGATTGCATTTTTTTGCTTTCCTCTGGTTTGTCCCAGGTGGGTTCACTTTATTCTGTAGTTTGGTGTCCAAAATAAAACACCACATTAGTTCACTAGGATGGATAAAATAGTAGATCATATGTATTTCTCACCTGCTTTCATACCTTACCATAGCGCTGATTTTCCCCCCTTTTTTGGAACAATATTAAGTTGTGACTTAGTGCACAAATGCTTGTAAAAATTTTTACCAAGTTTCAGCTTGTCACAGGTGATAGAAGCTAGGCTGCTTTGAATTATCTCACCTTTGCTCTTTCTATAACTAAGCATCATGTTGGTTTTTCTTTTTTAAACTTAACTTTTTTCTATTAATTTTGAAAAGTAATTGCTGCAGGCTCTGACATTAGAATAGTGATCTAATGGACTCTGGACTGAATTTCATCATACCCCACCTAAGTCTAACACCCCGAACATCAAGGAAGTACAATGTGAGAAGACATTTAAAGAAAAAATAAGTTTCGCTACATGCGTAGTAAGATTCATCCATCTGTCAACTCTTCTTTCACTCAAATATAGGAAGTGTTCTAAGATTTCATCTCTTGAAGACATGATGTCCACCCCCTTTCAAAATGACATAGAAATCTCCCAGTCTAATGATCCTCAATAGCTGTGCCCGCCTGGCAGGCCCACGGCTCTGGGTGTGTGCCCTGGACACACGCCAAGTCAAGCCCAAACCTATGGGTGCGCTACTGTCTGGCATGCCCACACATCCCTGGAAAAGAGTCAGAGGCAGGGACATGGGGAAAGCTGCCGTGATCTCTGCGAGGGATCCAGGGATGAAGATACAGGGATGTAGCCCTCAGGCAGGGAGGGAGCGCAGATGAGCAAGAGGTACTACCAGGAAGAACAGGGAGAGGAAGAACTTAGAGTTCTTAATGTTTCTAAGGTAGGTGACACGTTCAGAAGACACTACTTTTAGACTGGTTTTGTTTTTGAGTAGTTTCTTAAGGTTTTGAAGTTACCAGTGCCATCTTTGCGTGTCGTAAGATATAAATGACCTTAATCTCTAACAAGCAACTAGACTTTCTGCCACATAAATGGCTTTCTCCAGATTAGGGCAAAAACCAAGCCAAAAAATCAACCAAACAAAAAAGGCAACACCCAGCAGTGACTCCCTCAATCCTCACATCAACCAACTAAGGCAGTTTTATTTGCTTTAATATTCTGACAACGAGGCATTTAGGCACTAAACCGAGCTCACACTTAGTATACCGTACCCTCCTCAGCTTTAGCTGAGACTGTGGATGATGAGGATTGATAAAAGTAATTTTCCTCTTTTCGTCAGGCAAAACCAACAGCATACTGAGCCAGTGCAAGCCCACCAAAATGGATGATGGTGTAGCTTCAGGTATTACAGAAAGAATTGGTGAAAACTTTTGTACAAGTAGTACTCCACACATTTCCCATTGCTCTTTTGGGCAAAACAAGGATAAAACATTTTCCAACCGAACTGTAACTCCCAGCCTTCTGCAAAGAACAGGGTTAACTGTTGCTGGCTGATTTGCGGCCAGCCACGAGTCTACATTAAAATTATCAGGCAACAGTTCTCCAACTAACAAATCTGATTCCGCAGGATCTCGAGCTCTGCTAGCAAGGTGCCGATATACAGCACCTGCTGTCTGACCATGCAACAAGCCATTACTTCACCCTGTCCAGCTCCCTGGCAGCAACCCAGCGCAGCCCATGGCCCGGCCTCCACCCTTGCCTCTGTCGGGGTGGTGGCGGCCTCACTTCCGCGGGCTTTTTGCCAGCCTGGAAAGGTGAAGAGCTGAAGAACAATGCTGCAGAGATGAAGGAGAGTTAGTTCCCTGTAAAACACCTAAAAACGGCTAGAAAGCATCAGTCCAAATCAAACAAACCACGCGTTTTGGTCTCAGCTTGTTATGAAAAATTCCTTGCTTTTAGCCTGAAAACGTATTTCATAGGATGGAAGGTCTAAAGGCTGAAAAAGAGTGAGGGCAGGGAAGGAGAAAGCCTGAAGTGTCTTGGATTGTTAAGAATTTGGTATTATTTCTCTAAGGCAATAAAGACTTCTCTTAAATCATACTTTATGACCCGTTTTCCCTCCCGGCACCATTCTTTCAAAAAGGCAATGCAATTTATTAATACAGATAACATGTTGAACACAAAGATGGCATCGATATAAACTCTCCGCTGCGTTCTTTTTTCCCCCTGGTGTCTCAGAAAACCCCACCCATCCCAGCTACCGATCCTATCGGGGTTTTCTACCTCCACCTGCTTTCGGACAGCAAACGGCGATGTCTTTTATCTACTTTCCAAAGAACGGGAGAAAAGCCGTTCCCAGCCACACGCGGCCGGGGGCGGGAGGGCTGCCAAGCCCCGACGGGGAGGGCTCTTCCCCGCGGCCGCGCGGGAGCCTCCCTCGGTGCCGGTGCTTCCCGCACAGCGCCCGCGGGGCTCACCGCGCTCCCCTCCCCCGCACAGCTCCGCGCAGCAACACCCCCCGCCTGCCCGCGGCAAAGCGGCGCCTTCCCCCGGCCCCAGCCCCGGCCCCGGCCCCGGGGGACCCCCGCGGCCAGGGGCGCTCCGTCGGGGCCCGGACTCACCAGCAGCGCCAGCAGCCGCACCGCCGCGGAGGGGCTCCGCGACATGGCCGCCGCCTCCTCCGCGCTCTGCCCGGGGCCCGGCCACCTCCTCGGGCCGCCCGCGAAGGGGAATGGAGGCGGCCCGTCGAGGGGCGCACAAGTAGCCGCGGGTGGGTGGAGTGTGGCGGGAGGGGGCAGGTGGCGCCCGGCCCGGCCCGTCCCGTCCCGTCCCGCCCTCGGGGCGCCCGTCCCGCGGCGGGGAGCCCCGTCCGCCGCCCCGCCGAGCTCCGCCCGCCGGAGCCCGCCGCGGGCCGCCGTTTCCTTCGGGCGTTCAAAGTTTGGTTTTTGTTCCCCGCCCAGGCCTTCAGCGCCAAGAAAAGCGAGTTGGAGCGTGTAGGGGGCGTGCAAAGCTACTGTGACAACACAAAGATAAATTAACGAGTAATTGATAGGGGGGAATACAGTCTCATGGGAGAATAAAATTGTGAGTTGTTTTAGCACAACCGTCCCTGTAATCTTCTTTTTATTACGCTCTGAGCCATATCCTTCCTCCTCTTTCCTGGCAGAGATCTTTCCTGGATACACCTGATTAATTGATGCTAATGAAGGCATAACTGATTCCTCACGACGGCGAAACAATTAAATACGCTTCCTGTACATACTCTCTTCTTAGAGGCACGTACCTAATCACTCTTTCTAAGATCACGCTCAATTGTCGTAAATAATTTCTGAAGCGGCTGGTTATGATACTGCGTGTGATACTGTTAAGGCTTGGCGAGGGAACTGGCCTTTTGGGAGCCTTTCCAATTACATTATGACCCCTTATAACTGTTGTAACAGTGTACGATAAATAATTTCGCATCGTGCGTGAAGTCAGTTGCGACAATTATAATTTACATGGGGATCGCAAGGGAAACAGTCTTACCTCACAATTTAATCTGAAGTTATGTCTATCTATTTGTATTATTTACTTAGAATATCACAATTTACAGAGTTTGCTGATACCCTTGCATTAATATAATTTTCTTAATTTAAAGAAAACAGAAGGCAGAAACAAAGAAACCAATATACACGAAATGCACAATATTAAGGGTTTCCGTATTCTTTCTTAGTTCTGTCACTGAGTCACTGCGCTGGTCTGAACACTTTGTAACCAAGCAGAAACATGTACGTTTGCACAAGAATAGACCCTGACATCCTCTGAGGAGGATCTTCAGGGTCTTGAGGACAGGGGTGTCGTTCGGTACAGGTTTAACAGCCCAGTGTAGCCAGTGTGGCTAATGTTAGTAAAAGTACTGTGAAATTCTCTTTTAGTAATTTCTGTTTGAGGTAAATGAGGCAGAGCATGTCTCGGAAAGGCTTCATATTACGCTACTTTTAATTTAGTGGTTTAGAAGTAGATTCCCATTCTAGCTATATATTACATTTCCTAGCCTGATGGTTAAGTATAACTTGAAAGTATTTCTTTGCATCAAAAGGCTGCAAAACAAGAACCTTGATTAGCGACTTTCTTCTTAATCTGGAAGTTAGCTCCCTGCAATTCTGAAAAAATTTTTGTTTCCCTATCCAATGAACAGTTAATGAGGTGCTAGTAGATATATATATTTACAACTATTTGCCAGTTTTTTAATGCTGATATGATAGAGTAAAAAGCTAATTTAATTTCCTTTGAAAAAAAACCTTAGCACTGATTTCCCTTTGAAGTTACCTATGTGTTTACAGGAGGAATGAGTAGAATCATCTCTTCTTCACAGAGATCAGTAGCCATGGAGAGAAGCTGTTCTGCAAATTATTTTGCCAGAACTTAGACGTCTGTTCTTATGTTGCTTGTAACTCTCACGTGGGTCAGATACATGTCCTGCACATCCTACAAGACCCTCTGTCATCATAAAAAAGTTTGGGGCTTTTTTTGACTTCTTTAATTGATCGTAGCAGGAATAGTTTAAATATTATTATGGAGGTTCCTCAGTTCCTTTGTATGGAAAACTTCTGTTCTTCATATTTTACAGAAATAATTTGCCTGAAGTTATGAAATAAATGCCAAACAGTATCAATTTGTTTCTAACACAGCAGCTTTGTCACCAACCACTGAAGCTGAATTTCTTTTTGCTCTTCCTCCACTTTAACCTGGCAGCTGCTTCTCCCACAACCAAGCTGCAGTTCTGCCCATACAATCAGTTTGCATGGGAGGATCCATTAGAGCCTTGCTTTCCCTCTGGAAGCAGCAGCAGATCAGAGTTCACTGACACCACAGAACAAAGAGGAAGTTCATCTTACTTTTCAAAACAAGCTGAGCCCTTCTTCAGTGCCTGGTGAGGAAAGGGGCTTTCCAAGGTGTGAGGCACGCACCAGGTTGCTCTTTTCTCAAAGTACAAACATCTGTCTAAATTCTCTTGATAAGCCTTTAACAGCAAATAAATTATCTTCTAAAACAACCTAAGTTTTCTTGGGAGAGTGTTCGCTTTCAGGGATAGTAGTTGTCAGCATGAGTATTCTTGCAAGTTACGAAAGTGCTGAATGGCCTCGGTATAAGGGACAGTGGCTGGCCCTTGGTGACTCCCCTGAAACATTGCCTTGTCCCCAGCTCTGCCCACCACTCCCTCCTCATGCTGAGTAATGCCTTACAGCAGTGCCAGGCAACTGCTGGCTTCCCTGGGGTGGAGGACAAGGATGTGCTTTAGGTCAGACCAGCAGATTCCGCCTCTGCTTCTTACAAAAGCCAAGGTAACTTTGCTGCAGCTGTCAATTTGGTTGTTTTTTTTTTTTTTTCCTTAGAAAAGTAGAGTTTCTTCTTTTAGACAAGCAAGTCAATCAAACAAGACAAGTGCAGTATTTAGCAAATAGTGTAAAGGTGGAAAATCCAGTGTATATTCTTAGTAATTATATGTTGAAATTCATTTGTGATTCATATGAAGCTGTTATGCAAATATTTCACATTGTTTGAAATTATGTCATTAATCTTTTCTGCATTGCTTAAAGATTCTTTATTGCACCGTGGCCCCACCTGCCAGTCAGTTTTTGGGAAAAGATCCTGGTAGAAAGCAGTGTATCAAGGCTGCACATAAATATATCAAAATTACATTTAGTTATTCAAAATATATAATGGATAATGCATATTCTGTGAAAAAATATGCACGTGACAGAGAGGGTTCCTAACCCCTGGACAGCTCTTGGGACTGGAGCAGTTGCATTAGGTACAGTTACCAGCCTCAAAGTGCTTGCAGGACCGCAGCCCTTGGAAAAAATTAATGAACTGAGGAGAGAAGTACATAAGCAACAGGGTTTGATACTTTAAGTAAACAGTTAGCACTCTCAGAACAGAGTCCTGGTTTTCCCATGTGTGTTAATTGTGGTTTTGATTCTCCATGCCTCCTGTCATGCTCCTTAAACAAATTCAAGCTGTTTAGTCCCTTATAACCACCAGGAATAATCCCCCCCCGCCTTTCTTTTGCTTTACTGCCTCTCTCTCACTCAGCTGCTTTCTCCTTATCTTTCTCTCCTCAGCTCTTTCCCCTGTATCCACTCTCCTGTTTGCTACCTGCCTGGTTTTTCTTTTCCGGTGCAGCTGGGCTGTTTAACTTTCCGGGTGCCAGCTGCAGCTGTAGAAATGAATACGCCTGCCGAGCCATGGGATTGGTGGAGCTGTAAAAGCCAGACCAGATCCTTGCCCTGAACACAGGCGTTTTGTTACTGTCTGACAGCATGAAATACCGTCTTTTATGTGCATGAAACAAGGAGTGGCAGAGCAACTCTTTTGTTGCTTTCCTCTGTGTAGCAACCGAGGCGGCTCTGGAATTGTCTGTAGACCTTTTTTTCAGGGTAATATTACTCTCTTTCTGGGAAAAATTACATGACAGAGAGCATTTAGGTAGATATAAATGAATGATTGCTCTGCAGTGCAGCTGGTAGAATAGAATTAGAATAGAATAGAATAGAATAGAACAGAACAGAACAGAACAGAACAGAACAGTTCAGTTGAAAGGTATTTACTACAATGATCATCTAATCCAACTGCCTAGTCCAACTCCAGGGCTGACCAAAAGTTAAAGCACATTATTATTAAGGGCATTGTCCAAATGCTTCTGACAGGTTTGGGGCATCGATCACCTCTCTGGAAAGCCTGTTTCAGTGTTTGACCATCCTCTCAGTAAAGAAATGCTTCCTAATGCCCAGCCTAAACCTTCCCTGGTGCAGCTTTGAACCATTCCCATGCATCCTATCACTGGATCCCAGGGAGAAGAGATCAGCACTTCCCTCTCCACTTCCCCTCCTCAGGAAGCTGTAGAGAGCAATGAGGTCACCCCTCAGCCTCCTTTTCTCCAAACTAGACAAACACAGAGTGCTTAGCCCCACCTCGCAGGACATGCCTTTCGGCCCTTCCACCATCTGTGTTGTCCTCCTCCTCTGGATGCATTCAGGGACCATAACATCCTTCTTAAATTGGGGGCCCCAAACTGCACACAGTCCTCAAGATGAGGCCGCACCAATGCTGAATACAGAGGGATAATCACCTCTTTTTGCCGGCTGGTTTTGCCATGTTTGTTGCACCCCGGGATGCGGTTTGCCCTCCTGGCTGCCAGGGCACGCTGCCGACTCATATTGAGCCTGCTGCCGACCAGCACCTCCAGATCCCCTTCTGCAGGGCTGCTCTCCAGCCACCCCTCTCCCAATTTATACATGTGTTTGGCATAAGTAGAAATATCAGTCTTTTTTTTGGTCCATGAATCTTCATCAATGCTGGACAACTGAACTGTATTCAACAAGAAGATTATTTTGAAAAGTTGCAGCTTGGGCTATGGAAGCAATCTCTACTGTTCTTATTGTAATTTGTCAAGTCTGGTATCAGCTGCAATGATGCAGTACAGTGTAAGTTTTTGGGGACTGTAGATACAGGAATGTGGCATTCCCAGTCTCAGGAGAAAAAGAGTTTTATTCTGTGATTTTTTTCTGTCACAATTGAGGTACATGAGCTAATATACTTAAAATTATTGTGTATGCCTTTACACTAAGCCAGCAGGTAACCTTAGAAGGGGTTGGCTTACAAAAAACAAGATATCAACTGATCTGCAGTTTAGCCTGGAAATTAGAAGAACTGAACCCTCAGATTGGTGGGGTTTGGGGTGACTTTCGGTTGGAAATGCAGGGACAAAAGCTCAACTGGTTTTTTGGGCAGATTTCAGTCAGCTCATAAAAGAGATACTATAATGTAGTTGCCAGTTATCCATGGACTGGATGTGATAACAGAGAAAGTTCCTTCAAATTTTCATAGAATCATAGAATGGTTTGGGTTGGAAGGGACCTTTAAAGGTCATCTCATCCAACCCCCCTGCAATAAGCAGGGACATCTTCAACTAGATCTTGTTATTTAATGCCCCATCCAGCCTGACCTTGAATGTTTCCAGGGATGGTCATCTACCACCTCTCTGGGCAACTGGTTGCAGTGTTTCATAACCCTCATCATAAAAAAAATTCTTCCTTATCTAGACTGAATCTACCTTCTTTTACTTTAAACCCATTACCCCTTGTCCTATTGCAAGAGGCCCTACTAAAAGGACTTTTTCTACTTAAAAGGCTATTGAAAGCTACATTGGTGTGCACCATACGCATCTGAATGCTAACTAAACCCTCACCATTGGTCGTTTCACCACGGAGTACCTTGTTGAAAGACTGTGCTCTTTACAAGTGTCGGCTAGCTTGTTGGAGAGTAAATGTCTGTCATATCAATAAGCGTAGGAACTGGCTGGTGTGTTAGGATCTTTTCACTACATTTAACTCACGTTCTTTGTTGAGAGTCACCAAAATACCATCCATGTGTGAAAACCTCTCATTAAATTATGCTGATGATGGTATAGTGGAGGGGATGCTTCAACCTGTGGCTCTGCTTCTAATTGTCCTGCTAATTTATCTGCTTGCAGACTAACCCATTCAGAGCTGATACTCTTCTAATGCCTACCCTGAATTCGTTACATGACTCCACAAGTCAACCCACAACCCACCAGGAAGAAAATGTCCTAAAATAACTCACCTCATTTCTATGGCAAAGAACCATCTAAGACCACCTGAAAAGCTTTGGAGCAAAAATAACTGCTTTCACCTTGTGCATGGACATTACCTCATATATATCTATGGTGGTGGTCATCATAAAAAAGTAAACTATTTATGAGAAAGAAATCTATTAAAGCGATACAAAATACCCAAGGCTGAAAAAATGTATGGAATTGAACGCTGTGCTATCATTATTTGTAAGATTTCCTAAAGGACTGTTGTTGCAGAACTTTGTGACTTGGCTTTCATATTAATCATTCCTGTGAGGTTAGCTGGGTTATTCTCACTGAGGTATTTTGCATAGCTAAATTATCAAAAGAAATGTTTGATTTTGGAATACAGTGCCATTAGTTGCGTTTACGTTAAACTACTACTAACGTTCTCTGAAAGCTTTTTGCAGGATAATTGAGAATACATATTGGGCCAAGGAAATACTATAAGCAGTTAATAATTTATATATAATAATAAAAATAATTCCAAGTTAACTGGAAAAGCAAAAAATCTCAGGACACAGTTTATATACATATTCTTAATTTTTCAAAGTTTTGATTTATAAAGTGAGAAGGGCAGTCTGCAGATGTCACATGATTCAAGCTAGTAAAGATAGACAGGTCAATCTGAAGATAAAAGGAAATCTTGATTCCCATATCCTCACAGAGTCCAAGAAACTTCAGTAAAGCAGGATGAATCACAAGCCCAGGGGGTTGGACTAGATAATCTTTGAAGTCCCCTTCCAACCCAGACCATTCTATGATTCCATCATATTTAAAGGGTATTTTAAAAAGGGCCTATGTGTTCTCTGCATTTAGAGAGGATGAGAAACTGCAAAAAGGAGGATTTAAGTAAGATAACAATTGAACTTTCCAGTAGTAATTAACGGACTTGTATCAGCTGGCAGGCTGTTGAATCCTCATTACCGGAAGATCTTAGCATTAGAATGGCCATTTGTCAGGAAAGAGGGCGATAGAGCTGATCCTTGTGTTGAATCGCTTCTGTTCCCATTTTCATTAACAGAAGGTGATTCAACTGAATAAAACACAAACAAGTCAGATGGGACTGCAAGGTCCAGTCCTTTAAACCACTGGGCTTTCCTATTCAGCATCTCCTGGTAATCTGAGAGGGGCTGCTGATGTAGTCAGGTGCTGTTCATTTGTGATTGGGGATGTAGAATCTGATGCTGTAACTTTGTGTGCACTTGATTTTTCTTGTAATGACTTGAATGGATGGTACTGGGGTCTAAATCACTTCCCAGAATTAGACTTTTTTTTTCTCTCTTTTCCCCTTGCATCCCCTCACACCACACCCCCCTTCCATGCCCCAAGGAAAAGGTCTGGATGCTCTTACACCTTCTCCTTTTCTTTTCACCTAGGAATCAGACCAAGGATATATATTGCCAAGAATCATTGAACCTTAGAATCATTAAGGTTGGAAAAGACTTCTAGGGTCATCAACTCCAACTGTCAATCCAGCACCACCATGTCTCCTAAACCATGCCCTGAAGTGCCACGTCTACACATTTTTTGAACACCTCCAGGGATGGTGACTCTACCACCACTCTGGGCAGCCTGTTCTAAAGCCTGAACACTCTTTCAGTGAAGAAAGTTTTCCTAATATTCAGTCTAAACCTCTCCTGACACAGCTTGAGGACATTTACTCTTGTAACTTGGGAGAAGGGACCAACACCCACCTCACTACAACCTCCTTTCAGGTAGTTGTAGAGAGCGATAAAGATTCCCCTCAGCCTCCTTTTCTCCAGGCTAAACAACCACAGTCCTCTTAGCCACTCCTCATAAGACCTGCTCTCCAGACCCTTCACCAGCTTCATTGCCCTTCTCTGGACATGCTCCAGCCACCCTTGTAGTGAGGACCCCAAAACTGCACACAGTAGTCGAGGTGCGGCCTCACCAGTGCCGAGTACAGGGGCACAATCACTTCCCTGCTCCTGCTGGCCACGCTGTTCCTGATACAAGCCAGGATACTGTTGGCCTTCCTGGCCACCTGGGCACACTGCTGGCTCATGTTCAGCTGGCTGTCAACCAACACCCCCAGACCCTTCTCTGCCGGGCAGCTTTCCAGCCACTCTTCCCCAAGCCTGTAGCATTGCAGGGGGTTGTTGTGACCCAAATGCAGGACCCGGGACTTGGCTTTGTTAAACCTCATACAGTTGACCATCCATCCAGCCTGTCCAGATCCCTCTGTAAAGCCTTCCTACCCTCAAGCACACCAACACTCCTGCCCAACTTGGTGTCATCTGCAAACTTACTGGGGGTGCACTCGATCCCCTCATCCAGATCATTGATAATGATACTAAACAAGACTGGCCTCAACACTGAGCCCTGGGGGAACCCTGCTTGTGACTGGTCGACAACTGTATTTACCTCCATTCACCACAAGTCTCTGGGTTTGGCCATGCAGCCAGCTTTTTACACAGTGAAGAGTACACCATCCAAGCCATCACCAGCCAGCTTCTCTAGGAGAATGCTATGGGAGACAGTGTTAAAGGCTTTGCTAAAGTCCAGGTAGACAACATCCACAGCTTTTTCCTCATCCACTAGGTGGGTCAACCTACCATAGAAGAAGATCAGGTTGATCAGGCAGGACTTGCCTTTCATGAAGACATGCTGGCTGGGCCTGATGCCCCGGTTGTCCTGCACTTCCCTGGTGAGCTCACTCAAGATGTATCACTCCATAACCTCCCCCAGTACCAAGGTCAGGCTGACATGCTTGTAGTTACCCGGATCCTCCTTCCGGCCCTTCCTGTAGATGGGTGTCATGTCGGCAAGCCTCCAGTCATGTGGGACCTCCCCTGTTAACTAGGACTGCTGATAAATGATGGAGAGTGGCTTGGCAAGCTTCTCTGCCAGCTCACTCAGTACTCTTGGGTGGTTCGCATCCAGCCCCATAGACTTGTGAGTGTCCAGGTTGCTGTATTGCCTAGTTATACGCAAACTTTGCACCTCAGCCCCTCTTCTCTTGAATATTGCTTGTGGGCTTTACTGTGAATCCTAGATTCACTCTCCACTTCTTTATATTCATACTGTAGGGGTTTCATGTGGCCCACGCTCTTTAAAAGTGCTTACTGATGACAAAAGAGGAAAGAAGTAATCCTGTGAAGTAGACTCATGCCTGTCATCAAATATTAGTGTCAAAGGCCCGTCACAAGTGAAAATACTTTAATCTTAGACAAATTTAATCAAGGAAATTATTTTAAGGCTAAATGACCTATTGTTTCAGGAGCTTAAAAAATCAGATGAATCAGTCTAGTCACAGCTGATTTCAACAGGGAGTTCAATTGAATATAAAGTTAAAAATATCAGCAAGAGTTTGCTTTGTGGGGCAGAAAGATATGCTCTCGACATATTTAATATTTTTTGGTACCTCAATATGAGGGAAATGAGGGCCTATTGTATTCAGATATTTCATTATATATGCTAACTTTATCCTGCAAGCTCTTAATTCATTGTGTGTATAAAGAAGCCAGTGGAACTTTTGAGGTGAAACTTTTGCTGACGATTTTGTCTGCAACATTTATGGTGTGTGGTGTGGCACAACTTGTGATATATTACACTGAAGTGCACATATATGAAGTACTGTAAAGTGCTGCAAGTCTGTCACACATAAGACCTGTCGTTTTTATTCCCCAGTGGGCTTATGCAACTGTTAAAAATGCAGCCATTCTACATAGGCTTTTCGTAGAGAAACGAAATGCAAGGATGATGCCAAGTTTTTGCACACTTACCCTAATAATATTTTCTTTTTGAAGTATAAAATTATATTGATAAAAAGAATTACAGAGTTACTTTGTGAAACACAAACAGTGAAAAACAAAATAAGAGCTGGCTCTGGTAATACTTCTGTCAGAGTGGGCCATGGACATGCACATTTCTGTGTGGGATGATCACAGGATGTGTATCCCACCACCTTGAGACCACTGTTATTCTACTGAATCAAAATATTTTCTGATTTTGATGGCAAAAGGCAAAAAATGCCAAATGACCCAAGGACTGCATTCATTTTTCTCCCACGCAGCTATGAATGTAAGAAAGTGCAAACCATGCTGGTTAACATCAATGTTAAGACTGACAACTTTCCATTAAGACTTGCCTATTTCAGATGCTTTCAGATGATTCCTCTATAAAAAGTGCAAATCCCAGACAATCTGCAGCTTTTCAAAGGTGATAAAGAAAGCCATTTGCAATCACTTTCAAAACTCCTGCAGAATTTTCGGATTAGACTCCGAATTGAAAGCACGCCCCCATGTGACAGTGGAGCAAAATTGATAAGCCTTAGAAGAAAAATGGCTGTGTGTATTTTCATTCTGTCTCTGACAATGGCAATGGGAGATGTCACTTAGTGTGTGCAAGCATGGACATTGTTTGCAGTCCACCCCCATGTACTCACCCAGATAAGGCTATTTTGTTTGTATTTATAGACCGGTTACACATGAATTTCTCTAGTCCCTTTCTAAGCCTGTTGATGGTGCACCGACAGCCTACCATGGTCATTTGTGTTCAGTAATATATTAACTAAAGAAATCAAGGAGATGAGAGTTAGGCTTACATACCCAGAAACAACACAAGAAAAGCATTACTTTCCTTCTATTATTAATAAATTTTGCATGTTATTTTTCTGTTTATATACAAATAATTGATCTAGATTGGATTTTACAATCAAATGGCATTTATTTTAATAGACATTCAGCATCAGAGACTTGAGCATCTTGCAAATATTGATGAATTTATAATCTTATTCCCAAGAGGAAAACATTAACTTGCCATTCCCCTTTTCAAGGGCAATTTATTGAAAATTCAGAAAAATTAAACAACTTACCAAGGTCCTATAAGGAGTCCTGGGGAGATCTTTGTCTCTTGAGTCCTGGTCCAGTGTCACAAGACAATTCACCTACCTGACAACCTCACCCTGCATTGACTGGCATGTGGACAGACCCTTGCCCAGACCTTTGGTACTGGATCACTGTAAGAAAAAAGCCTGCAGGTGCAAAATTACCATTTATTTTACCTAGATTTTGGCTGGCTTGAATCAAATCTTTAATGAATGAGCTGGAAAAAAGCCTGTAAGTAATATATATATTTTGTTTTATTTTTTTAGAGCTTTGCTAAAAAAACAGGAAAGATAAAAGGGCTAAACAGCTAGCTAACTAAATTTGCACATAGGCCCAATTGTGTATGATAAATACAGGGTATGTGATGGATGTTAATTAAGCAGATTTTGTTTCCTAAATGGGCTTTTCATGACTGTCCCGTTTCATAACTTATTGTGCTATATCCTGAATTACAAGATGCTGTTTAACTATGGGTCACAACAGGAAAATACGACAAATCCGTCATTATACAAAAGTGCATCCAAAGCTGTCACCAACTGTAATTTTGTAATTGTTTTCCTTTTTGTAAAATTTCGGTGCACTTGGAAAATGAAAGAACTTTATGTCTATTGACCCATTTTTGACTTGTACATGTACTCACATAGATTTCAACAGAAGTTCCTTGGGCATAACAAATGGTTTTGTTTAACAGAATTTTGCTTTATTTCCACTTAAGCAGGTTTTAAATACACAGAAGATAAATGATAGATTATCTTTGTTGCACTGGAATTAACAGTGTCATCAGACTGATAGCATTATTCTTGCTATAATTTGGAAAATGGACAATTATTTTTTCTAACTTAAGTTCCTGAAAAGATATTTAAATCATTATCTGAGGTATGTGTGAGTGCCAAAAACATGCTGTATGAAATACTGAGAAAATAGATGACAAAATGTTAAGGCATAATAAAATGATACATTAGACTTAGAAGTAGGTATATGGTTCTCTTTTTAAAAGCAATATTTTACTGCATTCACATCAACTTGTTTGAAAAATCTCTGTACAAAAAAATCATTAATATAATGAATACTGGTCTGGAATGTTAGAAAGAAATTTGATTCAGAAATGTCAAAATGTACTGGTTTTACTTTTAGAACCAAAGTGGTTTTGCTTGGCTCAACTCAGCTTGACCTGTATGCACTGGATGTACCTGCGATGCCTGTGCAGCCCATGTACTGTGATTCAAGTGTCTTTTGCTCTCTTTCTTCTCTGTGGCTTGTACTCCAGCGTTTATCTATAGCTCCTCTGAAGCAGTGTTTCAGAGTTGCAGGACAGAAGGGTATCACAGAAAAGGCCATCTAAAGAGAGAACAACACAGAGAATGATGGCTTTGGGAAATTGTATTATAATTCTTGTGAGACCTGACACAAGTGTCTGCCTGTCAACCTGAAATGAAGGATCTTAGTCAATTTGGCACATGATATATAGTTTCACCCTGGGATGCCCTGGCTTTCTAGATTAACACCTTTTCTTGCAATTTTTTTTTTTCTGAAATAAAATTAATACTAGAATTTTCCTGTGAAACCAGCAGTTTTATGGGAACTACCCTTCACACTGATAAATGGAAAAAAAAATATCCTCAGCCACTCTACTTAAAACATGATATTCCCAATGATTATTTATTGTATTTTTTCAGTGCCATTCAGAAATTATTACAAACAAATCTCTAATATTTTATTTGTGAAAACACAATAACACCATAATATTAACTATATTTTAAATAGAACGAAAATTATGCATTTGGTTACTTAATAGTAAGGAGCATTTCAATTATGCAGTTATGTTAATTCAAGCAAAACAGTAGGCTTTTTTAAAATTTTGCTTAAATTTTGTGGTCTTTTCATATTACAGGTAGTAGGTGCTGCTCACAACAGTTTAAATGTCTTATTTATTACCACAAAATCTGGACTGAGTAAAAAGAATTGAAATCTGCAGTTCAAATTCAGACAGTGCCCCCAAGACAGAAGTCTAATGAGACCCTCAGCTTGTGGCCCTATTTTTTCTATGGCAGTATCCAAGATGCTGCCAAGATGTCAATAAGCCTGTTTAAAATTGTAGGATCCTGCTCTACAAAGCCCAAGTTAAGAAAGAAAGTCATAGACTCAGTGTTGCACGCTGCTGATGCTTCATTTCTTGCTTGAATGGTTTAGAGTACGATTAATATCACTACTCAAAGTTGTCTTTCTTTCCTGAAAACCATTAATTCTTCATTATTAAACAATATGATTAAAGGTAGACCGCAAGCAGGCTTCTAAATTACAACAGAAGTAAAAGAAACGAAACTAATCCCTGTTAGTCAGGATTAAACTATGTGCTATTTTTAAAGAATAGATCTAGAAAAAGAATTTGCACAGAATTTTTAATGAACCAGGTAATTGTTCTCATCTTCAGATACATTTATCTTCCACAGTTTGCAGTTACCTAAAAATGTTCACATCTCACTAAGAAAACAATTTTGAGAAAGTTTGTAAAAATTACACAGCAATAAAAATTAATATTCAGAAATGCACTGGAAATGTGCTGAGGGATAATGTTGTGATTGCTGTTTGATGTGAGACACCAATATTAAAAAATGCTAGAAATCTTTCAAGAAAGTATATTAAATAATAAAACATTTATCTTTAAAAAGTTGGTAAAAGCTAGTACTAGAAGTAGACAACCACTACATAACCAAGAGATGTACTTTGAAAAAACATTTTTCCCTATTAATACTTCCCCTTTCTATTTTTAGACATGCAAGAGACCATAGTTAGTTCAGACACTCGTACTTCACACATCATTGCTGTTCAAGTGGGTCACAAAGAACTCAGCATGTGCTTCTGAAGACTAGATATTACTTTGAAGCACAATTAGGAAAAATATTTCTGATTTGCATAAGATGATTATGGAAATATTTACACAAGACTTCATTTTTTTTACATTAAAAATATCTCTGATGGGCTTTGGCTATACTGGATAGGCTTTTTAAATGTCCAGAGAGTCATACATCTTTCAAATGTTTGCTTTTTTATGTAAATAGGTGGTTAGCAAAACGAAAGGGAGCTTGTCATAATTTTAGTGAATTTCAGCACAAATTCTGCAGGTATAAAAGGATACAGCCTTATATATTAGCACCTATTTTCCTTCTTTAAAGAATGGTTCCAAAAACCATACTTATAGTTGGTACATAACATATAGGAGAGGCTAATGCCACTGAACTCAATGCAATTTTAGGGATCCTTAAGATAATCAAGGCTACAGGTTGAAGTAAAAACAGCAATACTTCAGATATTATGAGGAGAGCATCTAGCATGCTCAGTTGCTTCAGAAAAATAATTGAAGCCATGAAATGGACTCGTTCTTGATGTAGCCTAGGATTTGGTCGTGACTTCTGGGGATTACTGATGTTAATGGCTGTGGCATTGACTCAGAGGGCACTGCAGGTTGTCTTTGGCAGGGGATCTAGTTGCATTTCCAAAAGCATCTTTTAAAAAGCCTTTTCCTCATACCAGGCTCAGAAACTTGTCATCCAGTTCTTCTGAGATGAGTTAACCTGGATATGCAACTGAAATTTTATTCTTCGTTTTATAGAATGGGAGGGTCACAGACAACTCTTAAACTTTTCACTAACCTATCCATCAAAGCTGAAGAAGCAAAATTTGAGGGAAAACTACTGATTTGGTGGTCTAGCAAAAAAAGCTAGTCCCTCTGTATAACTCTAATGTATTTACACTGAAGCGATGTTGCGTACACTATGGTTACTATACATATGATACAGAAATAAAATAGGTGCTATATTTCAGTACTTTGCTCCTTCAGATCATATTCTAAGCCACTTTCAGGTATTATTAGAATAACAGAGTCCAGTAGAGCTGTTTTTGTGGGAAAATAAAAGCCAGATTTAATTAAGATTATAGAATCATAAAGACTTTCTCAGTTAAGACAATCAAATAAACTTTCAAAATATCAATGCAATATACATTGACATATAAAATAACAGTTCTCCACATTGCTTATTAGCAAATTTATATTGCTCCCAAGTGTTTTTTTCTTTTCATGAAGGACTTCAGCTACCAGTGTCAGTGACACAATACTTGCTATTGCCTCCCCACATCACAAAGCTTCTAAGACCTTATTTTCTTATCAGTATTAGAAAAGCAAACTGGCATGATATATTATAGCCTTCTTAATGCAAAATGACATTGGAGACTTAAATGGTAGTCATAGTTTGGCACAAAAATCTGACTAAGAGCTCCTGGTTATCACTGAAGTCCTTTTAGATTTAAGTAAAGCTGTAACGGTAATGGAGAAAAGATGAAGCCAACATCTTCCTAGGTGACAGTGCCAATGCGGCAGCACCAGCTGTGGCAAACTGCTGGTCACACTCCTTGCCATGAGAGTAACAACATGGCAGGCCATGGCAGAGTGTTTGCTTTATTGAGAACTTCAGAAAGTGATGCAAATGTATTGTGTTTATATGATTATTATTTATAACTATTGCTGGTGATGGGAGAAATGATTGAAAGTGCCATTTTGTAGCGCTCCTTAAATTACATGCGAAGTAAAGTGATGCATTTGAAAGTGCTTATTTAGTCTTGAGTTGACTAATTGTTAATTATATTATTTTTCCTGCCTTGCCAGTGAGGTGCTGTTAACCCAAATCTACTTATTGTGAGAGATCACTCAGCTGTACAGTATTTTAACACTTTTCTACATGACATTAATGCACACAAGGATCCCCTCTCACTGCTCTGCTTGGTAATCAGGTCTTTCTCCAAAAACATTAGTATCTGTTCATACACCTGTAGTGCTAGGTGGAGAGAAAGAAAGAAATTTAAAGCTAACCTCAACTTTCCCTTCACTGACAAAGTCCTGAATTTGACCTTGAAATAGGGCAGCCTTTGGAGATTCTCACACAAGTAGGAATCCCTGAAACTTTAGCGCTATTTCCTAGTTATAAATAATAAAAATATCCTTGTTGGGTGGCAACTAATGAGGGTTGGTGCAAATGGCGATTTCGGCGGGAAGGAGTGCCGGCAGAGGGCTTACTGACTGGAGTATTGCACGGTGCTGTACTTTGTCACTCTTCTCCGGGAGGTGCCGGGGGACGCCGTGCCCATTGCCTGGCCAAGGTGGCAGTCGGCGCTGAGCATCTGACTCGTGCTGCTCAGGCCCCCCAGATTTGCCCCTCCTAGGCTTGCCCCACCCAGGCTGCTCATCCCAGACCCTGACACTACCCTCTCGGTGACCACCACATTGTGGGTGTTAGATAACTCCGAGGGAATATTTATTAAGCTGCCTGGCATGCCGGAGGCAGGCCTGAACACCCTTTCTGTCACTACCACATTTGACCCATCTACCAAATCAGGAATGCTTAGAGAGGTCGGAAGCCGGGAGTTAGGTGCGATTACTCTTTCTGTGACAATAACGTTGGACCCGTCTGTGAGATCAGGGATATCTAGCATGCCACGCAAATCAGAGGCAGATGCAGGACCGACAACCCTTTCTGTTACAACAACGTTGGATGCACGCAGAGGGTCAACACCAAGAGAGGGGGAGCCGGAGGTGTAGGTCTCAGTCACTGTCATGTTGCCGTGGAGCAAAGGATCTGGCATCGGCCTTGGGGGCTGTATGGTTGACGCAGATGTGTAGGTGTTTTCAGTAACAACCGTTGTGGTGCCGACTGGGGGAGGCATAGGTGCACTTCCGTTGACAATGATGGTGGTTCCAGGTGGTGGGAGGTTTAGATCACTTTCAGGGCTGGGAAAGGTGACGTTAACGCTTGGCCAGGGTGGGTTGACATCAGGGAAAGGTTCAATCTCTTTGCCCAGACAGATCTCTGCCAGGGTCTTAAATTTTGGTCCTAATGTATCCAAATATGTTTCATCTGTATCTTCTCCAATAAAGCTGCAGCAACCCACAGAGCCAACAGGAGTACCGACGCCTTCATGATCATATATTAATAAGCAGTCATTTGCCGGCCGACCTTCATCTTCATCTGCATACACAAATGCTTTCTGCAGTTTGCAAAACCAGAAAAAAAAGTAGAACAGAGTGACTTCTCGTCAGGTTTTTAACCATGAAGGCTCAAATTGTAGTAAGGGTTCCCTAACCACAGTAAGGTCCAGCTGACTTGAAAAACAGAACAACAACTAGATAAATTATATCATCAACATTTTTGTGACCTTTAAATAAGTTTTATTCAAACGTTACTGATATTTTATTCTTGTTTCTGCAAACACTTAGCATCTCAAATTTGGTCTGCCATCAGTGGGTCTGATGGTGGGGTGCAGCGAGAGAACGAAAGGGAATGGGGGACGAATGTACTTTTTGGGCAGCAATATCCGGGTGAAGCAGTAGGCAGAGGAGCAAAGCAGGATGGCAAGGGGAGCAGTGGAGAAGCCAGGACAGAGGGGATGGGACAGAGGGAAGCCTTGGTGAGCCCAGAGCAGAACCCATTTTGGGCAGGATGGAGACCACTGGTTTATGATGGCCTTGGGGATGGTGGGGTGGTCAGTGCAGAGGGGTCGGACAGGAAAGCGGAGAATTTAAAAAAAGTGAGGGGTGATGTTGGAGGAAGCATGGAAAGACAGAAGGGGAGGCCTGGAAGGGAGAGGCAGAGGGTTTGGAGATTGAGATGGTCAGTAGGAGGGATAATCTGTGAGGGCTTATAGCTGGCAGACAGTTAATACGTAGTGCTCCCAGACTGTGCAGGGAGATTGCGGTCTGGGAGAAGTCCATGCTCAGGACTTCAGGACTGTTCTGTCCTCCAGTGAATATTGTCTAGATTTTGAAATACAGCGACTGTTATATATTAATTGATATTTTGGTGATATATGCAATTGTAGTATTTATGACTCACAGTTCATGCTAATTATGAAAATATATCCCATTAATGCATTAATCATCTAAATTCCACAGCATTTTTTATCCCATATATAAAGGCTAATTAATATGCTGCCAATTACAAAACTGCATATTTGTGTCAGTTGCAGTTAGCAAGTCATTTAGGGAACAGAAGGGTTAAAGTCACTTCATTAATTAAGCTGTACAGGAAGTACATGTGAACAATTTCACAAAGTTCTTATCTATTCATAAACTGAAAAAGGTGGCAAATATATAAATTTGGTGGTCACTTATGAAGCTGAAATCATTTAATTGCTTGCTACCCATAACTGCGCTGTGTCCATCAGTTTTACAAAAAGGCTGTTGAGCAATCAAATCTCCTGTGCCAGTCGCTCAAAACTAGGACTACTAGTGTAGCAGTTTGTCCTACTAGTACAGTCAGCTTTGCTTTCACACCAGTCTTATATCATGGAAGTTTCAATTTGGGTGGAGTTATTTTGGATTTCCACCATGTAACTTGGGGAGGAGAATCTAACAGTAGGCTCACAGATATAACACAAAGAAGATCAGGATTACCTCAGAGAAGTAGTTGTCTAGGAAGGCCATGTTAACCCCTCCTTCTCGATACTCTTTTATTGTTCCTCCAACTGACCCTTTCACTTCTCCTGTTCCAGAAATTCCTCCAGCTGTTCCGTAACCAGTACCAGTGCCATAGCCAACCCCTGTAGTTTCTTCAACACCAGAAGCTACTACTCCGCCTCCTCCATATGTGTTCGTATATATGTCTGAAAACAGAAAAAGTTATTCTTCCTGTGCTCTTTGAAAATTTACACAGAATTTGCCAGTTGTTTTTACAAATAGTACAATGATACTACTGAGTTTCTAAAGGTATTTTAGACTAATTTCAGTCACAGGTGCAAAACATTGAAACCGCAATAAAAATTAAGCGCATATTAGCAGACAGCTAAGACATTGATTTTATTCCTGAGGCTAGGCAGCATGTGCATATGTACATTAGAAAATCAATGATGTATTTGTTTAATTGACTGGAGAGATTTCTGTCTGGTGCACGTATGTGCTGTCATGGGATTTACATTAGAAAATCAGAAAATGCTTATGGATATTTATGCAAATACATAAATGTATATGATCATATCATGGTTAAAACTGTTTTGCGTTAAAATCTTTTATAAAAGAAACAGCTTTGTAACTCCTTTCACATTTTCTAGTTAGATTGTTACAGGGGATTTCTGAGAACAATATTAGATCATAATAGTGGCCAGCATTCATAATGCAGAATGAAAATGACCTTTAAAATAAATTATAAAGTCATACTTACAGGACTTTATCTTCTCCAGATTTTTTCATATATGATAACAAGGAATGAGTCTTCTTAAATATTAGCATGTAATATAATAAACCAATTGCATACAGTAGTCTTGACTATGATTACATTAAGAAACATAGGCTAAATTATGTTGGTTGTTTTTAAAATTTAATCTTGTTACTTCCAGTTTATAGAATTTGAACCAGGGGCTTTCACCATAATGGTACTCAACAGTGGAAATGAAGTAAACCATATGTGTAAGTCTTAAACATTTCAATTGTCATGGCAGCAGAACTTCTCTAAGAATGAAGACTCTTAATTTATATTTATGCCCCCAAAAGTTCTCTTTTGATTTTACTCTAAGGATGAGAACATTTTTGAATAATCAATAGTCGTCAGAGAAGTTGTCTTGCAGAATGCCTTTTCTTCCTGCCAGAAACTAGTGAAAATGGATCTGTGCCAGCATCCTTCCTGTTGTGGAGGAAGGAATGGGGAAAAAGAGAAAGTGGCACTGCACAGCTTGATTTATTCTCTATGGCCATTGAATTCCTGGGGGAGCCTTATCTCAGAAGCATAAATTTATTGTGCTATGAACACAAATGATCAGTAATTAACTGGCTACTTGACAGGTCCTATTCTCCCTTGCGGGAAGCAGAGCCTGAAAATTGGGAAGAACTGAAACTTTCACCACTGAATTAGGAAAGAAAATTTCCTTATTGTGGCCTCAAGATCGATTTCTACTAAAACTGGTGTCTTGAAAAGACCATTCACTAGCTGGAATGATAAGGAAAAATTGCCTGAGATTTGAAAGCCTTGGCAGATTTTTCAAAATAAATGTAGTTTGTGGGAATGAATCTGATCAAAGGCTGAAAACTCAGGTCCTTTATTCATACTGGAAGTCCTACTAGCTACAGTTTGACTGACTGCAGATGTAAGGTGGAAGGGTTGAGTTACAGCTGTGAAACCGAAGTGCTGCTTGATTCAGAAGACATGAAGTTCTGAAAGATAATTTTATGAAAGCATACATAGGGGATTTTAGGATCTGCTTACCAGAGGGTTCACCAAAATCACCTCCTGCAGCTGTTGTTGGGGCAAGAATATGTGAGACATCCTGGAAAACAACATTTTGACTCTTTGAATGATGACGTTATTCCCATATGAAGACCAAGCCTTTGTGAATCATGTTAACGAATTAGCAGTCTAAACTGTTAACAACAGCTACTAATAACCATCCCCATAAAAAAAAATGTACTCCGAGTTTTTTTCATTGTCAATGTAAAAGATGATCAGTGAGGATGGTTTGTGTTACCTTGTCTTACTTTGCACTGAAAAAGCTTGCTAATTATTGTGTTTCAGCTGAGGGAATAGTAACATCAAACTGTTGGGCCAAGCTAACCGAACACAACTTAAAACACACAAACTCCATCTGCAAATGTTAATTAAGAATCACCTTTCATATCTGCCTGGCAATTGTTGACAATGTCAGGCTTCTTTTAGATGACAACACAGTGCTGCAATCACTTTCACGCTTCTAGTTAAATGTAGTCTTTTCTGTAAATACGAGTTACTGTGAGTTTTAGAAACATGGGATATAGGATGTACTGACCCTGTCTTCAGGCTGTGCGCCTTCTATTCCCCATGGATGAATTGCCCCTTCTGTGCATTCAGGTACAGGTTCAAATCCAGTTCCAACTCCACCTGCAGCGCCAGGTCCACATCCACAACAGTCACTCATTGACATCAAAATTGGAATCACTTAACAGGAAAGAAACAGGAAAGAGTGATTTAGGACATCTCTTCCTCACAGGAATTGTTGCTTTCCCCAGAGGGCAGGTGCTCAAAAACTTTTGAAAATATGTAATTTAAAATGTTTCAAACAAAGCAGCCTGCAAGTCTGGCTTATAGAACCATCAGCTGCTTTTGGAAATATATGTATTTGGAAATTCAGAATAATTTGTACCTTTAGCTATAGCAGAGCAAAGGGGGGGTGGAGTAGGGCTGTTGCTCCAACTTTATGCCTATACACTTGGGAAGAGACTTTGATCTATCTCATCGGAATGAATTTAAGTTGCATACATATGAAAATTAAACAAACAGAACCAGTCTTGCTATGTATAGCATTCAGTGAGATTCATTCTTGATATATATATGCATACATTTGTTTCTTCAGATATTGTAATTGAAAAGAAATACACATTAGTAATAATAGACATATGAGAATCAGTGGAGAGATATCCGTCTGGCTACAGTGATCTTTGGGTGAGGCTCCAGTTGCATTTTTGACATCACATATACATAATGCTTGATTTGAAAAAACAATAGAGGCAAACCCTAAACCCCAGTTTTAACAAATGGTTGTGTAGAGTGAGTCAGGTTTCCCAGTGTGCTGTATTATGCTTAGCTGTTTCAAGAACTCAGTGTTGGAAATTGCTGAATGCTTTAAATGCCAACATTGCTCGTTTTAGAAAGGCACTGCAATATTAATTCCGGCTGTCTTTAGGTCCTTAACCTAAATGGCTAAGTTAGTAACCTTGTATCACTGCAGAGGGAGTGGAGAGAGAGAGTTTCTTACACGAGACTAAGCAGAGCATCTAAAACTCTCAGTTTAACATCAAAGTGAACTGGAAAGGGGAAAGGACTACACAGTGTACAAAGTGCTACCTCACACTGCTCAGCTAAGGACATATTTACTCCAGACTACCAACTAGGAGAGATTCCCAAAGGAAGAAACGCAGTCTGTCCTGTAACATTAACCACCTGGAGCTACAAACAAAAGAGTCTTTTGCAGCTTCAAAATTTTGTGTTTGTTGATTCCTACTAATCAAAGATCAAAACCCAAAACAAACCGGCCTCCTCAAAAAATCAGGGGAAAAACCCATTTCCTCTGGTTTTGTAGTCAGTATTACTGCACTGGGAAATTTTAGATGTTGATTTCTTGACGCCCGGGCCGTGAAAGAGAGATGATCACATCTGATTGTGGTCGTCTGAGAAGTAATTGCTTGCATAAGGTCTAACTTGAGTCATTCTTATCCCTGAAACTCATATTTCTTCAAAAATACTGGGACATATCAATGAATGGTCTGGTTTGGTCCTGTTATCACAAATGCTACTTGTTTTTAATAGAGGTGACGTTTGGCAGCAATAGCCAAAATGTTCAAATTTTAAGATTATTATTTTTATTGTTCTACTACTGAAATCTGGCTTTGAGTCCAAAGGAAGCTTATTTCTTACATCTTTTCATAGCTGACTTGGAGCTCATACTTCCGCATTCATTTTAGTAATGGAATGGAAGTATGAATTGCAAAGTGTAAGTGATGTGGAAGCTCTTGCCCAAAATCTTCTGAATCTTCTACTACATATTTTTACCCTGTCTGATGGCCTGAGAACAAACCTGGATAACACCTTAGGAAAAAACTCCAAAGTCTTGGGAAGGAAGTAATTATTTCTAAATGAAATATGTATATAAATATATAGAATATAAAATATATAGAAATTTTTAAAATTTAAAAGGTAAGTTTTTCTCTGTCAAATGGCCCATGGGAGCCAACAGGTTAATAGTTAACCAGAAAATTCACCTTTTTTTAGAAGAATTTTAAAAAATACACTCTTTAGAAAATTAATTAAATTGTTTTCTGAATTTTATACTTACAAACAAATATTAATCCACCGAGAAACATCAGGCCAATGGCAGCACCGCTAAGTGTGGTAGAAGATGGGGCCTGTCTGCCCAAATTTCCATTATAAATATCATCAGTGGCTGGAGTATATCCTTCATCACCGTATCCATAAGTGTAAACCTGCCCGTCTGTGTGGTCCTCCATTTGGTCTACACCAGGCCCAGTATCACCACCAACACCGCCACCACCAACACCGCCACCACCAACACCGCCACCACCAACACCGCCACCACCAACACCACCACCACCAACACCACCACCACCGCCACCAACACCACCACCACCGCCACTAGCTCCTGCTGCTCCTCCACTACTGCCAGCATCACCACTAACATCAGTGCCTCTGCCACCACCACCGATGATAGTTATTTTTGTGGCCCCATTGGTGCAGTAATTACGACTATCACACTGACAAGCTTGCACAGGAATTATATGTGGTTTAGGGCAGCTTCGGCCTTGGTTATCTTTTACACTGATATAGATCCTGTACATGTAAAAGTCAATGTTCTGACACACTAGTTCTGCGGAGGAAGCTGCAGAAAAAAAAAAGGGAAAAATATTTAGATTAAGATATTGACTATATATACTGTACAAATATGTAATTTTTGTGAGTAATGTTCATAGAACAGAATGAAGACCAAGCATTCCCATTCTAAGATCTTCAGCTACTTATGTGTCTACAGTACTTACTCAAACCTGAAACTTATGATGTTCATTGTATGCTAGTTTTTTCCTTTGGAAAACCTGAGCCAGATCAGTGTAGCCATCAGTTTTTAACCTGAGAAATATAAAAGGGGCAAATGCCTTTTTATATCTACTGCTGCTTTTCCTGATCTTTATCTGTACAATGGTGAGCATACGAACTGCAAATTTTATACATTTTTTTTCTCTCAGAAGGAATTTACATGTGTTTTTCAAAAGTATTTCAAGTTACGCACTTACATCTGTTTAGAACAAACAGGAGGCACAAGAGTAGTTGTAATTTTTGTATTTGCCACTTAATATAGTCTTCTATGTATACAGTAAGTTATGCAATTTATGTCATTTAGCAGTGTATGAGATTTGATTAATTCATTAGTTTGTTATATCCTTTTGGAGGAAACTAGAAAAGCTTCACTGGGCACTGACTAAAATGTTTTCTTAGAAATACAAGTACAAGTTGTACAATAAATTGCAAAAGCTGTAATCTTTATTTGCCATTTTTATATGCCTTTCATAAAAGTAAAGCTCTGTCAACTAATAACTTTATACTCTAACAAAGAAATTTGAGAGTTTTGTCATATGCTTAGAATTTTTTAGAGAATGTAGAAATAAAAAGGTATCAAATTACTCCTTTTGAATTACCTCAGTAGGTTTAGACTGAGGTGTTTATCATAGCCATACTCAAGTAAAGTACAGTTTTGCTGCTCTATTTTTATTACTATATTTTTAGTTTCCTTTAAAAGGTGATAACTAGATAAAACACATGTAATGATTCTGATTCTAGTGCTAATATAATATATATACACACACACACACACACACATATAAAACCAGAGGAATTTCTTGGATTCATTTGAGCATAAAATCACATTTAAGTGAGATTAGAATAGATTCTAGTAACTGTTTTGTTTGTTATTAAATGGTTATTCTAATCTGTTATCTTAGGTAAGAGCTTATTACAATGGTTTATTCTGTTATAGAATGTAGGTTAATTTACCATTTATTGATCTGATAATCCATGTAGTTTGAGGTTCACCATGTATGCTGAATGTAAAGGGGGGACCATATGGATCACCATCCATATCCTTTGCTGTGATAATCACTGATGGGGAATGCATACATACTTTCCTTAACTCAGTATTAATAGTTGGGCAATTGTCATTGACGTCTTGTATTGAAAGCACAATGGTACCAGTAGCAGTATATTGAGGAACACCTGTAAAAAGAAGATATTTGTGATCGGGGGAATATTGATACTATAAATATTGCACTTCGGGTTGCGAAGGCTAGAAACAGGAAGAAACACTGAAAGAAATCTGCAACAAAGAGACTTTTGTTTCAGAAAACTTAATGTCTTTTCTTACCTCTGGTGATAGCCAGAACCTCTGCTCTGTACTGCCCATTGGTTACATAGATTGATTCCCGGTCAATAACTTTGTTCAGTGTGATTTCACCAGTGTTTTGGTTGACTCTGAACCAGGCACCTGGATCACGACCCATACTATACCTGTATTTGATGAAGTACAAATACTCAGCATTATGTTACAAATATATGTATTACATATTCATTTTGCAAATAATATTTGACATTTTGGAATATTTTTCTTCAGGCTGCGCTACGGTGTATTGCATTTCACCCTGTTCAAGCAAAATGCCTGTAGACTTCAAAAGATGTAGACTAGAAAAATAATTAAGAATAAAGTAAATGCATAGCAGTCCCTTATATTTTGAAAGTGGTATCATAGTCTAAAAGTAAAATCTTTCTGGGCCCTGTAAACATTTATTAGAAACCTTGTTGATATCAGTAATTAAATCCACAGCTGTTCCTATAATATTCTACGGTTGTATTTGCTAACATATCTCTCTGCTTTATGAAAACTTTTCAAACCTTTGTAAATTGCATGCATTTATTTCTACACACATTTAAAAAGCAAATTATGGTCCCATTAATTATCATTAATTTCAGCAGAAATAATGTTCAAATAATTTTTTTTTTTACTGTAGAATGAGCTGGTAGTGACCTATTTTAATTGTTTAATATTGCCCATTATTGGTGTTTTCTTATTGCTTTTTTAGAGATGCTAACGAATTCCCTATTTGTAGCAGGCATTTTGAGAAAAAAAATTCTTAGGTTGGGTTAGAAAAAAAATCTCTTCTGATTTATTTAAGTTACACCTGTTAGAACAATGATATTTTCTTTGTCTTGTGCACAAAGCTAAGGAAAGTAGGTCAGGAAACAAAAGCAATCATAGCACAGAAATGGGCTGAAGCACGTACTATTCTATTACTAATCTAGTAGTATTTTGTAAGTTGTTTTTTTTAAAGCATCGTTTAAAATACCTATTCCTCATCCCATTGAAATCTCAGTTAAAAGAATTATTCCATCCAGAGTGTTAAGCAGAGCAGAGCTTACACGACATTTGATGCAATAGCTCCGGTGTCTTCATCAATGGCTGTGTATGCTCCCACAATATAATTCACTCTTGTGCTTTCTGATAGAGAAAACACAATTGAAGATGGATGAAAATATGGTGGTTCAACCACATTTTTTACTGCTATTGTGAGGGGTGTTCCAGACATTTGGAAGGAATGCGCAACAGACTTGTGGAAGGAATTTTCGTTGATGACACCAATAGTCAGTGGGTGAACTTGGTGTTGTTCATAATTCAGTTCCTAAAAGATAAACCACAGAGAACTAAAAAATAAATAGGAGTTCTTTTAATTTTATTATATATTTTCTATTTTAAATGGTTTAGTGGCAGTGTTTCTACTGCTCATTTAATTTTGTTGACAATTAATGAAAACTATTTTAAGATTATTATTTCAGCAGTTGAATCACAAGATTTATACGTACCTTAACTACTCGAACGATTCCTTCATTTGTGTTGGGGTCGGTATCAATTTTAAACCAGTGGTTTTCATTACCAGATAAAATTACAAATTTTGCTCTCCAATTGGGTGTATTCTCTTCATCAGCATCCAGAGCTTGTATACGTAGCACTTCTGAACTGAGTGCATTTTCTGCAATACTTGCTGAAAACTGGAATAACAGATAAATACCTATTAGTGAACACTAAAATATATAATGTGAGGAAAACACAGCTGACTGCAGAGATTCTTTTGAAGGATGTCCTGCCCGCAGTCCATGCTAATTTAATAAAAATCATGGGTTCTAGGTAAACTGTGATTCTGGCTGCAGATCTGAAGAGCTGTATCACCTCAAGTGTTTGCAGAGGCAGTTTAAAGGAAATGGATTTGTGCTTTCTATAACAAAAGATCATAGAAAGATTGGGTTAATCTATGTAATCTGGCCATATTGCGCAGGTCTGGACACTTGAATGACTGGATTTTTCTGACACTGATTTCTCTGAATACAAAAATAGTCTATGTGTATGCTATCAGAATTGTTGTGCAAGCGATGGATTGGATTTTGAGCATGCTTCAAGGAAACAACCCTGTTAATCTAGCGGGCCATTCAAATGTGAAAGCATTTGAAAGCGCGTTAGGAAAGGCTTTGTTATCATCTGGGGTTTTGAACAGGGTTTTAAAACAGTGCTACTGCTTTTGGTATTAAAAACTTACAGAGCTTTGAGCAAGAGTTGGGAAGTTGTCATTGACATCAATAACTTTAACAACACAGCTACAAAGGGATGATATTCCATCTGCAGCTCCATCCCGGTCTGATGCCTTCACAACAAGAGTGTAGCTACTATGTTGCTGTCACAGAAAAAGAAATGAGCATATTAGAAGGACTACCTGTACATCTTAAATGTTATAAATACTCATGTCTTGCTACTATTTCCTAATGCAGGGCTTTGCCTTAGATGCTTTATTGTAACATAAAGAAAAAATGCATTTCTCCCTTAATTTTTGTAAAAACTACAACTTTTCTCCGCCCCCCCCCCCCCCCCCGCCAACATATATACACCACAACATCATGTTGTTTAACTTTGAAAAGAGAAATGTTACCTCTCTGTCAAGAAAATTTGCAATATGGAGTTCTCCAGTATATTTGTTCATAATAAACATGGGTGGACCTGAAGGTTCCTGACTCTCTATCTTGAAGGCAATTTTTGAATTCAAGTGATTAGGTTCATCTGCATCTGATGCAATTATTTTCATCACCAGTGTGTCTAAAAATAAAAAATAATAATTAAAAAAACAAATCAGAAAATCTATTTTGTTCATGCAAACAACTCCTCAAGACAATGCTACATCTTGGTGTATAAAAGGGATAGATTTCTATCTGTTCATTGACATTTGCAAAGAAAGAAGTTTAATTTTGTAGTACTGATTGTGACTGAATGTTAATTACTTTAAAATGTATTAAAAATTGAGGTCAGATGGAGTAATGCAGCTCTTCGCTGAACTTCTTTAAGTCACCTTGGGGGCTATGTAAAAACAGTAAGTACTGAGGTTGTAGATATTAATGTAAGAAATCTCTACAGTTTTAAATGAGAATTTCTAGCAAGTAAAAAATGAGTGTTAGGCACCATTGCCTTGGTGCTATTGGTGTGCCTAATATTGATTGCTGTACTTTTGGTAAAAGGAACCATTTTTGTGGTTGAAGTAAGGGTTTATTTAGTAATATTCTGCTGCAACTGCAATACTCAGGTTACAAATACAAATACCTGAAATAGAAAAAATGGTAAAAAATGTATTTTATATACACTCAAAGGAAATAAATGTAGGTGTAATGTTATTTTTTTTTAATGATAAGGAACGAACTGATTTATTTAAAATTTTCACATCTGAAAGAATTTGCATGATGGTATGGTTAGAAACTGGAACATTCAGCAATGTGTGGGAGGAAAGGGGGAAGGAAGCATCGCTGCTTAATTTTAGGCAATGAGCTTGGGCCCTGGCTTGAATAGCATTTGGAGAAGCATCTGCCACTCCTTCCTCTGCAGTAGCCCTGGTCAATATATGTCATGGCCTGAGAAAACATAGAATGAGCACCCCAGGTTTATATTAACTGTATTCTGGGAGCTTCACTAACTATACTATAATAGGCATAACGTAGTTACTTACTGTCCATACTGCTTTCTTCAATAGATCCTGTAAATACAGCTTGTGCAAATACAGGAGGGTTATCATTTATATCCAGAACTCTGACTCGAAGTTCAAGAGGTGGTTCCAAATCTACACCCGTCACTGAGTGTTTAGCAAAGCAACGTATCTAGATAAAAAGATTTTCTAATTTTAAAACCAAAAGTGAAGTAAGTTAAGTAACAATCTGAAAAAAATGGATTTGCCTCCTTCTGGTCTCCCTGCCCCACCCTGGATCCATCATTATGAAGGTAAAAGAAAAAAGGGAATACTTACAACAAATATTGGGGTTACTTCCCTATCCACTATTGCCGTTATATTAATTTCTCCTGTTCTTGGGTTAATAACAAATATTCCGTAGGGGGCCCGATCAATTCCAACTCCAGAGATGCTGTATGTGATTGGATTGTTTTCTTCACAGTCTGATCGGATCTACAATAATAGATAATAATTTATGCTAGTTTACTGAGGACACCTGCAGGGCTTTTTTCCCTATTATTAGTTCCAGTAAAAAATTCTATATAATTTCAGTTTCTCAACCACATATCACAAGATTGACAGAACACAACTGACAGAACCAACGGAAAGCTCTTCTACAAAACAGTCGGCCTCGAGATCATCTCCCCTTAAGTGCTGGATAGGCTTTCTATTTCTCTTGAATCTTCTGGCAGGGAAGTGGAGAGAGAAACTTCCAAGAGTATCACACTGTGGCTGGACCTCAGTAAGGTTACAGTCAGGCTGAGAGGCTGGGAAGACATCTTTGCTCTGTTGCCCACAGAAGTCATGCCCTATCCTTGAACTTCTGCTCAGGGGTTTCTCAAGGTGACAGAGAAAAGAAAAATATTGTGATCTAGTACACAGGTGCTGCACGTGAAGAGACTGTGGTTGGAGCTGTCCAGGAGGTAGACAGACGTCAGTGTTCTAGGAAGCCTTTGGTCACTCCTCAGCAGCCACGTGAGTTCACCTTATGAGACTGTCTCAGGAGATCTGGAAATACTGCATCATCTTTCTTTTATTCTACTTTCCTCGCTTTGACTACTCTAAGCAAATATATGTTTAAACCTCTCTGCTTTTATCATCCTGTCTTTAGAAAAACTTCCTAGACAGTGAACACTTTTGTTTTTCTTTCTACTTACTCTGGCAATTGGATTTCTCTTAGAATTATCTTCTCCTTCTCTACAGGCTGCAGCAAATTTGATCCATTCGCGTTTTTGTCTTCTGAAGGTTTTCCATTTTGTTGTTCCATTTTCATTCCATTCTTTTACCTTTGACAGAGAGTTCCAATATCATATGACCAGCAACCGCAATCCATTTTAAAGTAATACAAACATTCAGAATTTCCAAAAATAAGGAGAAAAGTGTTTTTTATAGTTCATGTGCTTTTTTATATGCCTGTGAGTCCCAAACTCTAAGACTGTACATGTTTACTTTAAAATTATTCCTGTGTATGAGATACTCCCTTGTGGTCAAGAGAACTTCTCTTGAGAGGGTGAGCAGGTTTACCTGTAACTCTTTAATATTTAAATATTTTTTTTCAATCTTCAGAAATGTCTTAGTTCAGTATTTTCCATTTAATTTTTGAGTGGTTACATTTCATTGAGCAGAAAATCAGGTTCTAAAGAAATATATATTACCTCTACATGAAATCCTGTGCTGAAATCCAAGAGCACCTGCAAGAACAAGAAGATTGGCATATAAAAATTCAGGGCAAAATGCAACTGCTATACATTGCCCTACTGCAGGACTGGAGCACTACTTTTTCTCATGTCTATTGCAATAGCCTATCTAGGCGGTAGCTACAGGATTTCCATAAATGACTTTGTGCAATTCATGCAATTCATTTTTTCTATATCCATCACTTGAATTACTTGACAGTTAACACCTTCAAAATTAATTATGTCTTTCAGGGTAGCACTTTGACTTTGGATGGATGTGCCATAGCAAATTTCAAGTTATACCTACATCAAAATACAGCTTTCGCACAGATTTTTAGGGTGTAACTCCTCAGCTGAAGAAAGAAGTGGTTGCAAGAGTTGTTATTAAAAGGTATGTTTAGGAAATGAGGAGTATTTATATATTCTAAAGAATTTATTCCTTATTCTTTATTTTTCCTTATTTAAGAAACTCCACAGTAGACCTGGAGTACATAACTATGTAGTTTATCCAAAAAGAACAAAAATGTTTTATTGAAACTTCCCACTGAGGTTGAAGAAATTAAGTGTAAGATGGAAAGCCAACTGCAGTCATCAGGCAGATTTTCCTGGAGTGCTGTGGGCTTTGATTTGAGGTCTAACTATGCAACCAAAGTCTTGAGTAAATAAAGGTGGCAGGATCAGATGCAATATTGTAATTTAAAATTAAAATTCAAATAATAGAGAATCCTCAATTTCTTGATTAGCACCATTTAAAAGAAGGCATAGTTTAGTTAATCTTGTTCCTAAATAAAATATGAAAATGAAGTTCACTTGGTGAATGTACTCTTCAGAGCATCTCTTCTGAGTTTAGGACCTGCCTCTGCTCTCTTCAGATGATAAAAGGTTAAGAACATGTGATTTGCGGGACTGGATGCTTGCTTCATTCATCATTGGGAGAAACAAAATATCCAGGTGACTCAAAAAGTGTTGCAGAGTTTCCCTTTTCTTGCCCAATGTTGTTAACAGCTGTAGTTATCAATCTCCAATTTCCTTATTATTTCCCAGTACTGTAGAGTAGCTTTTATTTGTTTTGGCTGACATATTTTATCTGGTGGCTTTTATGTCAGTTATACTTGGATAAAATCTCTGGCAATCTTTTTCTCTATGGTAGCTTTACCTCATGGGACTTTCCTCACTTCAAATTTATTGCATTGTTCTGTCAAGGCTGGAAGATGGGCACAGACTTTTTTCAATTTACCTCATGTTAAAACAACCTCTTATATGCAATAAATTAATGAACAGCGGCTTCACCCTTCTTTCTCTCTTCTCCCTCTTTTTCTCATTTACCTATATGCTGTAAGGGGTCCACCATCTGTCATTTACAAAGCAATGTCCCCAGTGATGTCATCTGGCCCAGAACATTCCCTGAGACCTTGGCACATAAGGGCTGCCCTAATCTGCTTCTGAATGAGGGAATTCAGACTGTGGATCTGCCCATTTGGTGTGCATATACCTTGAAATGTTTTTGACTATTGCTGGAGTAAGGATTTTTTTTTCTTGTTTCTTTGAGCAATTTATTGACATAAATGGTTAAGAAAAGTACTCTGGGGGAAAATTATTACAATATGTTCATGTTGTGCTAAAAGCATGATTACATCTTTTAATCTGAGTTTATGTCTTGTTGACTATTTAAATCTTCAGCTGCAGAATGGGTTTCAAATTCATGTGCAGCCATTACTCATCTCAGAGAAGGGACAATATCAGACTCCATTTAAACTGTGGGGGTTTTTCACCCCAGTCGGAGCTCAGGCCTGTTCTTTTATATTTCCCCTTGGAGCCTGGGGAAACATGGGAGAGTAGAAGGGACAGATTACACCCTCACCAGAGAGCCTGAGTGATAAAGTCCACCTGGAATAGCACTGATTCAACGTCTCAGTCTCTTATCAGTTGTTCCCACCGGCGGAGCAGAGCCTCCTTTTGTGAGTAAAGTGAAATCCTCCCCACCCTTAAGCTGAAATCTCTTCTGGCATGCAAGCAATTGTCTTGACCCAGAAAACTATGGGTATACGCCTCTCAGTGCAATGTTAGTGAATCTTGTCTACTGTCTGCATCCTGTGGCCTATTCTGTTATTTAACAGTGAAACTAGTATCTCATGTCCAGCCACATCACTCAAATGGTCAGCAGGCCTAACTGACAAACTGCATTGAGTATCTCTGAAATAAGAATTATGCCTGTTCTTTAAGGGCATGAATATTCATTAACCACTTGATTTCAGCCTATAGGGATTTCTGTTTTCAAGCAGTGAAAAATATACATTTTACACTGGAGTTTCACCCTTGGTTTTTGAGCAGGAATATCAGTATCAGTAATGCTGGGACTGTAAATTTAGGCTTTGTACTTCCACACTTGTCCCGTGCTAACTAAGGAAAACCCCATTCTGCTATGCGTTGCTAATCTTGAAAGAAGTCTTCATGTTTTTTAATCCACAGTCCTTAGTAGAGTTTGTGATATTATTTGAAAAGGCTGATCCGATGAACTGTGTTTGGTATGTCTCTCTCAGCTACAGCTGTGTTATAGGAAGGAGGGCAGGCAGACACCAGACGAGGTTGTCTAGTTCACCAGCTAATCCTCAACAATTCTGGAGTGACATCTATCCAACTTGATCCAGTGACGGAGGCTCTTCTGCCTCCCCAAGTAATGTTTTTTGATTCTCCACTATCACCAGCAGTTAGAAGGCTCCCTCCACACCAGCTGTCTATTTCTAATATCTTTCTGCGATACAACCCCTTTTTTTTTCTAGTGCTATTTCCAGCAGAGAAGTGCTGTCTCCTAGCAGCTGACTCCAGCATACTTCTAGGTAGTGAACAGATTTCCCTTCTAAACTAGTATCCAAGTACAGTACTTTCCATAGATTCAGTGATTAGTGATAATTAAAGCAATAGGAGCCACTGGAATGTGTGGGATGCATCCTGAGGACCTTGGGGTAGGCATGCTGATCAGAATTATATAAACATTTGCAGTCCTGTTAGTCTCTCAGAGACTGAAAAAATGGAAACTTTGTAGAGAAGCTAGAGGCTTATTGCACAAGCTGTTTTTGGTTTGGGTTGGGAGAGGTGCAGACAGGAAACATGTTTATGGTGACTGTCATTTGCACAGTGGCCTGCCTGAAAGCTTGTGTTTTATTGTAATGGTACAGAACCTGAACCTTGTGTCCAAAATGACACTTTAGAGTCACACTGGAGTTATTCCAGATTTATTCTGATGTAACTGGGAACAGAATTAGGCCCATAGGATGTGTATGGTTCTTTGCACCTTCAAAGCAATTTACAAACAAGAATTAACTAATCATTAATTGAGTGCCAAGCAATATTATACGCAATTATGGAATCCTCCCTCCTCCACCTACTCAAATCTGAATGACTGAACACGCCTTTAAAACGTTCCCAGCATTATTCATTTTGGATCTGCTTCTCTCTCTTTGAAGTCAGCAGCGGTATTGTTATTGGGCTGGATGGGAGGAGTGCTGAGAACTCACACATATTATATTAGTCATCAGGGTGCCATGGTAGCTCTGGTTGTGTCAGCGTTTTGGGACTTTTACGTCTTTCTTACTCAGCCAAAGCTCTGACTAGTAAAGAGTTGAAATAACGAACCCTTCCCTTTATTCATTCTGCATCCCTTTAAAAAATGATAAATCAGTGCATATGAAATAATGAGAAGCAGAGTTGAAACATTAGACAAAACCTCATCTTTTAAAAAGCAGCCATTTGATCACTTTTAAATCAAAACATGAATGTGTTTTTGTCTATGCTTTTCATTTTTGTAGGCCACTAATGAATGTGCTTCTTCCAATTTAAAGGGGAAGTTTTTCAGGGTGATTTTTCTGGCATTTTGTTTTCTAATTCTGCAGAAGTCAGGTGTTCCTATTGCTTCCTGTGTTAGCAACTGACATCAATATTTTGTATTGCACCCAGGATGGAAAATCCATTGCTATTTCAGAAGAGCTATGGCAATGCTCGTGTCAGCCAGAAGAACACGTTACAAAGTTTTATTTATTTTAAAATATGTTTATTCAAAGAACTGGCCATTTTGGGAAAGTTTCCACTGAGATTGTTTCTGTTCTGCTGAGTTGTACAAATATAATGAATTTCCATACAGTAACTGAGCTTAACCATTAGAAAAATGAACAGAAAAGTAATTTCAATAGAGGGTGTATGTCATTATAATTAAAATTTGAGTTTCTCAAATTAGTCATGGTAAGTCTCCTCAATAAAACCTGAATTCTAATATGGCTTAGGGTGCTCTAGCTGCAAATGCATGTTTGCTTAGGGGCCACTGTTACTTAGGAATGTAACGCTACAGACTTAAGAACCTAATCTGAAGTGATAATTCCTAGATGTGGAATTGCTTTAGTTTCTATTTCTACAACAAAATTCTTTGGCAGAAGAGCCTGCAGGTTCCTGGCTATATCCTAGCAGACATTTCATATGCATATGCAGGGAGAGGATTTGGCCCCTTAATATTTTTATGTTCAACCAAGTTATGCGTAGGAGGTATAACCATAGCCTAACAACTTGGGGGGGGCGGGGGGGGGGGGAAAGCAGCATAGATAGCACATGGGAAAATGTAGCCAGACAAAAGTGCATATAAGAGATGTGGTGAATTTACAATCATTAGCTGTCACATGATAGCTGGCAGGAGAAGAGTCATACCTGATCAAACAGGTTATTTCCATAAAACGTGTCTCTGCAAGTATCACAAACAGAACTCCCTTACTCATGAGAATAACGCCTTTGAAGTCACGTGAGCAAGGGTTGCAGAATCAGTCCCACCAATGGTGAAATGCATATAGGAAATTATTAGTTTCGGGGCTGGTAAGTTTTCTTCTCTTGAAAGTGTAGTAGTGTACTACTTCACAACAATTTTATTTGATACAGCTTAACAATATACTAACCAGATACACCATTCAGACAGGTGATTTTCATGAAAGATTAATCAAGCTGAAACCCAAGACTGTTTCTCAGAATACACTAAAATGGGATACATAATTCTAATTTATTTAATCTCTACAGTTTGTCAGTCAGCTTTCTATAAAGTGCTGAAAGATGCTATTAAACTGTACAGGCCACCACGAACACTGCTGTGCAGAAGAATGCATAATAAGAACAATTGTTCTGATTGGGTAGTAGAAGTTCAAATATTTGATAGTCATCAAAATGTAATAGGAATTTTCACAATTGCTCCTTTTCCTGACCCAACAAATATCCTGCATCAGTCACTATTTTAACAGTAATATACATAAAGAATGAAAATGTCTCCAGAGTTGCTGAGAGAAGAGAAAGCAGTAAAATCTCTTTTGAATGGACAGATTAACTCTTTTTTTAAACTTTGACACATCAGGAGTATGCATCACCAGGTAACTGAGTAAAACAAATAGTCACTAATGCTACACGAAAATTCAGAAGCGTTAGTGTGACATGCAACATGCCAATCTGAGAGACCTCGGTGCTGCATTAAACAAGCAGAAACTCATCCGAACCGTAACTTGCTTTTGCCAAGTTTTGTCGTTGTCTGCTTGGCAGCTGCCCTGTGTTGCTTGTATCTACTCTACTGACTGCAGAGCTGTCACCTGAAATTAATGGATTATCTTTTCAACGTCTTAGGATTTCATATTCTATGACAACAAACACTTTTTCCCTGACTATAACATTTCTAGAGACGTCAGTAATGAGACGTTAACAAACATTTACTCTTACTAATACATTGTCTAAAATGTAAAATTGTGTGAAAGCCACAGAGTGATATAACTATAATAGAAATCCTACGCTTTTCAATCTTCATGGCCTAAAACTTCTACCTAATTTCAGAAGATCAGCACAGAGCAGTAAAAATAATCCATGCAAAAATCACATTGCAGGAGTAGAAGGGCCTCCATAATTCTTTCAAATCCTTTCTGGATAATTTCTGTGCCTTGATGAACATGTTATACAGCTATGCCACTTGACCATAGCCACAACTTTCCTTTTACAGTGAGAAACACAAACCAAAAGAGTGACACTTTCATCATGCATTCACTTGCTCAGCTTATGGCGGCTCAGACACTAATGCACCACAAGACAGGAATTCTTCGTAACGTGAAATAATAGGCCATGTCTTGATTTTTACTCAGCTAAGGTCTTCACTAAACTTCATGTTTTTTTGTTTTTTTAATATAGCTGTAGGATTTGGTCAGCTCTGAAGCGCTCTGGCTAATCAGTTTAGAAAAAGATATTTGCTCTTCATATTCCCTCAACTCATAAAAAAATAAAGACATAGAACCAAATTATATCCAGTCATTAGAAGTTTTATAACAATAAGACTTTTATTAATAACAGTGACTTCTTAAATAGTAACCACGGGCAACATTCACCTGAAAAGTCATGCACTGAACATAAAAAGTTACATATTGAACATCAACGGACTGCAGAAAGTCTAAATGAAAATAAATATTTACCAGCATTTAATGGAAAACTAAATTATTTCTATAGAATCTTCAGAAGTGCAGTTTAAAATAAGCACAGCTTTGGTTTTTATGCTAAATTTCACAGGATCTTTTTGGGGGTAATTTACACTGTAAAATGTAATGGTCTGCTGAGGAAAGTTCTACTGGCATAATCACAGAATTTACAAATATTGTTTTAAAATCTGACTTACCAATAAAAGGAACAGAAAAGCAGCCATTCGGTGAGGGAGCCAATCCATGGCATCTGCCTTCTCGGATACAAGTCCAAGTGAGTTATGGTTACAAGCCTGTTCCTTTTCCCCTCCCCCCCCCAACTCTGGTGTCTATTTAAAAAGACACTCGGTAGATGTCCTTATACTCAGCCCTTCAAGGTGTCTCTGCCTCCCTCTGAGGGAAGCACTGAAGATGCTGTATAACAGAGTGTCTTTCCCCACCCCAAAATCCTGGGCTGGTCTCACCTGAAACGCTTGACAACATCATTATTGCTGGCAGGTAAAAGCTAAGAGACACACCTTAATTCTTATTGCATTGAAACACTTTGTTGGATACGAAAGGGTACATTTTAAAAACAGAAGGCAAGCTTTGCTGGGAAGATACCAAGTGATTTATAAATTACTCACAACACCAGGAATCATTAAAATGGTAGCTTATCATTGCTCTGAATGCAATCACCAGTTTTCTCCTTGCACCAAGTACAATAGAAGATCTTAATGAATATTACTGTAAAGAATATGGACTTTAAGAAATTATTAGTTTGAGTTAAAATCTAAGTCCATTTGTTTACTTCCAGGTGTGAAGAAGTCAGTTCCGTGCACATTGTTGACAGACGTACAGCACTCAGAGCAGAATGGCTTGTCATTAAAGAGGGAACGTATTAATTTGGGGGAAAAAATAGTGTTTTATTCATTAGGCCACAAGAATGTCTGCAGCAGAGGAAGAAAACTTTCTGCTTTCACCAACTGCAGAGCCTCCTCATGCCATACCTTTCCCTTCCTATGGGCTGTGCTCTCGCTGACATGGTGGAGAGGGAGATGTACCCATGCTTTGTGCCAGAGAAGCTGGAAAGCTGCTCAGAACAGCAGTGAAGGGAAGATGTGCTGCACAGCTCACTTCTGGCTTTATTTTGGATGGCAAGAACACAAATATGTGAGGGACAGAGAAATCAAAGAGGATTCCCCACTTTGCTCAGCAATAGGTCCCTCCGTTCTGCAGCAGAGGCATTGCAAGTCCCTCCTTGCACCCTTGGGACACCTGAACTGCCCCATAATGGGCAAGAAAATGAATGAGCTTCTGCTCTGCCACTGTACCTGGGAGGAGGCTGCACGCTTCATCCCTGAAAGTGCAATACAACTGGTGTGCTCCTGAGCCTGCCAAGCTCACCACATCTCCCAGGACTGAACTCACGCTGGGAAAAGAGGGCTCAGCACCTCTGGGGTTACTCAGCACGTCCCAGGACAAGGCCCCATGCTCCTGCTGGGTAAGCAGCTTCGCAGCTTCGCAGCATGCCATGCCTACACACCGCTTAGCATGGGTGCTTTGCTGCCTTGCAGCTGGCTGAGGCTGCCAAAGCCAGCGGTGCATGTCCCTGCTGCCACGCAGTTGTCGGTACTGAGCTCAACATGCCCATCCAGTCAGTGAGGCAAACTGGGACAGGCAACTGTTACATGGATCACATCTAGATTTTCCCTTTTCTGGGAAATTTTCAACCATCTGAAATTTGCTTTTGGATTAAGTAAAAATAAGAAGTTATTTGTTGTTGTGCTGGTTTTGGCTGAGAAAGAGTTAATTCTCTTCGCTGTAGCACCTGTAGTAGTCAGGGACCTTTCCAGCTTCCCATGCGTATAAAATATGCATATTCTTTTATGAATCGGAGTAACTTATTTCAGAACTTTTGCTTCATCAAATATTCCAAACCTTGCCAAATTTAAAGCAGTTTTCCTTGTAGATTTTTCAAATGTTTGGTTTGGAAGGTTTATTTTTTTATTTTGCAGAATTTTTAATATTATTTTTGTATGTTTTTTAATGTTTCATGTCATACTGGTATGATCATCATTGCAGTAACACGTAAAATATCCATATTACTAATGCAATAGTCAGTGGTTGAAGTGGGCTGGTACCCTGGAATTTAAAAGTTAATTCTATACTTTCTATGTAAGGGAAATACATAGAATAAGGGTAAACACGGCTTCAGAACGCATACTTCTCGAACTTTTCTACAGGCTTTCAGAGAGTTGGGTCAGTACACTATTTTTGTAGTATCTTTGAAAGAAGATTGATAAAACCTATTTTATTTAGATTACTGAGAAATCAGTGCATGTGAAAGCTATATAGAAGCCTTGATAAAAACCAAGAAAGGCTGAAAGTGTGTATCACTCAAAATGGCTCCTGGCAGTTCTGAATTTCCATTTTGACCACTGGATAGAATAAGTTATTTCTTGCAAATATAAAATATGTATGTTCTTTTATAGGCCAAAATACCTCAATTTTGTTGTGTTGGATTTGTGTTGTAGATAATTTGATCTCCAAAAGATGATAAAATGCCTCAAACAACAATAATAGCCCCAGCAAATGTGAAAACAAAAGCCCCAGGTCTTACACTATATCTCTCTGTGCCATACCTCATTATGAAGAAGAGTGCACATGGACTTGTCAGAAAAGATAAATAAGAACAATTGTTCAGTGGGAAAATTTGTCACGTAATTTCAAAGAGGATTTCAAAACAAATGTTCAGACTTTCAAAAATATAATTTGCACATTATTTATTAAAAAAATAGTTTAATCTAAACAAAAATGACCGAAAAAGCTACAGTAGTTTGATTTAACTTGAAAAAGAAATCCTAAACCTCTGACCATTACCCTTTGGGAATACTGGAGTTAATAAGACAGAATTAGTGACATCCACCTAACAGTCATCTTGGACCTTTTATCTTCTTTACATTTTGTAAGAAGATTTTTGTTTTTTTTCCTCTTAACCCTGCTAGCACCTTATAGAACAGCAGAGGAAAGGGCCTTGGATCATTGTGTAAACAGAGCTGTAAAATTCAAAATATAATTGGCGTATAATGCAGTTAATTAAAATTTCACTTTTCTTTTCATGGAAAGGTTTTTCAAACATATTTTGATGACTAAAAGTTCAGCCAGTCACCTACTGGTATTGCAAAGCCAGCCAAGAGTCCAGTTCCTAGTGACTTCCATTTGTGCAAAGTAACTAACATGTTTGCATGTTTCAGAACGCACCCTTTTCCTATTGCAGTGGTCTCATTACTTTTAAAACAGTGTTCCTGAGTAATTTTTTAAAATGGGGCATAAGCTTTTAAGCCTCCAAGACTGCATCATCAGCCCAAGCCCACAGCTGATTTCAAACCTGAGTGAGTGGCTGTGTGGTGCTTGGTTGCTGACTGGGGCTAAACCACGACATTCATTCGTATTTGATGCAGCCTACTTTCACACAAATATATATATATATATATATATATATGTACACATTTAAGACAACTTTCTGAGCATCTCAAAAGAATACGTTTTGTCCTGCACTTACATGACTTACGCCTGCCCCTGTCATGGTGCCCCAGAGTGGGGATTTTGCCCCGGGTCAGCAACTCACAAGTCCCCCAGTCAAGGGTCAGTTGCTGTCCTTGCTGCGTCAGTGCCCACTCAGTGCCTTTCTGAAGGTCAAAATAAATAAATCTGCTCCACACTCAGAAAAGCTGCTTTACTTTCTGCCTATGTTATTTTCATACTCAGAGACATTGGAGATATATTATTTTTTAATATTTCCCATGGTGCACGATATGCAGAAGCAAAAAATAAGCTTCATAGGACCTAGAAAAAAAGACCAGGAAATAACAAAGAATGACATGATGAAGTAATAATAAATACCTTAATTACAGAAAAGCTAGGGATATATGTGTATTCTGATAAAATTTTGGTACTTGTCATGTTTTTATATTCTGAGAACAATTTAGGTAAATGCTAGGGTAGCCCTTCCACAAAGTGGCCACATCTCAGAGAAACAAAGTTTGATTTTTCTGCAGAATCTGTAAGATGTCCAGTGAGAGGGAGACATGCAGAAAAGTTAGTGGTGTAAGATACATGTAAAAGCAGTAATAACAATAATAGAATGCTGCTCTGTGCATTTAATTTTAACAGAAACTTTCTTTATATTTAGATGGCTAAGTACAACTTTTGTGTCTCATCTAGATGGCAAACCGTGGTAAAATTTTTCACTCGATAAAATTTCTGGCAATGCTATGTGATTATTAATTGCATCTCTAAATTAGTGCTCCTCATTGAACAAAACTGACCAATACATTATCTGTCATTTGCAAAACGCATGATAATGAAATCAATATGACCTAAATTTACCCATAAGTTTGTTCTCGTTACAGATGGGTTGAAGGATCAGTATCATCCTGCAGTGTGATATGACTACAAAAGGAAAGGCTCTGTGATTTTGTTGGCTTGTTTGTGTCACAGGTGAAGGAGGAGGTAGTCACTGATAATGAAGAAGTAACTGAGTTGCGGATAAGAAATTCCTACTGGCATAAATCGATCTCCAGCACTTGCTTTAGTGTGGAGGCTGTTGGAAAACTTTGCTCAAGGAGAGCTAATCCTTGAGAGCTAAACCAGCTCCCAAGGCCCCTTCCCTTCAGAATGAGTAATGAGGTTACCAAGTGGGAATGCTAAACGACTTAGGGAAATGGGGTGTCAGACCAGGTATCTCAGTCAGACGTATGCTGCAGGTATTTTCACAGATGGCTAACATTAATGTTCCTGTAGGCTAAACATTACACAAGAATTGTACTATAAAGGGAAAACACATGAAAGAAACTAAATGTGCCTTTAAAAGTAAGCATAGTACAGTCTGGGATGATAAACCCGGAACTGACTTATTCATCAATTCATCATGATTGTATTAGACTATTATAGAACAGGCTAATGTGGATGTCTTAATTGAATTTTTAAAGTAAAAGATTTATCACTTCTAGTATATTCCCTTTAGCTTTCAGTTTTATAACATCGATCTCATCTTGTAAAGTTCTTCTTTTTTAGGAATATTTATTTTGCAGTTTACCTTCTTTTTTTTTTTTTGGCTTTGCTTCAGTATGGTTTTTTAGGGGGAGTTTCATTTTGGCTTTCTGATTTTTTTTTTTTTTTAGACGTTTTGTTAAATATTTTTGCAGTTTTTATTTCTTAACTAAGCATACATATTTATACAATTTTATATTACCCACAACTGTAAGAAACACGCATATACTCAATTGTGTGAGAGGTTGCAAATAATTTTCAGGTTTCCTAAATGGCTTAAACCCAGCATTTTTTAAAGATGCTAAACATCCACAGTAGATGATGGCAGGGAGGAAAAGCTGAGGGTGACAAGCTAGGGGCAGAGGATGTGTAGGACAGCCCTTTTGGGCTGTAGCAAGGGCTTGGATCTACAGGAGATAACCATGAACACACCCCCTAATACTGCAGTCTCAGACTTAGCCCTGAGTGAAAGTCTCCTGTGTGGGAAGTGAAAAACCCCAACAACTTAAATAATTGTTCTGCTCTAGCCTTTCCTCCTTGATTAAAGGAAGCATATTTCCCCAGCAGTTACCTGGAGGATTTGTCATCCCTAAGTTATTACAGACCTCCATTCTGAAAGTGGAAGCCAGCCTAAGTCTTTCCTAAACTATCTGTTTTCTGACAGGCACACAGGAATGTAGATTTAATTTATTTTATCAAAGTTATATTCAGACCTACATGGAAGGCTAAAAAAAGAGTTTCTGTAACAGCAACAGAAGGCAAATGGGAAAATGCCATTAGCTCTATCAAAGCAGTTTATGATGAAGTTGGCACCATTTGCCATATTTTAATATGAGGAACCCAAGGTACAACAAGATGAAGTGACTTGTCTGGAATACCTCAGCAAAGCAGGGATAGCACTCTGTCTCACCTGCTGCACTTTAAGATATCTTGCAAGTGGCATATGGGTATGCACTCACCTCTGACAGATCTTATTTTACATTTATGGGGCTGGAGCTCCTGGGAATTACTTGACAGGTAAGGCACACGGATGCACTTTGCAATGCTTATGATATACAGGCCTGTTTTTCATCATATACTTTATGTTTTGACATGTTTTGGGAATCTCACTTGAATATCAGCGGGATCACTGTGGCTGCTGATAAAACTTTTATGGAGTACGGACTTCTCCTGTCAAGATTATTTCTGACCGCTAAGCATCCATTTTGGTCCAAAAGAATTTCTCTCTCAGAAAAAAAGTTGCTAGGATGGGTAGTATCTCTTGTTATCAGCCTGATTAACACCACCATGCCTTATATTATCAACCCATCTGTCTGGATATGAAATTGAATGTTAAAATTTGATTTAGGCAGGATGATGACAAAGGCAATTTTTCAGTTTCCTCAGAATAGATGATTTTTGCAGCCTATTCATTTCAGCTTACTGCTATTATTAGTAACTGTTGATAATAATAATCGTGATGATGATATTGCCATTTCTGAGTTGCTGAAGATGTGTGGGGCAAACCTAGGAATATAATCAGAGAGACAGCCTTGCAACAAAACTAGAAAAATTAAACATGATGCAAGGAGTAGAAGGTAAAGAAGAACAACAAAGTATGCAGAAATGAGAATGATTAGAGCAATGCAGTCATGAAATTGCTTATTCTGAGATGATGCCTGCCTTCTCTGTCAAACTTTTGGAGTCAACAGCAACAGAAAAATGTTCAGATTCATAAGTGCCCCAGGTAATAGTCATCTGCTACTTTTTCAGGGAGCTAGCATCTCCTGGCTGCCTTCTTATTCTACCAATCTGGGGTATGCTTTTCCTGTTATTTGTAATAAACAGCTAGGGAGATTTATCTTCTAGTGAAGCCAGATGGACTGACTGTAGGGTTTGCAGTAGGGTCTAGGCTTACATGCAGGTTAATGTTGCCTGCATGACCCCCTCTGAATGATGAGTCCCACCATTGAAAGTCAGTATTAATGCTCATGCCGTATCTCTGCTATGACAAGCGTAGGAGCACTTCCCAGCTCCTGGGCTTGGCTGCACAGCCCGGGAACTCTCCAAGACCCATGTACAAACCATGTGTCATAGTTTTGGCTGGGATAGAGTTAATTTTCTTCATTGTATAGCTGGTATAGTGCTGTGTTTTGGATTTGGTATAAGAATAACATTGATAACACCCCGATGTTCTGGTTGTTGCTGGGTAGCGCTTGTACTACTCAAGGACTTCTCCAGCTTCCCATGCTCTGCCGGGTGCACAAGAAGCCGGGAGGGGAGGGGGCACAGCTAAGAGGGCAGATCCAAACTGGCCAAAGTGATATTCCATATCATATGATGTCATGCTCAATATATTAACTGGGGGGAGCTGGCTGGAGGAAGTGATCATCACGGCTCAGGGACTGGTGGCGTCAGTCTGAGAGTGCTGAAAGTCTGCATCATTTGGGCTTTTTTCTGGGTTTTGCCTCTCTTTCCCTCCCTTTTCCTTTTCCTTTTCCTTTTCCTTTTCCTTTTCCTTTTCCTTTTCCTTTTCCTTTTCCTTTTCCTTTTCCTTTTCCTTTTCCTTTTCCTTTTCCTTTTCCTTTTCCTTTTCCTTTTCCTTTTCCTTTTCCTTTTCCTTTTCCTTTTCCTTTTCCTTTCTTCGTCTTCTTCTTCTTCTTCTTCTTCTTCTTCTTCTGATGATGATGATGATGATGATGATGGTGATGATGACGATATTCTTATCTAAACCCATGAGATTTCTTACCTTTGCTCTCCTGATTCTCTCCCCATCCCACTGGGGTGGGGGGGAGTAAGCGAGTGGCTGTGTGGTGCTTAGTTGCTGATTGGGGATAAACCATGACACCATGCCACTCCTTTGAGTCTTCTGTGTAAGGCAGGTCTGTAGCCACAAAGCACAGACTTCTGGTATAGAATAGAAAATTCACTGGCACATGCCCATGGTGGCAGCAGCTGGGAGGTGATATCAGAGAATACACCAGGTATGACCAGTGAAGTTCTTCAGAGGTCTTCAAGTACCGTGGTGGAAAGTCAAGAAAGTCTAAGAGGCACACAGCCCTCCCCATCTCTCTCAACCCCAAAGTTATCCTCTCTTATCCACTATTATCTCCTGAGGAAGAGTTAATTCAGGAGGCAGAATTAATCTTGTCCTCATAGCCTCAAGAGAAAATGATTGGTCAGTATGTGCACAGGTGGAAGACCAGTGAAGAGCTAACATGTCTGTGGTATGTGTCTAAATTCACTTACTGCTGAACCATCCCAAGCTTCCTTGCTTGCTGCCACTGTACCTCTTTGAGGAAAAGATGATCAGCAGTTTTTTTTCTCTCATTGAGTTTACTTAGACTGTCTTCAGTATCTAGAGAGAAAGAACTGAAGGCAGGGTAATAGACCACCAGATAGGGTCTAGAAAACAACAGCAAGCCAGGAGCAGTAAAGATCAAAGAAGTCTCTGAGCAAGTGGCAAGCTTCATATGCAATGGCCAATCTCACAAGTTATTCTTTAAAGATGGGGATGATGACTGCCTTAATTTCCTTTTCTGGGTTTTACTGCTGATTAATGCCTCCTCTATTTGGTTTTCAGAAACACCCTGGATGCAGTGTCTCCCACTCCCTCCTGCAAGATCCAAGGGTGCTTGGCCTTGGCCTTGTAACAACCTGAGGCTCCACAGCAGTAGCTGCAGTTGTATATAAAAGGTTTCTGGTATTTGCCCAGACTAGATTTTGCTTTTGTTTCTGGCGAATGAGTATCTGTAGGCAATGGACTGTGCCTTGCTCCTATCTCATTTTCACCAGAGTCATAGAGAGGCACAGGACCATAGCACTGAGCCGGAGGCAGGAGTGCTGGAGGAAGGTGAAGGCAATGGCCTCCCAGCACAGAGAGAAATTCTAAACGTATCCATCATGAACAAAACTTAGCTTAACTTTTACTTCAAAGTCAAACAAAAGGAAGGAGATACTCAGTAACTCCTACACAGTTTTTGCTTAGGTATCACAGAAAATAATAAAGCTAGAGACTTACAGTTCATACTAATGAAGTTGAAGGCCTTTGACATGGTCCCCCGCAGCATCCTTCTCTCTAAACTGGAGAGATACAGATTTGATGGGTGGACTGTTCAGTGGATAAGGAATTCGTTGGATGGTCACATCCAGAGGATAGTGGTCAATGGCTCAACATCCAGATGGAGACCAGTGACGAGTGGTGTCCTCCAGGGGTCTCTACTGGGACCAGGACTGTTTAATATCTTCATCAATGACATAGACAGTGGGATTGAGTGGACCCTCAGCAAGTTTGCAGATGACACCAAGCTGAGCAGTGCAGCTGACACATCAGAAGGACAGGATGTCATCCAGAGAGACCTAGACAAGCTGGAGACATCGGCCTGTGAGAACCTCATGAGGTACAACAAGGACAAGTGCACCTGGGTCAGGGCAACCCATGATATCAATATAGGCTGGGGGATGAAGGAATTGAGGGTAGCCCTGTGGAGAAGGACTTGGGGGTACTGGTGACTGAATAGCTGGACATGAGTGAACAATGTGCACTTGCAGCCCAGAAGGCCAACCGCATCCTGGGTGGCATCAAAAGAAGCATAGCCAGCAGGTTGAGGGAGGTGATTCTGTCCCTCTACTCCACTCTGGAGTGCTGCATCCAGTTCTGGAGCCCTCAGCACAGAAAGGACATGGACCTTTTGGAGCGGGTTCAGAGGAGGGCCACAAAATTAATCAGAGGGATGGAACACCTCTCCTGTGAGGACAGGCTGAGAAAGTTGGGGTTGTTCAGCCCGGAGAAGGCTGTGGGGAGACCTTATTGCAGCCTTTCAGTACTTAAAGGAGGCTTATAAGAAAGATGGGGACAACTGCTTTAGCAAGGCCTGTTGTGATTAGGACAAGGGGTGATAGTTTTAAACTAAAAGAGGGTAGATTTAGATTAGATATGAGGAGAATATTTTTTACAGTGATGGTGGTGAAACCCTGGAACAGGTTGCCCAGAGAGGTGGTAGATGCCCCATCCCTAGAAACATTCCAGGCCAGGTTGGATGGGGCTCTGAGCAACCTGATCTAGCTGAAGATGTCCCTGCTCACTGCAGGGGTGTTGGACTAGATGACCTCTAAATGTCCCTTCCAACCCAAGCCATTCTGTGATTCTATGAACATCTTGTATTCCTGGTGGGATTAGCAAAGTTGTTATGAATCTGTATCTTCACTGGCTTCAGCCTTTGACATTGTTTTTGGAGCTGCTGTTTTGGAGGGGTTTAGTTATGAGGACAAGAAGCCTTGGAGCAGGGAACTGAAACCAGAGGGGTATACCTGTTGCTGAGCTGAGGAAATGGTCTTAGTATGAGAAGATTAGACAGGTCAGCAACAGGACCTGTGTGCTGCTTCACTGCAGGTTACTAAATCTGGGATGCTGCATGGAGAAAACAAAGCTGCCTGTACAGTGGTCTGGTTCCTCCTACTTTACTAAATAGAGAAAAAAAAGTTATAAAAAGTTCTGATACAATAGGAGAAAGAAAACCTGCTTAATTCATACAGTAAGCAAAGGTTATGTGAGTGTAAAATAAATGGAATATATTAATTTTTTTAATATTCACAACAGTTAAAACATCATTTGCATTATATAATTAACTTCCTTCTTATTAATCTAATACAATGGCTTAACCATTTTATCTGAAGACTGGTCAATTTATAAATCTATCTCAGCTGGTAACTTGCCTGACTTGCTTTGGGCATGGGTGAAGTTGATGTACTGTCCTGTGCTGTGCCAATGTCTTGTCAGCATTTTGAAGCTTCTGGACATAATCCACCACAAGTTTCTATTCTGTTGTAGGGTTGGAGACAAAGAACCAAACTCACAATACAGATGCCATAGATTCAGGAGTGAAGGAGACACTGTCATTTGTTTGACCTCAGAAGCACTGGAGAGCAATCAGTCTCTCACCATAAAATGCATGAAAAAGTAAAAAGCAGATTTGTAAAAAAAAAAAAGTGAAGAAAACCCAGTATGCTTCTAGAATTATCTCATAAAACGTCTTACTTCATTAAAAGCTATTGGAAAGTTGGTCTTTGCAGTACCTGGGAAATATATGTATAGGCAGATAGATAAATAATGAAAAATCATCAGAACTAAAGAGACTGTAATGTTAGTAGAAACATCCATCAGAAGCCATGAAATGTGTGTTTTATTGAAGGGCAATGCTGTATTTTGTATTATATTTGGCATCAAAACCAAAACTGAAGTCACCTCATAACTAGTATGATGGAATCTGTGTTACAGTAGCCCACAGAGACTGCCCAGAGACTGCCCAGAGGCTGCCCTCGGCATCTGGTCCCATTGTGTTTGTTGCTAAATAACTCACACTGACATGGTCTCCCATCTGAGGAGCTCGCAGTGCAGAAAACAGATTCACAATTTTTAAAAAGAGTTTTCAGTCTCATGCCAATATTTTAAAGCAGTCAGAACTCCACTTCTCCACTTGTAATCCTGCTTTCCTTTCTGTCCTCTGAATTGAGGATGCACTTTAAATTGTTTTTATAGGTCAGTATAATACCACAGTTTCTGAATAAATGATATATTCATTATATGGATGCTGTAAACCAAGTCTATAATTATTCAGGTGATACTATGTCCCTTGTATCCATGTACATACGTGGGTATGTACATGGTGTGTACAAAGAAGCAGAGCAGAGAAAGAATGGTGTCTCAGGAACATCATTCTGCTGCTTCCCTCAGAGAGCATGTAGTACTTTCCAAAGGCTTTTGTCTTATCTCTAAAAGAAAATATCTATATGCATTTGGTTCCAGACATCTTGCAGCCATTATAGCTTATTAAACAAAAAAACCCCCCTACTATTCATATTAAATTGCAAATATTTTAACTTTATTATCTCTTCAATTATTTATTTCAGGTTTTCTGAATCATCAGTGTTGTGTGAAAGATAATTAGTGGTATCTGATTACATTTCTGGAATTTAAATAATGCTGAAGGCTTATATTATATCCACAGAAGCCAAAAAAAAAAAAAAAAACAAAAGAAGGAAGAGCATGTGAGGGAAGTTAAAGCTAGGTTTGGAGAATAGTAGGGTGGCTAAACCAATGTTTACCCTAATGTCTGAACTGTATTCTATATTTTACTGTTTAGATCAGGCTTTTTAGTGGCTAAAGAGTAAACCACTAACATTCATTTGGAAAAGATGCTTTTACCATGTATTTTGCTTAACTGAAAATGTATTAGAAAGCTCATGAACGATCCTGCTTACAGATAAAGAAGTGAACCTCTGTGCTGGGACAAAGAACAATTATAATCCTAGATTTAAGGGAGAAAAAAGCCAAAGAAGCAAGAAAAGAAAGAAGCTCTAGGAACTATAAGAGCAATCTGGAGCTACCCAGGACCAATTCTGTGACAAGTGGAGGCTCAACTTCAAGCAACATCTCTGAAAGTTCTTATCAAGTAACAGGTTTGTAAAGTCATGTCCAAGCATCTAAGTGGCATGACTTTCAAACATGTCAAGGATCACCAGATTAGTGCTGCTAAAATCAGGCCTGCTAATTAGAAAACTGAGTTGGGTAACAGCATCACTTCAAAAGATGATTTTAAGAGTCTAACTTCAGCAGCCACTAGAAAAAAACCCAACCAGAAAATCTTGGCTTGGCAATCTAAAGCATAAACCCCTACACTTATATGCTTTAAAGGTGAATTTGCTTGAGATGGTGCAAAGTTAGATATCACTTTCAACAGGTTTGACTTCAGATAAGCAAGTGAAGAGCAGATGTATGCCTGGGCATAGACAGTTATAAAACTGTGTCTGGAGTCCTTCGACACTCTTCCACTGTGCCTCCCTCAGCTGACTTGCTAACCTTTTGCACATGGTAAAGAGATTTTTTTCTAGGCTTTAGGAATAATTTCACTGACTATTAGTGCTGTTAAAAATGCGGGGTACTCAGTTCAATTTTGCAGTTTGTTCTCTCAACTAAAAAGAAAAATCTACATTGACATCTCATATTTCTGCAATGTGGATATTAGTAAGACGCAAAGGTACGAGTGTTTGGCCTTTTGATATCAGCTGCAGCTAAAAATTCCCATCTTACCTTAAATTAAACTGTTTTCTGAATGGTGGTGCTACCTCACGCATGCTGCAGAAGTTCTGTCTTCACAGGTGGAGGGCATGCAAGGACACGTACCACTTAAGAATTGGAGAAGTAAACAGCAAGGATAAGGTCTGTGTATAAGCTTGCAAAGCTCAACATTCATGACAGGATAATTTGGATTTTTTTAGATAAATATTCATATATATATTTATACACATATTTTTACATATATATATATTTCAAGTCCATGATCAGCCCCAAATGAACCAGGAATGTATGTCTAAACTCACACAAACAAACTCACCATCTCTATTTAAATATATTGCACCAAAACACCCATGGAGTCAAAACCCTGAGCAATGTTATATTGTTATCCAGTCTTACTGCCTTCAGTGCCCAAAGGCAAGTAAACCCCTGAAGCATAGCGCTCTCATCCTAGTTTTACTTTCAACTATTTTCCACTCTTGCCAACAGAATGTGATCGAAAGTCACATTCCCATCTTGGCTCAAGCAAAGTCTTGGTTGTCTGGAAAACTGCGTTATCTCAGGCACCCTGCACAAGTTCTGCACCTGGATCCTTCCCCCTGAAAGCTGCTGAGCAGGATGGCAGACGAGAGGGTGCTGAGGGCAAGAACTGGTGAAGACGATGGGTCTGAGGAGGGCTGTGTGTTTGGAGTGGCACTAGAGCCAGGCACCTGCAATGGCACTGCCATGCTTTGTCTAACTCTGGATAGCAGTTTAAAGGAGACATCTTAAGGTTTTTCACCTGTGGGTTTTAAAAGGCAGGGCATTTTAATGAGCTTTTCCCATCCTAATCTCCATTGGCTAACATCAGACGTATCTCAGAACAGACTGCTTGTCAATCTTAGCACTTCGTACATACTCACTCACTTGTTTCTGGTTTTAATTAGCAATGAAATACCTGATTAGGCTATCTGGTATGGCACCCTGTTCCACCTCTATTTCTAGCATAATCTGAGAATATCTTTTCCTCCCAGTTTATGTACGGCTCTGGCCATCTGTTTCCACCTGCAAGTCATGTGAGAGACAGACAGACAGGCCTGCTCTCCCTCCTGCTCTTGCTGCAGTGGAGCTAAAGGAGAGGCAGCAGGAGTTTTGCTGGGCCAGTGCCCCTCGCAAGGCTTTCACATGTGGTGGGAGTAGAGCTAATCCCTCAACTGTGCCTTCTTCCTGGGAAGAAAGGAAGGACAGATGAGAGAAAGCAAACCAATGCCTTTCTTTCTAGCCCTTAGAGCCTGTACTCTAATTAACGGAGTATGCCTGAAGGCGATTATAGAAATCCAACATAGGTTTTAGATAGCAATCATCAGGTCTTTGTATACGCTGCTGCAGGGCATGGTCAGCAGTCTTCTGCTGCCTTTGCTGAGACTCAGGGAGTATTTACACGTCCATAGCACTAGTAAGCGAGCTGTCATGACACTACTGGGAGTATGATCATTTCTTTTCAACTGACTGAATAGAGCAGGCATATGAGCCACAAGCAAAGCATGCAGCTTCTTGTCTAATCTGACTGCTCAGGCATTGATTAGTGTGTGAATTGCATGACTAAATAGCACAAACACATTCTGAATCCAGCCTTATTCAAGTATGAACTGGCTCCCTGAAGAAGTACCCATTTGCTTGGATTTTTTTGCTGTCTTAGTCATCGCTACATTGATAATGACTTCAGGTGCTGCCCTGCCCCTCCAGATTATTTTGGTGCATGGATACCCATGTCTTTTTTGCAGAGCAGATCTTTCTGGTGTACCCTGCATCTGAGTGTTGAGGCAATGAGAAAGTGGAAGCCATATGGTCCAGCAATCATCATTAACATATCACTGCAAACAGTATCTAGTCAAAACCACCTCTCTAATACAGTGCTTTATTAAAAATTAGTAATTAGACATGGAAATCACCAAATAAAATTAATGCTATTTTCTTTTTCCTTTGAAGAGGGACAACCGCGGTATTTCAATATTCTGTGACCAATAAAAATTACTGAATTCCTTAGTGACCCCTGTTCTTTCTGTTTCAACAACCAGCTTTTGTGAAATGATCACAAATTTCCATATCACCCACAAAAAATATTTTAAGATGTCAGATTTTTTATTTGTTTTCTTGGGAAAAAAGCCTGAAATAAATATTTTAGTGTTTTCCACAATGTAAGAATTCTGGTTTACATTTTATTTACATAACGCATTACACATCATCTTCTTTAATGCAATGGCATTGTTATTTTCTGGTTTTATATGAGCACTAGTAATGTATGCATCTGAACTGTTTTTATGTTTCAGACAAAGTCTATAAAGCATTATGTATGGCTGAAGATCTTTGCATATTCTACGCTTGTATACTGAATTTGTGAGAAGATGTCTTATTAACAATATTAAGTGGAGGTAATGACATAAGAATGTATCACATCACTAGCCGTAGACATCAGACCAAAGTTCCCTCTAGCCTAACAGCTTGCATTCGAGAGTGGCCAATAGCAGTTGCTTAGTGTAATAGCCAAGTTCAGAAAGGAACTCACAGAAAAGGGTCATTGGTGGTTACGAACTTCATGAGCTGGAAATTGCATCCATACAGTTATGCCTAACATTATTGGATGCACCTTTCTTCCATTAATTTGTTTTAACACTTTTATACCACCAAAACATCCTCTGGCAATGAGTTCCTCAGATTTAGTTATGTGCAATGTGAAAAAGTTCTTCCTTCTGTTGTTTTAAACATGAGGACTGATTATTTCACTGAATGCACTCTGCTATGAGAAGCAGCAAGTAGTTCATTAGTCACCTTCTCCAGGTCATTTACTGGCATCCTACTGAATGATGGAGACTTACACAACAAAATAAAGTGCATACCTTCTAAGAATGACTACTAAACTTTTCTTTTAATCAAGAGCCAGCCTTCCCTGTAAATAACAGTCATTATGCACCATTAAGGATGAACACGGTGCGTTGCTGGAAATGAAGATCAGCTTGTTTTATCTCTCCAGTTGTTCTGGATTCTGTCTTTCATCTCTGGGAAGTGACTGACCCAGAGATTATTGAATTCATGGGAAAGGATATCTTTGAGTTCACTGAACTCCGAAACAGGTTCCATAAGGGGAAATCTGCTTCTGTGGGTGAAATGGGTTTTCTTAATTTATGTAATCAAGGAGAGTAAGAAGTGCCTCTACAGGAGGCCTCAATACAGATCCATGAAGTCAGAGCCCTAAATTATGTGATTCATGCTTTTAATTTATTCTCCTGACACAGGTGAATATGAACACCACCAGAAGACCTAAACAGCCACCCTTGCTAGGGCCTTGCTGAAGAACAGGTGATGGAGATCTCTCACATCCCTAAAACCAAGAAATAAATCCCCTCAGGGCCTAAAGTGGACAACCAGAGACTGAGCAGCATTTAACAAGTTGTGTGTCTGCTATTGGTACAAGGCAGCCTGTTTCCAATAGCCTATCATGCCTGCTCTGTGGACCAGCTTTCCTTTATATCCCTCCAAAGCCTGCATTGATATCACCTGACTAATGTAAGCATCCCAAATACATATATAGTCAATAGTGTCACCTGCTCAAGGCAACTCAAAGATAAGCCGCCATAGATGGCTCTTTCTGACTATTTATAAAGTTGAAGTGACTGTGCTTCTAACATTATGCTTCTTACCCTGGTGCCTTTGTTGGGTGGGTGCTTACTCAGACAGGTATGATTTATCCATGCCTGAATTAAACTTGTGCACGAACTGAAGATATGGCTGACCCTTGCACTGGTCACTTAATGATGTCCAGGCTCACTGTGCGTTGCTCCATCGTTCCTGTGTCAGCTTCTGTTGCAATCTGGCCCACAGACATCTCAGACAAGTTGCTGAAGAACACCTAGACTGGGTTGGGTACCTATTACAAGTCTAATTAGAAGGAAGCAATTACTGAGATTACATGTACAACTGAGATTCTGTGCAAGCAAATATCCACTTTGGCATTTATTGAAGCTTCTCTTCTAAACACTTCTTACAAAAACATTTGTCTATTAATTTCCATTACATTTGTGTACAATGCAGAGATTTAGGTCTGTTATAAAGTTCTGCATTTTACCCAGATCTTTCTCATAAATCAACCTGGGTTTGTTTCCTCTTGAATCTCAAGAGATTAATTTTCTGGTTTGGTCACCATAATGTGGAAGAAGGGCATTGCCCCCCTGCAAAGTTTTGGTTCCTGTTGCTCACCAGTTTAATTAATGCGTCTTTTACTAGACCTCTTGAAACTCCTTGTTCTCTGTTGTCTGCTCTCAGTTTTCCCAGATATCACCCACCACAACAACCACAGCACAGTGACGACAGGGCTGCCTCTGAGCATGGGGGAGCCAATGGGACTGCAAAAACTGATGCCAGGTGTTCGCTCGCCCTGTATGTGTTATCTAAAGGACACATTACATTTTTGAAGTCATGCTTGCTTTAGGTCACTTGAACAATCATTCTAGGTATACTAGAAATTCTAGAGAAGTATGCATTCTCCATGTTGACTATTTCTTTTTTTTTTTGTTATTTTCCTCCTTCCGGTGGTTTATGTGGGAAAAGTGCCTCTAGAAAACCCTATCAAACCAGCAGATATATATTTTTCTAATTTTATTTGCATGGCATTTTGGCTAAAATAGTTCAGACCTGAGCCATACAAATATGATACATAATACAAAAAAGTGACTGTTTTTCATTAGTGCCTGCTACACACCCACAGTGGCAGTATGTACTTTCAGGGACTGGTGCTGAGCCCTGTGGCACCTCTGGGGGTGTCTCAGAGGTGCCCCTCAAGAGGGCAGGCCTTGTCACCATGGTAGGTCCTTCCCTGGCACATGCAGTGGGGGATCTGCACCCTCCAGACCTTTAGAGCCCCCACCAGCTTCCTCTTCTGGTGCACTCTCTGAGGAGAGCTCCCTCACCACTATGGAAGATACATAAGTTATTCCAGGCACTGATCGTTCTGATTATTTGGTATATCTAATGCATGCATGAAATTTGGCAACATACTTGAACATACATTCACAAATTAAGGAATGTAACGGGAATGTATAAACACCTTGCATGTGCCAGAAGTTGGTGAGATACCTGTGTAACTTCAGACAGTATTAAATTGTCTGCTATTTGGCTGAACCCAAATTCCTTACCTCCCCCTGCATACATTCCTCAGCTAGGGATGTACCAACCTTTGACCTTGAGAGAAAGCTGCTTCTTGTAGCAAATTTAAAAAAACCCACAGGCCACTGACCCACAGATTGCCATCTTTGAGCTTCTAAGATACTTTTAAACCGTTTGGGTTTCTTCATGCACAAAGACAAAGGGTGAGAAAATGAAGCCAACAAGAGAAAAGCAGGTAGTAAGAACAAAGACAAGTCTTCAAATACTGGATTTCACACTAGTGTTTTGTTCTGAAAAAAGTAAAACATTACCAGTGGTTTATGCCTTTATGACTATGATCAACAAAGGATGTTGTCAGAAGAAGCAAAGATTAAACACTAAAAATGTCTTAGTCATTGTTAGATATAAAATTGATGCCTCAACATAAAAAAAAAAATAAATTGTCTTGATATTAGCAAGTTACCCACTTGGTTTCTCAAGAGTATGACAGTGCACATGTAATTAGACAGGGAAGGAGAGTGGTGAAAATGGAGAGGTGTGGCTTTATAGTGCACTGAGTACAGGCACACACCTAAGAAAACAGCCAGTCACTCAGGAAACTGATAAACAGTTTCTGTACCCCACATCCAACGTGATAAGCCAAACTCTGGCGAGGCAGATGCTTTGTCCACTGTTTCAGCTGTGACTCCGAAAAGTGCAGGTCTGGCAAGCTACCTTTAGAAAGGTGCGCGGACCCGAAGCATACTTCAGCAAAGCACTGACTTCAGGTCAACTGGGAGAGCACGGCTTCTTGAAGCGATGCACAGGATGCTGCATGTTGTGCAAGGACATGCCACTCTGCTAACTATACATATATATATAGGTATATGTTATTTTTGCCCTCCCACCTTTGGACCGTGATCTGACTGTAACTGAGTCTATCTTTTTTATTAATTAATGTCAAGCCTCGTTGGGAAAGAGAATTTGTTTTTAGTCATGTTTCTAAAAATTACAGTGTGGCATAAAGGTTTTATATTAGTAGTAATGGTATTAATAATGGTAACAACAATGGGGAAACAAGAAAACTTGTGAGGTGTGCAACGGAATCTTTCTTGAAAAAAAATACTTGTTTTTTCCCCTTAAGTGATTGCTGAGATATTTTAGACTTGAAAGGAACAGCAGACAAAACCAGAAATGTAAAGAATCTATAAGAAATAAAAAAACCCAAAGAATCTGTTAAAATAAAGGAATACTGAATATTTTGGATAATGGGACTAGGTGCCTGTAATAAACTTAAAATGAGAACTTTGTATATTATGAAAGCTACTGGTTCTTTCTGTGTAAACTACATGATCTTCTAAAATAACATAACAGTCTTTTTCTTAACAGTTGTCAAAAAAGCTAGAATAAGGGTAATAAATCAACCTCACTCTACTGGTACAACTGGATTTAGGAAACTGCTGAGAAAGGCAGTGACACAGCCAGTAGTTTGGTATGGAAATTGCTGAGAAAGCAAAAAGCAGGCTGTCATTCTCTTCAGTGAATGTAGTTCTTTCAGCTTTCAGCAAATCCACAGATTAGGGGCGGAAACAGTTTTTCTAAGAATCCTGCTAAAATTCAATCATGATTTATCATGAATAAAAAGTCAATCCTTAAAAAAAAACCCTACCAAAACCAGCTGCCACTATGGACACTATTTCTGCTGTTCTTTGCTGTTGATCACTAGAAATGGGTGGAAAATATTATCTGATATAATTATGCCTGTTGGCACAATCTTGGAGTTTCTCATTTTCTGGAAAAAATCCTAACATTTTGAAATCTGATTTTACCATAAAGTTGAAATGATTTGAGGAAAGGACATCAAAACCTTCACATTTTCCAAATCACTTCAGATTTGATTCTTTACCTTAAAAGGGTATACAGTGCAGGTTCAACTAGTTTTTGAGTAGGAGGAGGCCATCTGGAAAAGTTTGAGGAAACTGCAGATAAGTAATTTGTGGTGGCTGCAGTGAGCTGAGTTTGCACTTGATATTTTTTCCTGGAAAAGAAAGGTACCACATTCAGAAAAGGTGCAAACATAGCAACCAAAACAAAAGGGTTGGACCACCATCACCAATAGAAGAACATTCCTAAATCCTGGTTTTCACCCTCAGTTGTGATTTCCCAGATGCTTCTCCTGGTCCTTCTGCCCCTGCTGGTGCAAATGGTACTTGTACAGAGAGCAGTATAGATGAATCCTGTCTCTGTGTTGGTCACTGTTGCCTTTCATTAACCTACTGCACCAATTTCCTCTGAAGCACCTTACCTTTTGGGTGTGGTTTTAAGAACAGCAGCAGGAGCTGGTGTAGTAAACTCCTTCTCCCCTTGGCCTGCTGCATTAGGTTGCTACACCAGAGGAAGCAGTTCATACATTTTAAGGCTAGAGGGGACCATTACAATAATTTTACTTGCCATGCATTAGAAACAGAATACATAGTTCAGAAATATATCTGGTCTTGACTTAAAGCCTTCACATGCTGGAGATTCCATTGCTTCCCCTGGTTATTTGTTTAATATTTATTATACTTCCACCTGAAAAACTGGCACTGCATTTACAGCCTGTGTTTCTCTAGCATACAGCTTCCAGATTCTGAGTTTTGCTATGCCATAGTTTACTGAAATCAGAGAGTCCTCTAATGTCAAAATCTTCCACTCATGTACGTAATTATGGCACATGAAAATACCTATGGACCTCTCTACTCCCTGTCACAAGTAGTGACACCAGCAACAGTCACAACTAGCTTTTCCTCCCAGAAGACATCGTGAGCTGCAAGACCTTTTCCTCTGTCTCTACAAAACCAGTCTCCATCTTTTAATCAAGAGCTCCCTGTTCTCCTTCTTTTTTGCATCTGAACTATGCAATCAGATTTAAATACATAAATGGCCAATTGCACACTACAAACAGCAGACTTGAGAGGAGAGAAGTGAGAGAGGTGGGCAACAGCCATTCAAAATCTCCTAGTAACTGTTCATCATTGTAAGTGTGATTGATGAGGGGATGTTAGACTCTGTATCCAAATGCTCCTGTGCCATTTCCTTTCTACCTGCCATAATTCCCACACACACCAGGCCACAGTCTGCTTTGCTCTCCCTTCTCCTTTCCTCCTCATGCAATATTTCACTGGAAAAGTGATCCCCCAGATGGCTTACTTGTCCCACAAGGAAGTATCTAGAAAGGCAACAGGCATATCTGAGAAGGAGAAGTACAGTTTCCCTGTGCAGTCAGTGGAGAAGGAAGTCACCTGTGGAAGATGAATCAGAGCATCCAAGATCTCAATTTTTGTGGACATGTTTGTGGACACTTAGCACAAAATTAAAGCTGACTCCCAAAAAAAGAGGGATGATTCTGTGGTGAGGGTGTACATGTTGCTTATTCTCTCTCCTGTCGCCTTTCCTCTGCGACGCAGGGTCAGGCATCTACTCACATTTTGGCTTCGGAGCTCAAACTATCCATTAAATGGAAAATACTGTCCTTTTCTAGAGTGGTTGTTATAAATTGTGCTGGAGTCAAGCACCATCAAGGTGCAATCCATCCAGGTACAAGATCAATTGTTCATCCCTGAAAGTATTTTCAATGAAGAACCAAAGTTTTGCTTGGTGAACTCAAGCTTCCAAGCAACTTGTATAACTGCAGAGGCTTTTACTCCTTTGCAGCTTCTTTCATCTTTTGCTTTGTCACTTTGTAGCTCTAATTCATCAAGGAGGACATGTAAACTTCCAGAGATAAATGAATACCGCAAATTCCATCAGACTCATGCTCCACAGTCCTTTCAGTGCCTTAAACATATGCTAGTTTCAAGGCTTTGACAGCTGGCTGGAAAAGAAGCCTCAAGGCTTATGCTCTGTTTAGATATGTTACCAGCTCACTTCTGCATAGTTTGCAAAATAAACATCGATGTCTATGCTGGAGCTGAATTTATGAGAAATTCCACAGGGGTATGAGAAGTCAAAAGGAAGTCTATCCTATCATTTGCAGATTACAAATTCAACCAACAAGGAGGCATTCATGCCTCTTAAACTTGGAAATTAATCCTACAGTCCACAGCAATGACAGCTGAACCTTTCTGGGCCTAGAAACCATACGTAAGTTGAAACATGTTGATTTTGAGCATGCTTGGAGACATGGGCATGAGAAGGATGAATCACCTCTGCGAGCTAGCATAATTCAAACCACCTTAGCCACTGTCAGCAGTAGTCACTGAGCCTGAGGGACAGCTGGGCTCCTCAGTGAGGGGATAGGAGTCTGCACAGCAATTTCACAGCAGTATGCAAGGCAAAGGAAGTTTGAGAGATTTGTTCCTGCAAGTTCTGCATGTCTGGTTGCCACAGCTACATCCTAAAGATATATGGGTGGTTGAGGGCCCTGCATTGCACTGGAGTCCTCTGCTTGGAAGGTTGTCTTTGCTAGGTACTGTAGACAGCTGCATAACAGACTTCCTCTGGGTTGTGTTGTGGTTTAACACAGTAAGAGTTAAATCAATGTTTCCCTCTGCAAAACACAATCCTGCTTTCCCTCCTCATATGAGGAGTCCCACTGAGCCAGAGGAACAGGCTGGGCTTGTAGGTTATGTGCACATCAGTCTTTGAACTAGACTCTACCTTCAGTTACACCTCTGTGAATTGGGGTAAGTCTGCACTTCACTGAAATTAGCTGGGATGTTTCATTGCTGTTAAGGAGGTAAGGTGACAGCTCTAGACTTTTTCACTCATTTTGAAGTTCCAAGAGCAATTTTTCAGTACAACAGCAAAGGGCCAAGTGAAACATACGATTGTTACTGTAATCATTCAGTCATCCTTGCTTTCTGAAGACGAGCCAAATCTGTTCAGAAAAGTAAATATTTCTGACCAGGCTTCTATAATAAGGCATTCATTGATCAAAACTGAGATACAGCTTAAAGTAATCCTGAAACTCAAAAGTCTAAGGAAGCTTACAAAGCATTTATCTGATTTACCGTCCTTGTGCAAGCATGTTTTATTTTAAATTAAAAACTAAAAGGTAGCAGAACTTTTCTGCAACAGAGAGGTACAGTTTTTCTTCCAATTGGGAGAAGTATAAGATAACAAGGATAAGATGACAGGCCCTTGAGGCAAAGGAGTCTGCTGTGAACATTGTGATTTTTCATGTTTTCCCTAAAGCAAAGGATTTTATTGTCATTTCTGAAATAAATATTTGTGAAAAAATATTTCACAGAGAAAGAGACATTAGCAATAATTTTGGTTGAGAAGAGCAGAGGAAACCTGTGAAGCAAGAAACAACAGTTCGTGTAGAAACTTAGTTTTAATAGGATCAAGTTTTGCCCTGCCATGTTTTGAAACTATCTGGAAGAGCCTGTTGCCTTCCACAAAGAACAAGCACGGCTAAAATTACTAACGCAATGACTACCTAACAAACAACTTAATACCTGCAGACTTTCTAACTGGGTGTGGAGGTGTAATTTGCTCTTTTGGATCTTTCTGCTTGGACAGGAGCCAATGTAAACTCCCAAGCCAAGTCACCTTGATTTAAAAACCACTTTCTGAAGCTCTCGGTTCCCATGAAAGCCTGATATCTGGAGATTCAGATACAATTGAAACACCTCATTTGGAGGCTTTCTCTAAGTAAAGCCTGTAAAAGCAGAAGCACAAATGAGCTTTAGAGCACACAAATACCTATGCCGCACATCTTGGTCCTTCTAGGTTAATAGAAGGAAGTACTTACAAATTGGAAGTATCTGTTTATAGGTGTTAGATCATCAAGCACAGGCATGTGCATTAAAAGGATTTTTTTTATATGAAGGCTGTATTGCACTTCTCCTATCTTTGCACATCAGGCATTGTTGTTTATAATTTTAAATGGAGAAAATCCCTGGGATTAATTCCAGCCACTTTCACATTGTCAGAAGAAAATTGTGAATATTTTTTGGAGGTGCAACTACCAGATGTAATGGTAAAACTCTACCTGTGACTAAGAGATCAGGTATGTGTCTGTTTACCATTTTATAAAACACCCTTGGACATCTTTAACCTGCGAATGCTGGAAAGGCTCCAAGGCTCTTATTGTGCAATTGCATTGACATTTTTTTCCCTAAATATAGATTCATTTCCACTCCAAAATATGTGATATACTGTCAACCGGCACGTAAAACAAGAAAAACTTTAAATTAATTTAAAAATGCAAGGATTTAAATCAATCATTGACAAAAGCTTTTAAGCAGCAGCTAATTAGATGACCTTTCTTATCATTCAGCTAGATCTGAATGGCCTGTAAAGTATTTATGGCTTATCTAGTCATAGCCTGGGTGACAGCTCTGGGTAGAAGTGGGGAAAACAGATTTCTGAAAGGATTGCTCTTAAGAGAAAAGGGAGTGGAAAGAGGAATAGAGAGCTGGGATTCTGCCTTCTTTGTGTGACAGTCACCAGAGATGAATGGATACAGAGGTAGGAGACAGACAAACGGCCATTGCAAGAAGGGTATACAAGAAGGACTGCGTTCTAGAGATGGCCCCTGCCTTGTCTGGGCACAGTCCAGTTTATATGCCTTGTTACACTCAGGGCTCTTCTAAAAGTCTACATTTATTTCAAAAACAGAAGGAAGTCACAGGCCTAATTTCCACTTCATTTAGCTTTTGCCCTTCGTTGTATATATTTTTAAAAATCTCCCTGTAATTATTATTTTTTTCTGATTATTCAGAACATGAGGTAAGTAACACTTGCCATTATCTTAGGTAATACCACTCAGCCAGTCAAGTTTTCTTTGTGATATACTCCAACATGTTGTCTTCATGTTTCAGTCTACAAGGATGTCTGGAGGGTGAAGCGGCCCAGGTGAAAACAAAACCACAGCTATAATACTGACTAGAGTGCAGCCACACCAGGGATGAGCTAATTCTGCCTTGGCAGACCTGGGGCCAGAGGCAATGCAGTGGATCTCTAACATAAAAGCTGCATTTTTGCCAGAGAGAGCCAATAAAGAAATTTTTGGAGCAAAATTCTAAAGAAGCTGCATCAGGAACTCCCCAACACAAATAACAGGCTGTCAGCACTGGCGTCATTTCATCTGTGCTAATATTGCAGATGTTATAGGAGCACAGACTATTCAATAGCAACTATCCTCATTTTACTGAGGTTATATACGCATTTTTACAGAGCTGTTTGTTAAAGTCTTCCTGGCTTATCTGTTAACGCAAGGAATGCTTGCAGTAGGAACTGAAAATAATGAGGGTAAGTTGCAATACTAAAATTAAGCAGAAAAAAAAGCCTTTTGAAGTATTGCCCTGTGGGACTAGCTTAGACTAGTTTGGTCAGGTTTGGGAAGTGTTAGAAGACACAGGATCTGAAAATGCAGAGAATCTTGGTTCTGACATGAGAGAAAAGGTATTTTACCCATCTCATCACTGACAGATGTAAGACAGAGCGAGACAGAGGCAAACCCTCTAAAAGATTTCGATGTGGAAAAAAACCATGTGACAAGCAGGTAAGCTAAGTATTGTTCATGCTATTTCAACACTTTTAAGGCATGTTTTCTCCTAAATGCTTTTTCTAATTAAATAGTATGTGCTTTATGGAGCTGGCTGTTTGCTGGATGCCTCTGAGAGAACAGCATGCTAGGAGAGGTGCAGGGACCCCAGGCCACTCTCACCAGCTGAATGAGACCAAAAGGCAAAACACTAGTCTGGAGGTTTCTGCTCTGGGAACCTGACAACCAGAGGCCTCTGCTACAGAAAGGAGAGAGTCCTGATGGACTGGAAAATGTGCTCTGCATACCAGAAAATGGCTAGGAAGAACTGAGGGCTAGTCTGCAATGTTTAGGTATAGCCATTATCAAGGAATGATGCAAATTCTTTCTTCCAGAAGGAAGCACCAGGGAACGTGCCCACATATTGCTTTACCCTCCGGTAGCTACGCCACCCTGCATGGGGTGGTTTGCCCTGCTTACCCAGGTGTGAAAGGCTGGACTCGCCCTCTCTGAAAAGCCTGTTTTTTTCTGAGATGGGGATGGAGTAAACTTACATTCCTCTGGGGGGCAGAGTGAAATTCCCTCTGGCTGTCCCAGCGACTTTGCAAGTACGACCGGTACCTCTTCTCTGCTTTTTCTGATTCGAGTCTAGTTAAATAAAAGTTTATCCCATAATCTTTTAAGCATAATGGAACTTTCACTCCTCTGATTTCAGTATGAGATCGAGTGTTTGCTACCAAAGGCAGTTTTAAAAAAGATTGCTTATTTATGAAATAAGCAAATGGGTGATTCATGCCTCTGTATACATAGGGACAATGGTGTGTGAACACTTATGCCCTCCTTTTTCTGTAACCAGCCAGCCTACACAGGCATAGCTGGTAACTATGAAGAATAAAGTAAAAAAAAAAAAATACTTGTAGGCAAATGGGGACTCCCTACAGTGTTCACATTATGAAAAGGGCTTTAAAGTGGATAGAGAAGACAATCCATCTATGATGTGAGCCCTTTTACAGTGCCTGTGTTATGTAAAATGACCTTTGTGAAATAAAGAAGCCAAAAATGTTCAAAATTCACCATTTCTGGTACGTAATGGTTGTAATAATTCATGAAGACCAGTAGCATGAAATGATAAAAGGCACCTAAGGGAGAGGATGTCCTTTTTAAGTTTTACAGCTCAAGAGAAAAACATGGAAATACTCAGTGCAAACCTTGAACTAACTGCTAGCACAGAACTTACTCTCAATTATACATGCTAAAAGGTCATATCTGGCATTAGTGTTAACTCTTATAGTTACATGGTCACGTTCTGGGTTTTTACATGCATTGAAAGCTGTATATTGATTTGCTCATGATGCTGCCACCTTCAGGAATTAAGTTTTATGTAAATTTAAAGTAACTACAGTTGTGAGATGAAAGAACTCTAGTGGTAATCTAAGTTTATCTAATTTGCCAGGTATGTAAACCACCTTAGATCCACACTGGATTTCCTGTTCATCTGATAGATCATCCCTGAATTTAACCTTCATAGTCTAAGGCTAAGAATTTCTAAGGCAATCTAAGCCTGGTTCAATTAGTGTGCAGGGGACCAGGTAAGAGTGTGCCATGTTAAGCAGATAGCAGAAAGCTATATGAATGTGTAAATTAAAGTAAGTCAACTCCCCTTTTAAATTACTCCCGCTCTGTGTATATATTTCACCAGATGGATCAAAAGGGTTAGATGTTCAAATGTGCCTTGGAGGCACAGACTGTGGCAAAAAAAAGGTGTGGAACTGGAATGAGCAAAAGATATTTTTTTAATCCCTTTGAACTATTAGAGATTTTCAAATGAATCCTGTACTGCACTGGAGTGAAAAGGGGATCTTCCAAAGCTTTAAATGCCATTCACATCAGAATAGTAACTACGGTAGCCCTGTAGTTAGTAGACTTTGATAGGATGTAAAATATATTGATTTCAGTCCTTGCTTTGAAAAATTAAGAACAAAGATTTGTCCCCAGATCTTTCCTATTCCAAGAAAGTAACCAAATCAGTTGGCTATTTGAAACTATGCCTTGCTCATGCAAGATCTATTAGATCTGTTTAACATATGAGTGAATCTTACAAAAACCATGTTCACAGTATCACAAGGGCCAATATTAATTTATCTAAGTTTTTAGTGTCTACAATGTAGATGTCTACATCTGAGCTAGTCACACAGGTAACATAGGATCACCTAGTCACCATCTGTAGTCAGTGGAAGTAGAGTAAGTATGATCAATGCCACGTTGGTCAAAATTAATCTGACCAGATGTAAGCATCTAGTTTAGGATGAGACAAATCCATCAACTATTGGTCAGATCTCTGCTGACTATAAAAAAGCCTAAGCTCAGATGTTTGTGTTGGTGTAGTAAACATCCATTTAGTCAGATGAGTCTCACACAATTCCCCACATTAACTAAATTTCAGGGCTTGGTTATGATATTTACCTTGGGTGTTTGGGAACAAAGGTTAAATGTTTCCTTTACTAATTTTCTCGCATACTCCTAACCTATCAGTCCTGGTCCACATCGTAAAGACAATTAAATACTTTTTGGTCAGCAAGCCTGATTCTGTGATTGATCTGATTTTTGTAGGATAGAGCTTCAACCTGAGTTTGGAAGCAAGCATTGTACCAATCCTTCCTCTGTCCTTTAAATCACGTTTCAGCTGAAATAAAAAATTGCATGTATACATTTTATTACTTAATATTCCTACAAATTTCCTCAGAAATTGAAACTTTCCTGCCTAAAACTGAGTGTAAGCCATAAGAAAAGGCTTTCAACTTATAAAAGGTATTTTTTCTTGTATCTGAAGTAGAATTTGTCCTTCCTTACTTTCACTTTTTAAAAATTTCATCTAATGCAGTATTACGGCATCCATGTATCATAGCTTTAAAGTCCTCATAAGGGAAAAAATGTAAATGTCATTAAAATTATTATTAGTCTTTGTTAGCCAGTCCCCATCTTATGCTGTCCGTTTTCCAGATAATGTAGTAAACAGAAAGTTAATTATCTTATAGGAAGGAAAAAACACCCCAACAGCTCTGTAATATCCTTGTGTACCCTACAGATTTTATCTGCCTCTAACATCTGATGATCTCAGTTTGGTAATTATATATAGGTACCTAAAATAAGACTTTGCTTTGAACTGCTTGAAATGCAACATAAAAGAACTGCACACTCCAAATGCAGTATTAACTTGGCTTGGTATAATATTGGAAGGTAGCATGCAGATAAATTAATTATGGGACAGAGGGTTTGTGTCTTGCCCAACACTATACCACAAACCCAAGGAAGCCCAATTTAACTTCTTGCTCAGGCCAGAGGGGTTCTTTCTGGTGACTTCAATAGCAATTGGCCTGGATCCAGAAGAGAAAGAGAGAATGCTATCAGGTACCAGCTGCTTTGCCTTGATAGGAACCTGAGACACGTATGCTTTTGGAGAGTTACTTTCAACAGCAAGGGAAAAGCCTTGATGGTGTAAATACATGGATGCAGCCTCACCCTCAAATACTTCCCCTTCTGAATGTGAAACAAACAGCTTGCAGTATAAGTTTTCAAATATTGCCCTTTCCTTTATCACTTCATCACAACTTCTGTTGTGGCAGTATTACACCTCAGGTGTAACAGCATTTTTCTTTCTTTTTGATGTGTGAATTTAAGAAAAAAAGTATCAATGAAGGTGCAAATGGCAGAGGAGTCCAGTCAGCTGTAAACCCTGTGGAATAATAACGATTTTCATTCTAGTATCTTCTAACATTTTGTAGGTACAGGGTAATGTTTTGTCTTCTTCAAAACCAAGACAGAATTTTGATTGATTGCAGTTTTCTAAGTCACTGTATTTTATACAAGAATTAACAGAAGGAGGAATAAATACAAATAAAGACAAAGGACAAGGCAACCCAGAAAAACTTAAAATCCAAAAGTTACGTGCGTATTTTTAAAATACATTTCTTTATCTGTTAAGCATCTGAAAGTTGTGACAAAAAGCTTGGGTGTGAGTTATCTCATGGAATATGTCCCTCTGGTTTCACAGTTACAGGGAATAATAACAATTTTACTATGGGAAGGGCTAATTTCTACATCCAGTAGAAAATAAAACATCCCTGCAAGGTACTTTCTAGTACTTTCCATCTCAACAACATGGTTTCATTGTCCCAATATCATCACCATATGCAATAACTAATGTATCAAAGTTTGGTGAAATGCCGTCTCGAGTCCATCACCTTCAGGATATAAATATTTCTTCTTTTTTAGTTCTTTACTTCTCCCTTTGCAAGAAAAGGAGTAAACACTTTATAAATAAAAACATTAGAATGGAGAATAAAGAATTTTGTCAGAGGAGGTTTCATTTTGTACAGCAATTCAAGTTTAAAGTAGATATTGCAGTCATAATTGAAATGTGTGCTTTATTCAACATGTGGAGTAATATTATTTCTTCCATCCATTAAACACACAAACAAAACCAAACAGACAGAAACTCCAGCCATGTTTCTTACATTTTCATTTTCTGGCCACAATACATCTCTCAGGAAGCTAATAAAATGCATTCAGACTTTACATAAATCCGCAAGTATACCTGGTTAGTTAAAATGAATCATTTACAAAATGACATCACAGGTAAGTGAAATAGTACTTTAAGTTTATTGACCTCAGAAAGCATGTGGATGAGCTCCAGTTTAACAAGCATCTGATAATGGAGGAATATGGGGCCTGATTTTGAGCTTTAAAAAAAAAAAGTAGTGAGTTTACAAAATAATGAATGAACCTGTTCTTCAGTAGGGAAAATAGCTTATTATGAACCAGATAATCTAAATATAGACATAAATGGACAAACAGTTAACAATGAAATGAGACAGTCCAAATATAGGGGTACTTTAGGTAAGTCTTTTTTATATGCATTTCAAATCAGTTTTCAGATATATAAAGGTATGGACCTAAGGCAAGTCTACCAAATAATTAAATGTTTCTTTTTTCTAGACAGATAAATTTACTGTTATGAGTTTAGAGGTTGAAGTCCAAGGCCCAGGAGTTCCCATCTTTTATTGTCTCCCCTGACATTGATTACTTCTGCAATGGAAAAAGTGTGGCAAGACATGCTGCTTCCCAGGGTCGGTTTTTCCCTCTGAAAACCAAACAGATCATATGACAGTATTTAAAAAGTTGTTGTGAGTGCTCAAGTAGTTAATGTTTCTGCAATGTTTTAGGCTTCCCCAAAAACAGACTTGCAAGTTTTTGTATCCTATAAGTAAGACAGAACTTCACTATTTGGCAGTCATGAAGTCCTTGAGGGCCTTCACACAGAGCATGTTCAAGGTTCTTTGGAAATATAAAGTTAATCTGGGAGATGGGGGGACAACCAAGGCAGAAAGGAAGGGAAAGAGACTAGCAGTAGGAAGGGCTGTGGCGGATTTTGCTGTTCCTGTGTCAAGGGGGACCAGTGGTGCTCTCAGAGAGCTCTATCTCTCTGGGAATTAGGGAGGGATGGGAAAGATGGTCCAGGAGGGTAAAGGCAAGGAAAGAAAGCTAGGCGGGCACACTGCCCATATTCAGGGCTGAGAGATGATCACAAATGGCATGGAAAAGGGTCTTAGTCTGTTTTGCCTTAGACCACCTCACCTCTGTATAGACATCCTCCCACAGATCCTCCCACAGTTTCACTTATGTCAAAACTACCTTCCTCCTCTTCTACTTTCCTCCTTCTACTGCCTCCTCTGGGTCTCTTCTTCTTTAGACTAAGAAATAAAAGTTCTTTCAAACTGTTATCATAGGCCAGGTTTCTCAGGCCTTGATCAACCTTGTAGCTCTCTTGTAGGCATCCGACAAAGGACCCACATGAAATGAAGACTAATCAGAGATTAGGACATCAGAAAGTTGGGTTCTATGTCTTACAAATAGTGCCTGTTTATATATGAGGGTTATCAGGATAATAACAAATTTGTTGTTCTATTGATAGTTTTTCTGCAGTAGTTGAGGATCCAATTCCGCTTGTGATCCTCAGAACCTTAGAACTTATTTTGCATATTGGTTATTTAGTCATTCTCCGTCTCATATTTGTGAAACTAAGTATTTTTATCCAGAAGCAGTATGTTTCTGACGTAACTCACACAGATGGAATTGCTTCCTCCTTTAAAATTTAAAAACTACATATATTGCTGAATAATGAATGATGTTAATTAAACCCAAACTTACTGCGGTTACACTGAACAGAATTTGTTCCCATAGCTACAAGTTTTCTAACAGTGAATGTGTATTTTGTCTATGAATGTGTTGATGTGCGTTGAATGGTGTACTTGTATGTGGAAATCGTGTTGATAAATCACTACTAGCATCTGTACATCAACATGCAGGTTGCAGCTTGGTTATCATAGCATTCCATTCTGATAACTTGGTTATCAGAGCATTCCTTGCTCTTTTCAGTGCCTATTAGCCTTGTTTGGGAGTACAACACATCTGCAAATCTCTGAAAAAAAAGAAGGAAAAGAAAGCCTAAACTGGTAAGAAAGCTTTTAGTCTTTATAGTTTTCTGAAGTTGGAATACATTTGCTGTTTAACATTCATTTACAGAATTTACAGATTGTTTTCATCTGGCTTTTTGCAGAGATAAGTAAGGGTGAGCAAAACTGGCTGGAGGTAGATTTGGTTTGCTAAGTCATTCCTCCTGGATTTCATTTAACCACACAAAGGACAACAGAGTTTTTCAGATCTGAGTTGGATTTTATATGGTCTTTGAGGGAATGGTGATCATGAAAATGATAAACACACAAGGAAAACATAAACAGTGAAAGGGACAAGATATCTTCTTCAGGTTTGATAAGGTGTAAAAATGTAAATTGTGAAGAAATGCATCAGTGGGCTTTAGAGAACTTCAGATTGTGCAGAACCTTATGGCACACACATTTTAGGGAACAAGATGCTGCCTGTCTCTTAGCTTTGACTAAATAACACAGTCCAAGAAAACACCAGAAAAATAGTCTTAACAAGTTAGTCTCTACTTAATTGGTATGCAATCCAATGTGTTTCATCATGTATATTAATATTTTTGAAGAATAGTGAGTAGGCTTGTTTCTCAGTTCACTTTACTACTATCAATACTATTAAGAGCTGTTTCAAAAAAATCAGCAGTATTATGCAGATGTAAAAAGGTGCAACTGATTAGGAAACAAGGCCCACTGTGCTTAGAGTTGTTCACATAAGGTACCATTAAGTAGTTATTCTCTACTCCATTACTCTCTACTAAATCTTTCCTTGTACAGTCATTTATAAAGTGAGAAGTAGCAATTATGTATTTCATATTACAAGCATTTATAACTGTAATTATTTTCTGCACACTTTCCACATGGAAAAATGACTACCTAAGCTAGAGCTCTTGATTCTGAAGGTCATTTTGACTGAGTAAGTGCTGTAGCATTTGGGTGTCAATCAAAATATTTTGGAGGACTGCAGAAGGAGTTAAATTGTTCTGGAGACATCTTCCTTTTGACTCTTCAAAGCATTTCCTGTCTGAGAGACTACTATAGCCAATGACATACAACATTATCATGCTTATAAAGTAGGTGTGAACGACAGTGCTCCTGGTTGGTTCAAAATTGTTCATTATGCATTACGCTGACTAACAATACTAAAAGTAAGGACAAAAATAGATGGTATTTCTCATATAAAATGAGTTCCTGAAACCTTGGATGTAATTAACTCTTTTCTAAGAGTAATTTCTTGGATGGAAATAAGCTATCTTTGTTGACCATAATTAAAGGAAATATTAAATTGATGATACAACACTTTAACATTTTATTATCTCCTAAGGTAAGTCATACCTTAAGAGGCTTCTTCTTTAATCATGTTTGTGCCATCAGCCATTTTTGGCTTCAGTTTGTAGAGAATGTGCTGCCACACTTGGAGAAAAATAATTTGTTTATTAATATGACTGGCACTAAAAAAGAGAGAGCACCTTGAGCCTCAGAACAGTCCCAGAAGACTGAGCTGAGAAACAAACTGCAGTTAGAGACTGACAAAGAGTAACAAAACAACAGAGGAGGACTCAAACACTGTTGGGTGGTAACCAGACAAACACAAAAATAAATTTTTTATAAACCTGTTTATCTTTTCCATACCTGGAAGGAAGCAATGATTAAGCATAAAAGAAACTGACAGATTTCCTGTAGTAAGTGCAAGCTCGGTTAATTATTTTCAAGTTTTTTAATAAAAACTTGACCACTAATCTCTCATAAACTTGACCACTAATCTCTCATAGAACAAAAATTTGTTTTGAAATGGCACTAGAGTTCAAAGAAGAAATGTCAACCCTAAATGATCAAATATTAGTATTAACTATACCATAAAACAGTGTATGAAGCAGTGAAAATGCTACACAAAGAATGGCAATTGTGAGCTTGTTTTTATATTCATTACCTATTTAGCAAAAAAATGAAATTTTTTTTTTTTGTCAGGTGGTTTGATTACCGACAGTAAATTTAAGCCACATTCTATTTGCTTTGGAGGAAGAAAAGCACAGCGAATTTGATGGGCTTCCACATTAGATCTATCAAGAAAAAAACCACACTTGCGAATTACATGCACAATCCAAAATGTCGTTAAAAAGTAGCAGTATTACAATTTTTCCATTTGTAGAAACACTGAATTTTCATTTGCTGGCTGAAGAGATATGATAATTCTGTTATCTATATCACTTATTCCTTCAAAAATAACTACATGCTTTGCTTACTATTTCTGTGAATTTCAATTTTTACCGAAGCTGGTATGATACTGACAAGAGAAGCATGCTGCCACCTTGGTGTGTTTTGCTGAGTGCTCTGGTTTTTCCTACCTCTCATTCCAGAGTATCTAGCCTTCTGCACCTTTGATGCAGAGCTGTAGTCCTCCTAGGACTAAGCAATACCTGACGTGACAGAGCAGCTTAACACGCCCTGAGCCCTGCTCTGGCATCTCAGCGGCAGTGGCAACAGCTGGCCGTGGATCCATGTGCTTCCCTAGGAAAAACGTGGAGATTGAGTGCATCCTGAGGAATGGGGTAGGAGGGGTGTTAGAGTATGTTCTACTTATGTGTCCTAAATAGCCCAATAAAATGGTATTAACAACAAAGACCGTTTGTTTGCCTGACTACACAAAAATACTTTTAGAAGAAATTATTCCTGTTAACGAAAAAAAAAAATGCTTAGAAATACTTCTGGAATAAATAATTCTTGCTCACTAATCAAAGCAGATTTTATTTTTTTTTAAATGGGCATGCGACTACCAATGCTGGAAACCTTTTACTTATAATAATATTTGTGATTTTCCTATTTATTCACATATGTATTAGATATACGTTGCATATATGTTTTACATACGCATACAAAATCCATATGTAAAAGACACGTTTTCAAACAAATAAAAAAAATATTTATCTTAACTAACCTGTACTTATGACACCGGACAGTGTTTACTATCTGAAGGTGAGAACCACATGAGGAAGTAAAACATCGCACGATCCTGAAGTATTTCACCTGGCAAGACTGAATTGTTTTTAACACCACAGAGATGAAACATGCGAGTGCTAAGAAGCCTGCGTCTGGAACCATCAGCACAGCCTGGAAGTCAGCTCTGCCTGCTTCTTTTAAGGAAGTGATCACAGCTTTAAATGAAAGAGAATATGTAAAGAAGAGTCACGGAGTGTGGCCTAGCTAACCACAGCAAGTTAGGTACAATCTCACCTTTCTAAAGTGAATCTTACTTCAGGCTCTTACAGACAAACCAGCTGGGACAAAGGAACAGCTTAACTCATTGAACTAGTTCCATTTTATTTAGAGTAAAAAGTAAAGTCTAAAATCGAATTCTGAAAGCTTAATCTTCTTTTCCTGTATTTTTTCAGTTCTAGTATGCTCTCTAGTTTTTTGCCAGTTCTAGAATTACAAGCACCTCATACTAAAATAAATGCCGAGGCATTTTCAAAGGATAGCACCGGGGATGTCTGCCCCACCTTTCTGCTCATGATCGCCTCCCCTCAGCTGGGTCACAGAAATGGCTGTGAACCGGTTCCTCAAGCATGGCCGTTCACAGCCCGAAGTGTTACCATCGACCAAAGTGGATGTTGGTTAATGCACCAGACCGTGAATTACAGCAGCCAAAAGCTGGCCCAATCTTGCTGACTCTGTGAGAAATCTGAGGGGGGGGGGGAAATTCTTACACCTTCTGTTATCTTATTTCTTACAGAATATAGAGGTTTCTCATCTTTTCCCACTAGGATTTTTTGCTGATGGGCACCATCATTCTCAAACCTGTAACTACTCGGGAATTGCATTTTGTCCAGGTTTTGTGCTGGAGCGTGTGCCATAATAAAGCAGAATTTTATAGTCTGGGGTTTAGCTGAGCAGAGCAAATGAGGGAGAAATAACAAAAAATAAATAGTGATTATTCTGAGCATGCAAGTGAAAAGTTCATGCTGGAGTCACAGCTTTTAAAAACCATACCTCAGAAATAGGGAAGCACAGTGCACCCACAGCAGGAACAGAAGACTATAAAAAGAGCTGTGCAGTGTGACTGGAAATAAGGCTAATGAGGAGACCGGGTAGCACGCTGCCTTTGAGCTATGTGCTGGACAAATCACCCGGTCCTCCAGTTCTGTTGCCACCAACAATCTTAGCAAAAGTTTTGGAGTGCTTGAATATATGAATCCTGAACTAAAATGCTAACTGAAGTGGATTTCAGCCCTGTAACAGCTTGCCAAAAGCATTTTGCGTGGGTCTTAAAAAGAAACTGTGCTCTGAACATGTTACTTGGTATCTCAGCATGAGAGACAGCGTGTAAAGAGCCACCGTCTTGAATTTCTCTTTGGGTGTTCAAGTTAGCCTGACTTTTTCAACGCTGTGAAAGATATGAAAGAATTACAATTCACAGATACCTGCCTGATAATTTATCCACTAGTCAGATGGTTATTTCTTAGTGGTATCAACAGCATAAGTTCAGTACATCTGAATATTCATATGAGGAGTGTGACTGAAGCAAGTTCAACAGCCCAGACACACAGGTACTTGTTGATGTTATTGAAGAACTACAGACAGCAAAAACTTAGCACTCATAACAATTCGTTTGGCATATTTTATTAAGTGAATAGACAATGGTCTGGTGAGCTTCTCAGTTCAGTGGGTAAGGAGACCAAGTTTCTAATAATTTTGTATGAGAATAATTTTTCTAATAGACCTAGAGCTTTAATACATAGTTGGCATGCAATTTCTTTTTTAAATCAGAAGCAATTATTGCTACATAGGGTGAAAGAAGCAAAGTCTTTTATTCTTCACAATTTTCATAACAACATGTGCGTTACCCAATTGTATTTACAGAACTTAATGATACAAGAGATCTATAATATTAAGTATGAGGCTAGAAACTGATTTTTTTCTGTTACACAGTCACATATTTATTCACTTGGGATATTAAATTGATATAAACAAGAGAAGAATGTATCTAACAATATTCAAAATGGCAAACAAATAGCCAATTAATTCTATATTATTATAATTCTTATTGCAGGTATAAGGTAGACAGAGAAGTTCAGGGATTTGCCCAAGGCCACAGGTAGAGCTGGAAATGCATCAAGGATTAAAATGGAGGGCAAACTGATAACCATTCAGTTCACACTTCTTGTACACTGTCCAGTAAAGACCATATGCAGCTAGATCAGATACATGAGACTATTTGGCCCTTTCTCTTATTTAATAAAAACTGTCTAAAAAAATCTGATATTATGTGTAAAAAATAAACATAGACATTGTAAACAATTAATTTATTTAATTTTACGGTCTTTGACAAGTGTACCTGCTTGGTCAGGTAAAGATTCTGCTCTGTCAGCACACTGATTGTTTTACATATTGTTCTGATGCCATCAAGAAAGAATGTGTCATTGAGTTTCATCTTTTATGAGAAAGAAAGAAAAAATAACAAATCCTAAAAATGATTAAACTACACCAGAATGAACAATGGAGAAACATAATTGAATGGTGATCTTTAACATCCATTTTTACGAGATATATATATATATATATGTGAATGAGAGAGATACATACATGTATACATACACACCCATACATATTGATGCAGTATGCATGCAAGAGTAAAGATTTTATCGCCTGCAACATCAGGATAATGCATAAACCCTATAACTCAGTTCTAGGTCTATAAAGTCAGATCAAAGATTCAACCCAGGTGTGGCTCTGGAGTTTCATTGCTCAAGGCTAATTATTCACAAAAAGTCCCCACCCTAGAGAGTTGTCTAGCAGGTTTATCTTTTGGCTGGTAGACATTTTAGAGAAGACACTACCTAAGCTCAGCTATTTTGTATGACAAACTACAGCTTCCAAAACAATTTAACAGACTTTATGAGATATTTGACCAACTGCAGATTACACGTGAATGCAGTTTTCTCTCCCAGAAGCAGACAGGAGTTTCCAAAACCTTGAGCTCATGTTGAGCTCTAATTAAAACCAATTTCAGTGAAAAGGCAAAAGAAAAATACTGTAAAGACAGCTGAAACTTTTAACTTCATCAAGAGCAAACCTACTAAAAACATTATTCTGAACATGACCAAAATATGTGAAACATTACACTACATACAACAAAAAAACTAATTTAAAAATGCACAAACTATCATAACAGTTTAAAGAAAGACTTTTAGAGACCTTTTTTTAAAGACAGCCTCTACCTTTATTTGCTTATGAGTCATCAGCTCTGATCAAGACTGCTCCAGTCTGTCTCAGAAAAAACCCCCAAAATTTATCACAATCATCTGTCCTTGTCATAGGAACAAGGAGGATTAACAAAGAAAAACAACAGCACTTTTATGGAGACAATAACTCTGTCCTTGGCATCAAGTTAAAGCTAAAAGAGCAGAGACAATCCTGTTTCTTGTTGCAGTGCTCTGAATCTGTTCAATGTTTTCTTCTGGATTGCTTTTTAATTGTACGGCTGGACCATTCAAGAGCCCCATTCAATTATTTGAGCAAGAACTCTATAGAAAACATTAACCTTATTCCTCAGTAGTAGCAACACATTTATTAAAATGGCCACCAATATTTATTTTAAAGAATCTATTTTTTCCTAGCAGTCAAGATTGTGGGGACACTGGTTCTGCCTGCCTCTGCTCTCATTTGAAATACTTTATTTTTTTCTCCTTTCTGCCCTGGTATTTCTATATTTACCTGTTAAAAATGTCTTGATAGTAATGAAAAGTACCAGTATCTGTCACACATAGAGTTTTCAAGAGGTAAGTAAGCTAAGGTGTAAATTTGCATGAATATTTGAATTTAACAATAAAAGCTGAGGTTCTTAATCAGTAAAAATTGTCCTGGAAGACAATACAGTCTCCATTTGACTCAGGAATGAGTAATGATTTCATACAAAAGGACATCTGAAGAACTAGTCACCTTCCAATAATATTATAAACATCAACAAACCAATAAAATACTTTCATAAGGAAGGTGTCATTATGCATGTTTTGGGATGCAGATACTTTATTAGAGGAAAGAGAAATATACATGAGTGGTTATGTACGTTCTTATTGGGATCAGGAAGGCTGGGTTTTAATGCTGTGTTTAGTCCACTATACTACACCTGCCATAAGATCCACTTATTAAGGGTTATCCCTGCATAGAGAGAGGCTGACTGGGTCACTGGACAGGATGCTCTGGTATGGCCACAGGCCACCAAAGACTGGCTTCCTCTTTAAGGTAGGTAGGCAAGTATCCTTTTTCCCTCCGTAAAAACACTATTTTAGTCAATTAACTTTATTAGGTGGTTATAACTCCTATGAATGGGTAAACAGAAACCGTTTCTGTGTTTTGTGGCTTCACAGGATTCAGCCTTTCAGGTGGAATCTGTGTCAAAATGCCATTGTATTTAATACTTTTGATACCAATGAGAAAGCTTTGTATGACTTTTTTAGCAGAGTAAAAATAAAGTTGTAATAAATTAAATAACACTTTTTCAGGTAATTCTGATTCTCTCCTTTGTTCTGTTTGTGCATGACTTCGCTTTTTGTATCAGATTAGAAGATCACAAAGACCCCTTAATTCCTTTACACTGATGAATTATTTCTCCCTCAGTTCCCATCTATGAGCTGTGTAATTGGAAAATATTGAATTATTATATTTTTGATGTAACTTTGTCACTTTCTGAGCAGACTAATGTATCTTTATGTTCTTTTTTTTCAGTGAATCAGTATGATGTAGAAGAATTAAAATAATAATAATAGTATAAGTAGTTTAATCTTCCTGCCATTTTTACATATGTGTTTATGTATATAGTCTCCTCACTATGTTGCAGCTGGGCTTTTGGCAAGAGTACAGTTTTCTTGAAGTCCAACAGAAAACCCTACATTCAAAAAGATTCTTCATGATGTCATCAGAACAATTTTTGTAAGTGACAGCAGCTTGGAGGAGGAAGTAGAGTTACATGGGATCTTAGGAATGGGTGCTTGAGACTTGCTTGACCATCAGACCAGGGGTTCATCCTAACAAACACAGTCTTAGCATGGATGGAGAAATAAAATTATATGAAAAAAGATCAGAACTTCAAATACCTTAAACATTTTATTTTTATATAATTTACTTGATTTTGGGTCTTTATGTGAGATACGAGACTTGCAAGTGATGTGATGCTTAAGATGGTTTTAATCAGAGTAATCGGGTGGTCTCCTAGCTGTAAGACAGGCTGTTAATATGGATTTTGATGATCACCTGCAATCCCCAATGGTTAAAATGCAGTGTCTTGTGAAGAAGGCATATGGATGGTGGTCTGAAATTTCATCAGAAACTGTTAGTTATTCTATATTAAATATCTCTACTTTTCTTTGAGTAAAACCAAGTCACTGAAAAGAGTGTATAGGAGCAGTCTCTGTCACTTGAAGTCGTACCATTAGTGCAGCCTTTTTTGGTAAATATCTAGTAGCAAAAGGCTGGTCTAATTTGTAATACATGCTATGTAAGGAAGTCAGATATAAGTTGCCTGACCTTGGGCTCAAAGACTTGTGGACTATCGTAGATTGCATGCCTGGTAACTCCACTCACATGGGTGGGGATTAAGTAAACACTAAATAAATAGTGTTTACAATAGCTTATATTTTATAATAGTTTACAATACATTATTTAGTGTAAATAACACTAAATAAACAGCACATGAAACAGCATATCAAGATGACACAATCTGCTAGTGGTGGTGTTCACAGCGCGTGTATCGTTTCTTCCTCTGGGAAAAGGGGCAGCAGAGAGCTCTCTCAGAGACAATGCCTCCTGAGGGTACCAAAGGTAAGCTAGAGCTTACTGGCCATGCCTGGCTCAGGTATCTGACCTGAAATGTTTGTCATGCTAGTATGGAAATAGCAGCAAGGAGTTGATATCATGCATAAACATGTGAACATATGTAGTTCAACTGTGCATACCTGGAACTGGGGACAGAAAATCAGAATGTGTGGGATTTTGTAGACTAAATGTGACCTGAAATTTCTAGTTTTTTCTAAAGGTCTGTATTTTGGAGGGGAGAGGAGGGAAAAGAATCATAGAATGGTAGAATCATTTAGGTTGGAAAACAACTTTAAGATCCTTGAATCCAACTGTTAACCTAGAACTGCCAAGTCCACCACTAAACCATGTCCCTAAGTGCCACATCTACATGTCTTTTAAATACCTCCAGGGACAGTGACACAACCACTTCCCTGGGCAGCCTGTTCCAAAGCTTGACAACACTTTTGGTGAAGACATTTTTCCTAATATCCAATCTAAACCTCCCCTGGTGCAACTTGAGGCCATTTCCTCTCATCCTATGTCTAGTTACTTGGAAGAAGAGACCAACACCCACCTCACTACAACCTCCTTTCAGGTAGTTATAGAGGGCAATAAGGTCTCCCCTCAGCCTCCTCTTCTCCAGGCTAAACAAACCCAGCTCCCTCAGTCACTCCTCCTAAGTCTTATGCTTTACACTCTTCACCAGCTTCGTTGCCCTTCTCTGGACACGCTCCAGCATCTCAATGTCTTTCTTGTAGTGAGGGGCCAAAAACTGAACACAGTATTCAAGGTGCGGCCTCACCAGTGCAAGTACAGCAGCACAATCATTTCCCTGCTCCTGCTGGCCACACTATTCCTGATACAAGCCAGGATGCTGTTGGCTCCCTTGCCCACCTGGGCACACTGCTGGCTCATATTCAGCTGGCTGTTGACCAGCACCCTCAGGACCTTTTCTGCTGGGCAGCTTTCCACTCGTTCTTCCCGAAGCCTGTAGCGTTGCATGCGGTTGTTGTGACCCAAGTGCAGGACTTGGCACTGAGCCTTGTTGAACCTCATACAGTTGGCCTTGGCCCATTGATCCAGCCTGTCCAGATCCCTCTGCAGACCCTTCCTACCCTCGAGCAGACCAACACTCCCACCCAACTTGGTGTCATCTGCAAACTTACTGAGGGTGTACTCAATCCCCTCACCCAGATAATTGATAAAGATATTAAAATAAGACTGGCCCCAAAACTTAGCCCTGGGGAACAGCACTTGTGATTGACCACCAACTGGATTTAACTTCATTCACCACAACTCTTTGGGCCTGGCCATCCAGCTATATTTTTGCCAAGCGAAGAGTATGCCTGTCCAAGCCATGAGCCACCAGTTTCTTCAGGAGAATGCTGTATGAAATAGTGTTAAAGGCTTTAGTGAAGTCTAGGTGGACAACATCCACAGCCTTTATCTCATCCCCTAGGCGAGCCACCTTGTCACAAAAGGAGATCAGGTTAGTCAAGGAGGACTTCTTTCATAAACTGAGGCTGACTGGGCCTCATCAGTTTGTTGTCCTGTATGTGCCATGTGATGGCACTCAAGATGATCTGCTCCATAACCTTCCCTAGCACTGAGGTCAGACTGACTGGCCTGTAGTTCCTTGGATCCTCCTTCCAGCCCTTCTTATTGATAGATGTTACATTTGCTAACCTCTCGTCAACTGGGACCTCCCTGGTTAGCCAGGACTGCTGATAAAGGATTGGAAGTTGTTATTGAGCACTTCTGCCAGCTCCCTCAGTACCCTTCAGTGGGTCCATTCCAGCCCCATGAACTTGTTTTTGTCTAAGTGGTGCAGCAGGTCATTAACCATTTCCCCTTGGATTTTGGGGGCTTCATTCGGTTCCCTGTCCCTGTCTTCCAGCTCAGGGGGCTGGGTACCCAGAGAACAACTAGTCAGAAACTCAGAAAACTGAGGCAAAGAAGGCATTAAGTACCTCAGCCTTTTCCTCATCCTTTGTCACTATGTATCCCCCTGCATCCAATAAAGGATGGAGATTCTTCTTAGCCCTCCTTTTGTTGCTAATGTATTGTCTTTTACAGCAGTAGCAAGATTAAGTTCTAGCTGGGCTTTGGTCCTTCTAATTTTCTCCCTGTATAACCTCACGATATCCTTGTAGTCTTCCTGAGTTGCCTGCCCCTTCTTCTGAAGGCCTTTTTCTCCTGAGGTCCAGCCAAAGTTCTCTGTTCAGCCAGGCCAGTGTTATTCCCTGCCACCTCGTCTTTCGGCACATGGGGACAGCCTGCTCCTGCATCTTTAAGATTTCCTTCTTGAAGGTTGTCCAGCCTTCCTGGACTCCTTTGCCCTTCAAGACTGCCTCCCAGGGGACTCTGTCAACCAGGACCCTAAACAGGCCTAAGTCTGCCCTCTGGAAGTCCAAGATAGCAGTTCTGCTGACACCCCTTCTTACTTCTTCAAGAATCCAAAACTCTATCATTTTGTGACTGCTATGACCAAGACACACTGTGGAAAGATAAACCAATTTATATGAATATGCAGCCAGTGTTTTCATGAATTTTGCAAGTATCTAAGAAGATAAAGCTGCTAAATAAGAACCAGAATGTTAATTTTTTCATGAGCTTCTGCAGATGACACACCTAATTTTAACGGATTATTATAAAATTATGAACTATGAAGATAATTACTTTCCTGGCCAAATGACAAAGGAATTCTTATTTCCAGTATATGCCCTGTTGAATGCCAAAGGCATTGTACATGCTAAGGCTAATGCATTGCTGTATAATAGACACCTACTGATAAGTAGTTCTCAAGCGTAATTTGGTTATGGTATGATAAATTAGGGAGTGTCTTTCTAAGTAAAAATGACATAATGCTTTTTTTTCCACTGGAACTAAAATAAATCCATGCTTCCAATAGAGCACTTCCAGAAAAGGAAATTAGATTAAAATTAAAGCATCTTTTGCATTTCATGTATTTGACAATTTTCAAAAATGATCCCATTCTTCTCATGTTTGAGTGTTGTGCCTGTATAATTGCTTCCCAAAGTTATATTAAGCAACATGACTACCGGGCTCACGTGTGGCTCCTTTGTCTATAATTCTCCCAGAGGAAATTACGGCTCTTTCCTTTACATTCTATTAATATTTTTATGTGTAAGAAGCCAAAAAGACTGCCTTTAATGATTTAGCTTCTGTGTGGGATACACACATTTCCCTGGTTTCAACCCTAGCAAAGGGGAGGAAACTAAATGCATTTACCTTGGGGAGGTTTCTGAGAAGACTGATGCTTGAGTATGACTGCAGAGGGAATAGATGATGATTATATTGATGGTGTCTACCTGGTAACTGAGGGTGAGAGAGACCATAATGTCTGTAGCTGGAATGAGAGTGTGGTCTGTGTTTTGAAAGAAGTTTGTAACAGAGAGAGAGGGAAGTGTTTTTATATCTCCTGGGATCTTGGACCTAAGTGACTGCCCAGCAATCAGCTAAGGCAGGAAAGCACATGCAGCTGGCTGTTATTTCATCTAGATATGGAGCTCTTTATTATGCTTGATAAAGATTGATAAGGTTTTGAACCCTTGCCAAAAAGATACCTCTGTGACTCAAGTCAAGTTTGTCCTTGGAAAGATGAGCTATACCGCTGGGAACCTTTGATACTGAGGCTGTGAGAAAGAAGAATTCAGGAGCTGGGTCCAGCTTAATCTGGCAGGTTTGGGCAGTCCCATATCCATAAGTCTGCAGCAGGCAGGAGTCTGTGCCGAGCAGGCGGCTGTTGGACCCTCTAGGACTGTGCTTGGCAACTTGGTATAAAATGTTTTGAGATTAGTGGTTTTACACCTGTTTACCCGCCCTAAATAAGCTCTGAACATCCTTGCTAAAACATAAGGAGAAGGAGACAAATTGCTACTGAAAATATGCAAAACACATACCACAGCGAATACATGAAACATGCAAAAAATATTTGTGCAGGCAAACAAGGGGCTTTGCAGTCATTAGAGCATTAAGAGGAAGAAACTCTGCACCATCATTTGTGATGTGTTTGCACTGCACTGTTCACGTTGGAGTAGTTAACAAAGATCAAAGGTCACATTTTAACAGAAGAATAATGTATTAACACACAGCCTTATTATTCCCATTTAGCTAGAAGATAAACTTAACTGTTATTTATGTATTTTATGGATTCTCTCTTTATATTTGTGGGTCACAAAGTCAAACTCCACAGACATTACATGGCATGCTCCATCTTAAATTTAATATCCCATGAGGACAATACAGCTCAGATGATGATGAGAAGGTAACTCTTCAGTGTTCTTACCATTACTGGCCCAATACTACAAGAAAATAAAAATAAAATTGAGTCAGTACTTAAATCAGTGATATTCCTGTAGTGGAGGTTGTAAATAATCATAGAATCATTTAGGTTGGAAAAGACCTCTGGGATCATCAAGTCCAACCATCAGGCAACACCACCATGTCCACCACTAAACCACGCCCTGAAGTGCCACACCTACACGTCTTTTAAATACCTCCAGGGATGGCGACTCCCCCACCTCTCTGGGCAGCCTGTGCCAATGCCTGACCGCTCTCTTGGTAAAGAAATTCTTCCAATTATCCATTCTAAACCTCCCATAATGCAGCTTGAAGCCATTTCATCTTGTTCTATCACTAGTGACCGGGGAGAAGAGACCAACACCCACCTCACTACAACCTCTTTCAGTAAGTTGTAGAGAGCAATAAGGTCTCCCCTCAGCCTCCTATTCTCCAGGCTAAACAAACCCAGCTCCCTCAGTCACTCCTCCTAAGTCTTATGCTTTACACTCTTCACCAGCTTCGTTGCCCTTCTCTGGACACGCTCCAGCATCTCAATGTCTTTCTTGTAGTGAGGGGCCAAAAACTGAACACAGTATTCAAGGTGTGGCCTCACCAGCGCTGAGTACAGCGGCACAATCATTTCCCTGCTCCTGCTGGCCACACTATTCCTGATACAAGCCAGGATGCTGTTGGCTCCCTTGCCCACCTGGGCACACTGTTGGCTCATATTCAGCTGGCTGTTGACCAGCACCCTCAGGACCTTTTCTGCTGGGCAGCTTTCCACTCGTTCTTCCCGAAGCCTGTAGCATTGCATGCGGTTGTTGTGACCCAAGTGCAGGACTCGGCACTGAGCCTTGTTGAACCTCATACAGTTGGCCTTGGCCCATTGATCCAGCCTGTCCAGATCCCTCTGCAGACCCTTCCTACCCTTGAGCAGACCAACACTCCCACCCAACTTGATGGCATCTGCAAACTTACTGGGGGTGTACTCGATCCCCTCATCCAGATCATTGATAAAGATACTTTGTATCAGAGTCCTGGGGAACCCTGTTTGTGACCAGCTGCCAACTGGATTTAGCTCCGTTCACCACAACTCTTTGGGCTTGGCCACGCAGCCAGTTTTTTTACCCAGCAAAGCGTACACCCATCCAAGCCATGAGCCGCCAGTGTTTCTAGGAGGATACTGTGGGAGACAGTATTAAAGACTTTGCTGAAGTCCAGGTAGCCTTTTCCTCATCCACCAGGTGGGCCACCAGGTGGGTCACCAAGTGGGTCACCCTATCATAGAAGGAGATCAGGTTGGTCAGGCAGGACCTGCCTTTCATGAAGCCATGCTGGCTGGGCCTGATCCCCTGGTTGTCCTGCACATGCTTGGTGAGCTCACTGAAGATGAACCGCTCTATAACCTTCACCGGTACCAAGGTCAGGCTGACAGGCCTGTAGTTCCCCGGATCCTCCTTCCGACTCTTCTTTTAGATGGGTGTCACATCAGCAAGCCTCCAGTCATCTTGGACCTCCCCTGTTAACCAGGACTGCTGGTAAATGATGGAGTAGCTTGGCGAGCTCCTCTGCCAGCTCTCTCAGGGTGGATCGCATCCGGCCCCATAGACTTGTGAGTGTCCAGGTGGAGCAGCAGGTCATAAACTGCTTTCTCCTGGATTGTGGGGGGTTTATTCTGTGATCCATCCCTGCCTTCCAGCTCAGGGCGCTAAGTACCCTGGGGATAACTGGTCTTACTGTTAAAGACTGAGAGAAAGAAGGCATTTAGTACCCCAGCCTTTTCCTCATCCTCAGTTGTAATGTTTGCATCCAATAGAGGATGGAGATTGCCTCTGATCCTCTTATTGTTGTTGATATATTTGTAAAAATATTTTGTTACCCCTTACAGCAGTGTCCAGGTTGAGTTCTAGCTGGGCTTTTGCTTGCCTTATTTTCTCCCTGCAGACCTAACGAGGTCTCTGTACTCTTCTTGTGTTACCTGCCCCTTCTTCCAAAAGTGGTGGACTCTCCTTTTTCCCCTGAGGGTCACCAGAAGCTCCCTGTTCAGCCAGGCCAGTCGTCTTCCCCGCCGGTTCGTCTTGCGGCACTTGGGGACAGCCTGCTCCTGCGCCTTCAAGACTTCCTTCTTGAAGAAATCCCAGCCTCCCTGGACCCCTTTGCCCTTCAGGACTTCCTCCCAAGGGACTCTCTCAACCAGTGCCCTGAACAGGCCAAAGTCTGCCTTCTGGAAGCCCATGGTAGTGGTTCTGCTGACCCCTCTTCTCACTTCGCCAAGAACTGAGAACTTAATCATATTATGGTCGCTAAGCCCAAGACCGCCTCCGACCACCACATCTCCCACCAGTCCTTCTCTGTTTGTGTTTGGTCTTCTTGTGGTCAAGTGAGGCACCTCACCTGGTAGGTTCACTTACCAGTTGTGTCAGGAAGTTATCTTCCACACACTCTAGGAACCTCCTAGACTGTTTCTTCTCTGCTGTGTCGTATTTCCAGCAGACATCTGGTGAATTGAAGTCCCCCACTAGAACAAGGGCAACTGATTGTGATACTTCCTCCAGCTGCTTGTAGAACACTTCATCTACCTAATGCCATATAACTAGCATGTATGTCTATACATATTTCAGCCTGGCTTCTCTAGAAGACAAGCATTGTCTCAGGGAAGATATCAAAGAATTATTTGAATTTCATTAATAAGTATTTTTAGTTATTAATAAGCAAGTTAATAAAAGTGTGAGTGAAAAAAGAAGAGGGAAGGAAATACAAGTACCCAAATGATAAATATGTGAAAACCAGAATCCTTTTATAGTTACAGAAGCACAGAATTGTTGAGAAGGGAATGGACCTCTGGAGATTGCCTAGTCCAATAAAGCTCAAGCAGGGTCACCTACAACACATTGCCCAGGACCTAGTCTTATGTTAGGTACTTTAATTTATCAAGAAAACATCCCTTACTATTGGACCTATTATCTATCTAACTTTCTATGAGATTGGAAATTATAAGTGGATGTTAGGAAGGATGCATCATCCACTCTCTCCAAGTTCACAACAAATACCATCTGTCATTCTTTCTAGATCAATGTTTTAAATATGAAAGTATCATTACAAATGCTTAGGAAACTAGCCAGATTTACCCATTAGGCACAGGTTCTACTGCTGACTTTTGAAAATTGACATGTGGCCGAAGACCACAGGACACACATAATGAAGCCTGAGTAGCTGAGAGGCAGAAGTCAGGATGTGATAGTATGCCCCAGATGTCCACTGTCCCATTTTGGGTACAGCTGGCATGGGTGCACTGCTGAGTTGCAAGATGACCCAGAAGTCCCTGCTGACTAGCTTCCACCCATACTGTAATGCTGATGTAAGCCCATTCCTTCCTCCTTCACTTTGGGGAACAAAGTCAAAGGAAGCCGTTAAAGAATTGCAGTGATTCAAATATTTATTAGTCAATGAAGAAGGAATGGGTAGATCAGGAAAGGCTGCAATGAAGAGGAAGACAGGAGCAATTTATTGTTTAAAACAAACTAAAAGCTTGTGTAAAAAACAAACAAAACTTTGCAGCTCTATAGTACCTTGAAACCAAAGCTCTCCTAGTTGGAGAGACCTGAGCTGGATAATCTGAGTTGGATGAATTTATCATCCTTGACAAATACAGAAATGAAACAGAAATCAAAATAAGGCCTCATCTGACATTTGGACAAACATGTCAAAATGTATTTATTCTCTTGTCATCAGTACTGCTTTATTCATAAGTAACAAATAATTGGACAGTTTTTCCAAAAGACCAAAATCTTGCTCCTCAGCATTCTTCTTACATGGTGAAAATAGGACACCTGAAATGCCTGTCATCTGCCATCAGAAATAATTACTGATGCTATTTGTTTAAAGTATTCTGTACTGGCTAAACCACAACACTAGGCTACAGAATAAGGAATCAGTCCTGATAGAAGTCAGTACTGCTTTGTATCAGAATGTCCCACAAAGTCTGTTCAGCACAAGGACACTATGAGTTAAAATTTTAAAAACAAACCTACTCAGGAGAACATCTATATGATGTCACAGAGTGTGGCTATTGATACCTGAGCTAATATGTGTGTTCACAGGCACATAATAGCACCACGAAGAAACACTAGGTAAGGTTTTGAAATGGCATAACAGCTTTTCAGCTAACTCATCTGAATACAACCTGCCACTGATGCAGTTAACAGTGCTAGCTCAGTACTAGCCCAGGGATTTCTTCTCTATTGCAGAGTACAGACTTCCCTGTCATGTTATGCATGTTACATTATTTAGGTACTTTTACAAGGTTTCTAGCTGTACATACAATTTCATATATCTCAAGCAGATTCACACGGAATAAATGTATGAATAGACTTTGTGTAAAGCATCTGGAATATGTTCAAAATAAATTGGCTAATTCTAGATCTCTTCCTTGGTCTAAGCAAGGTTGCTTGCAGACAAGTTTTAGGATTGGGAACGTAACCCCAGAGATTTAATATTTTGTGCCCCTTCCTTCCTCCTTCATTGGAGGATGGGCTGGGAGGTGGAAGGAATAAAAGAAAACAAAACCGTCCATGGTTTGAGTGCAGGCAGGCTTAGCATGCTCTCTTGCACCTTGACATGGGACCCTGGATGTCAAACTTCTTTTTTCCCATTTGGATCACTTGCCAGAGGTGACTCCAAGGTTCAGTGAGGACTCCAGCTCTGGAAGCCAGTTTTCCTGGCCCTGCAAACCGTACCGAACATACACTGGTTTGAACACACATGAGAGAGATGAAGGATCAGGGTGCTTTGGCAGAAAGCACAGTGTTTTTCCTATGAGCTGCCTTGCCCTATCATGAAGCAAGGCAGGACCCAATGTGCAGCTGGGCCCAAGGGGGAGCTGCTGCTTTTTCCCTTTCCCAGGGCTTTTGGGCACACAGCAATTGCCACAGCAACATCACTTTGCTGTCAGTCTTTTGGTAGAGCAACCCTGGCAATGGAACCACAATATAACCATAAAAGGGACATACCTGGCCATCCCTGAGACAGAAAACCCAAAAGGAGGAATAGCATTTCCTGAAGTGCATATGGGGGGCAGAGAAGTAAGCCACGAAAGGGATGCTCACTATAAAGCCATACCACTATTTCCTTGATGCTGACTTTTTAAATGCTTTCCTCAGTAACCCAGCTAATGCTCCAGCTCCCCAGCAAACTCTACAGCAGGGCTTCTCTCAAAAAAGTAAGTTTTATTAATGACTGTGATATAAATAACAGTCAAATTATTTGGCTTGAGTTAATCTTGATCCAATATATTAAGAAAGACAAATCAGCCAATGGTTAAAGGCTGTATTAAGACCCAGCTGATCTGAATCTTCTGGGCCCTTCTAGCAGAGTCTGCATCCTTGGACAAGCCACTTCACAGCTCTGTATTTTGGTTTCCCTCCCTGTAAAACTGGCTACAGACATTCCTACCCTGTGATATGTTTCAAGGAAGTTTCAGGAGAAGGATGCTATTTATGAATAAACTGCCACAAACCAGTAGGTAACCTCATATTGAGTTTAATGGTTGCCCATCAATCAGTATCAATTATCAGCGTGACTATGTGAAGAAGATCCAGTAACGTCCATCTTTAGGACTGCTTTCACTCTCCTTTAGTGAACAATTCATTAACCTCGCATTTTAACCATTCTTCTTTGTTTAAAACAGTTGCCCTCTTTATTTTGTACACATGGGTATAAAAATAAAACAAACAAACGAACCTGATCTACTGATAATTCATTTGGGGTCTGGGAACACACGTGAGAAAACGTGCAGTTTTTCTTGATGTTTATCACCACTGGGCCCTCTGCTTCTTTTCCAATAAAACCCTCTGTGGTATGCGTGCATCTCACTGTGTCTGCACACGGCTTTAGTTGCTTAGGCTATTCTATGCCCATCTGCCCCTCCTATGTATACATTTATTATATAAATAGCTATGAGTTAGTGTCTTTTCTGTGATCTACCCATGAGCTTTAATAGTAAGCTGTTCAAGTTCAAAAGTAAACTTCTGATATTAGAAACAACAACAAAACTCTCCCAAAACAAGAAAACACAAACGTTTAGCGAGTGCTTGACCTTGATGTGGTGGAAAAGCTGGTGTATTCTCGTGGTCCTGCAGCTACTCCAATGGCAGTGGTGGTGCCAGCAAGACAGTGTCATCACCCAAGCTGGACAGACAGGGTCCGGGACAAGATATGTGGCACTGGTCTTTCTGTTGACCTACAAAAACACAAGGGAACTCAAAAAAGCCATGGAAAGAACAGAAATAACAAGGTCATCACATAAGGATGTATGACCTTGACCATGTAAAAGCACTGACTGTTTTGAGTGTTTACTTGCCTTCAAACAGGAGCTAGAAGACTGTCCCATATGCTTCAAACCTTTTTAAGAGACATAGTGGGTGAGAAAAGTTATCAAACTTACACTGCTAAACAAATGTGGAGAGACTGCAAAGCATTAAATGGGAAGAGACATTTTAGAGAGTGTGCTGCTGTATTATCAGTAGTTATTAACCATAAAGACACGAGCAAAATAATAAAAACTATGCTCTCCCCAGAGAAACACATGAAGTAGACATTGCACCAATGAACATACAGCAATCTTCCAAAAAGATCTTTCATTGAAAGCAGCAGCAGCAAATGGAACAGCAAAAGTATAAAAATCAGCTATGTGGAATGAAAATTTTCATGGTACAACTCATGGCAAAGGAATGAGATTAATTGCTATTGTTTCATTTAAACATAATATTGGAACAGACACATTATTTTCTCATAAATACATTCACAGACATACGTAGTTTTGACTATCAAGCAGAGTGGCCCAAAGGGAGCTAATTGCAAATTGAACCATTATCTGAAAGTCAGTGATACAATTTCTTTAACATATAGACCTCAACTGTTCATTTTATTTTATTTTATTTTATTTTATTTTATTTTATTTTATTTTATTTTATTTTATTTTATTTTATTTTATTTTATTTTATTTTATTTTATTTTATTTTATTTTATTTTATTTTTAATAAGTTTAGCGAGATCTCACTTCAGATTTTTTTTAAAGCATTGCTTTAACCCATCCTACTATGAAAGACACTACCATCTCTCCATGTAAGAAACAAATACAAACTTATTTTCTATTAAAAGAATCTTTACTAAACTTATGTATCGATATTAATATCAAAATTGTGTTTGCTTTTCCACTTTTTTTGCTTGCAGTGTGAATTTTTCCAAGGGCATCATCATATTTTCCCCAACTTTGAACAAACAATAGTCTTCTGGAAATCAGGTTTCATTCACAACTGAGGAAATGCTAAAATAAACCTTCAGCTAATTTTGAAATATATGTCCCTCTAAATATTTATATGTATACATACATTCAGAAATATTTATTGTCCATGGAATAGGTGAGAAAAAAAGACAAATGTTCTTTCATTTAAAATTAAATAGCTCAGTAATTCCAGAATAATGATTTTTTTTTTTGCCAAAAAAATACTAGTATTAGTTAAAACTACTTTTTAAAAATTATTTAAATGTTATTCTACAGCGACGTGTTATTTCTTTACAGTTATATTTATTTAGGGCAGAAAGAAAGAAAGAGTATGTGGGACAAATATATTTAACACCAAATATTTAGAACACGTGAACACTTACTTTTTCTTGCGTTATGTGTAGAATATCACAAGTAAAAAAATGCACAATATAGTCTATATGATATAAGGTAAACCATTTGGTAGTAAGTATGCAGAGTCTCACTTTTGTACTGTTAAGATCTGTGAGAAATTAAAAACAAAGATTATTTCTGGCAATGTAGCCTTTGCTCTACAAACATGAGACATTGGTTGCTTTCCAACTTACCTCCCTGCAGACCTCTATCTGTGAAGGACAAATTTTATTAAACACTGGTAATAATCAAAAGTCCTTTGATCTCAATACTATCCTCAGTCTTCTCTGCATGTGGCAGAGCTTGAAATCCACCGAAATCATTTGGCTGGTCTGCCTTTTGTCATCTCAGTTGCGTGCTCAAGGCACTCTTTGTTTTGTCATGTATATCAATGAATTTATCTGCTCCGTCCTTTCTACCAAGTCATGGTGAACATTACCAGACTCTTGGCTTCCTGTTTGTCTAACAGTACAAAAAGGACACTAAAGGTAACAAGATCCTTCCACACAGTGAAAGCACTTTCCTACAGGATTCTTCATCCACTGAGACAGTTTCTTCTGCAGTTCTTCTTTACAGGCCTTTTGCTCATTACTGATAATCTCCATAAATGTCACATGGTCTTCTAACTGGTTGTTGTTATCTGATATTTCCCTATAAAGACTGAGTTTCTCAATGTTTCTGATATACCCATGACTAATATATTTTGCTGGAGTCTTTATGTTTCTGTCTTACTCACAGACAAGCTGGAAAAAGATCCTGGAATTTAGGAGTTAAAGCTTAATTGCTCCTGGGGAAAAGATACACGCAATTGCTCTCCTCTTGACCTATCATCAGGTCAGCTGGGGCCGCAATAAGAAATGCTCCAAGCAAAAGGCAGGGATTGGCCACTCGAGCCATCCCAGCCCCTGGAAAAGCTGATGCCCTGCCCTGGCGCCAACGCAAAGCTGCTGCCCCAGTAGTGCCTTCACCGGCACTGTGATTATTTGGCAGCCTACTGACCTAGGCGGTTTCCTGTTTTGCCTAAGCCTAAAGCCATCCCTGGATCCATGTTCCCAGTTTGGCAAACATCGGGAGGCACAGGTATGACAGAAGCACAGTGGCATTACAGGCAGTCCTCGCATCAGACTTTTAGGTGCTGATGGGTCTTTACTGGTGGTAATGTAATGATGATGGAATGCAGCTACTGCCAGTAGAGACAGCAAGTGACAGAGGCTTTGCAGATCCTGCGTATATACCTATCAATTATTTCCCTATATCCTTTTCTAGCTGTAGATGTAAGTAACTTGCCAGTGTAGCTAGGATACAACTTCCTTAATCTAAAAGTATTAATGCCGAGCTCAACAACTCCAGATTCAGCTGAATAAAACCTGACCGTAAAAACATACTAAATAGCACCAGATATTTGTAGATGCTTAAAACTATTGATAAATAATTGTTCAACAGACAGAATGAGGGGAGGACAGAAAATAAGGAATGAGGAATCCCATATTTCATATGACTAGCGAGAAGTTGTTTTTACCTACACTTCTGATCAGTTCTCAAACACAGACTTGCTATATGTATCTGTACTAATAAAAACCATTAGCATGTTCTTCTCCATCTCATTCTAATAACCATCCAGTCTGAGCTTAGAAGCATGAATGAATTTTAGAGTCTGTTGTCCTCGCTCAGCTGTATTCTACAGGGCTCATAGGAACCATTGCAAGGACACACCCAAAACATAGGAAATCCACCCTCAGCCATCCATCGCTTTCTTTCCCAGACTTCTTCACTTCCTCCCCTTCCACATATACACCCACTTCTATTTCTATTTTCCGTGAGGAGCAAAGTTCAGAAGAGGAGATGAGACTGCTTTCTAGATAAGATAGAGACAGGGAAAGGCAGTTCATGTGGCTTGGCCCAAGTGAAACATGCCCTTCAGGGTCAATTCCAAGTTTCAATATAGACAAATCTATCCTTCTCATGGCATTCATTACTTTGTGCACTGGAGGGCAAAAGGTTAGAAGGGCATGTATTTCCGTACATCCTGTTTATACACATTGCTATGGTCAGGCCTGAGTTCTCCTGGAGGTGTGGGGAGACACACTGGAGGAATCATCTCTCCAAAGGAAGCTATCTAGGGTTTAGACAGTAATTTCAGAAGTCCTGGACAGTGTTTCAGCTGACACATGAGCTGTAATCCGTGCAGGGTTTTCCTCTAGGGGCAGGACTACATGCTCATAATGACATGATGGAACAGAAAACAAAAGAAGATTCAGAGATTTCAAATCTCTCAGAAATACTGGGTGATGCTGAGCTGTGCGATAGCCAACAAATGGCAATAGAAGTGCATTTTTCTCACTGTCACCGTCCTTCCCCTTTTCTTCTCTTGTTCACTGCCTTCCATCGGGCACGATGTGCTAACTTGAAAAGCAGAAACAGCATAGCTGTGCTATTGTTTTCTTTCCTCCATATTGTTTAGTCACACTGTGTTCAGATTACACTGCAAGCATTCCCGCTGAGGTCTGTGTTTATTCAGCAGTTTGTGAAGCAGCAGCAACAGCGCAAGAGCCTTAATAGCCACAGGGCATTGGAAATCACTTAGTAAAAATACATGGCTGTACATAGGTCAATATTTTTAAAGTATTTGGCCTACAGTGTTTTAAATCTAACGATATATGTGATGAAAGGCTGTGTGCACCCCTGCTATTGTCATTGGGGTTTGAGAAAAGCTAGTCTGGGTATGGAAAGGCAAGCTACTAGGGCAAATCCAGCCCTGGGAAACCCTGAGTTAGCTCTGTGAGGTCCTCTCTGAGGTCCCTGTAAGCAATTTCTTGGCACAAAACCCACATATTTGGAGGAGGAGTGGGTAGTGTCAATTTATCAATAAACATTAAATATGTTATGTTGTGTTCATTGGAACAGGGATTCAAAGCTGAGCATCCCAACTCCCGGCCTAGCGGGAAAACCAACAGGCTCCTGGAGAGACATTTTGAACTTGTCTTCGCAGACGGTTAATACCTAATACCTCTGGGCACTCCCATGAGTAGTGCGGAAATGAGGCAGAAGATGAATTTAAATGCATATGCCCCATAAATAGAATAAGCACTACAGCCTGAGTACTATAGATGACTGATTTAAACTCTGTCTTCCCACATTTATGAGAAAGGACTGATCTAAGCATCTAACTCAAAAAGGAGATTCAAATAGCAAATAGGTGGCTTCTTAATCCTCTTTACAGCGATAGATTAACCACTAAGTTTCCCTCCTGAATACTGCTGAGAAGTCAGTTTATGTTGCTCCCCAGTTCTTCAGGATCCTCACATAAGATCTAAGCTTTGTCCCTATATGCTACAGGAAGATTCTGAATTGAATTTAAGGACTGTGTATTCTATTGCTGGTGAAATGGCTAAAAAAAATGAATGTTAGCACCCTTTACACAACTTGTGCTACATGAGCATATTTCTCCTACTTCTAGTGGTTAAGAACTGTTCCTAACTGCTGAAGTCAGCTGCTGAACTCACACTGACTGCAGTGGCGCAGTCAAGTCCCAGTGTCACGCTGGGCAGAGTTCTCTAGTGATGGAGCATGTCCTGAGCTGGGAGGTACTTTCTGGAGACTATGAATAAAACAGCAGAACGGAGGGCTCGGGGCCCATGGAATCTTGAGGATTTAGCCAACACAGATCACAAAGTAGAGAAAGACCGAATGAACTTCACTCACCAAGTGCTCCTTTCTAATGAGAGGGCTAGTTGAACTTCATTTGACTAAAAGCTTTATTATAGATTGTGCACTAGCTATATCAACCAGAAAGCAGGAAAGGTCGTCTGTTTAGTTTTGTTTAAATTGCTGTGATTGCTGACTACAGGAATCTTTGCTGTTACCTGAAATGATCCCTTCTTGAAGAAGTAATAGCAGAGTAAGATGGGTGGTGATCAGTCACTAGAGGGTAGTAATCAGAGGAAAACAAAAAGGGGCACAATAAAGTTAACTATTTTATGGAGCAACATTTTAATTTTATAATTAAAAGGCATAATTAAATCTTTAACTCTTGATTAAAAAAATCAGTTTCCCACAGGCCGGCTTCACGGAGTAGAACAGTTCAAAGGCCTGATCAGCTCTGATTTACTTCCAGTGCTGTCAACCTCGGCTGTGACACAGAACAGGGATCTGTAGATGTGGGGGCTACACTGCAGGCTACAGATCTTTGAAGAAGCTTTTTTATTGCCCAACTTCAGCTCATCTTTTATATTATTCTGTCATGGTGGTGGCATTGCTCATGTTCCTGCTAGTGGATGATCATAGCTGGACCGTGTGAAACATAACCTTGGCATTGGACCCTATGTGCAATATCAGTATATCATATAATTATTGCTGTGCTTGTGTGCTACAGATTTAATTGTAAATATCCTTATGGCCCTCATACTATACACAGCTGGCTAACTTCAAGAGATGATGTCAACTCATTCACTAGATTAGGTAAAACTGGATTGTGGTTAGCCCTTTCCTGGGCCACACTGCAGTGGACGGATTGCAAGGAAGAGATGTGTGATTTCAGTGTGGTATCTCCCATACATTCATTATCCCTTGTTCATTCCTTAGCAAGGAATTACAGTTTCAAAGGCTTCATCTACAGCCTGCCCAGACCTGTCAAGTCACATGGGCTGAGTAAAGGATCACTCACTCTTTCGGCCCCCCTCTCAGCCTGTTACCTCGTGGTGATGTCTCAGGTTTTGGAGCACGTCGAGCTAGCCTCTCTCTTTGTTGACACCATGCGTCACGTGCAGCTGGCAACTGTTATCAGCTCTTCCCCAGGAACAACCCTCTGCGTAGGTCCTGTCTTATCACAAGCTTTTCCAGCATGATTCCCGTATCTTGCAAAATCTGCTTGCAACACATTCAACAGCTCCTCTTACTGCAGCATTATTTACGTTCCTCTGAACAGATGCAACTTGTAGGTGAGTTGGGAAGTAAATGTAATCTTGACTCCGTTTAGTCAAATTTACGTTTATCTCAGAAGGCCAGACATGCCTGAGAGGAGTGTAATGTGACTACTGAACTCTGTATAACACCAACCCCATCCTCAAAGCGCACAGGAAAAATTCAGTATTTTTTTTTGCTGATTTAGCGCAGAGTATTTTCCATTGTTTCCTCCCAAAGCAAACTGAACTTATATGACATACACTTACTAATTCATCCCTAGCTTATATTTTTCAACAATTCCTTTCATTGCTAATCTTTCATACATGCATGGGTGGAGTACTTATTGCAACGCAAACCTGCTCAACAAGAAACTACTGCATAGAAGACGTATAAATCTTCATTACACATTTAAAAATAATAAGTGATAATGTATTCTGGAGTTTCAGAGTGATTTCAAGAATCTTTTGCTAATTCTTCATTAAACTTTTATTTGGCGAAAACTTGTTAGATGACTATAGGTATTTTTGAAGAAATGTGACAATTTGGTAAAGTTTTCTCAGGCAGAGCAGAGGGTCTCTTGCACTGAGATTGTTGTCTTTGGTTAATTCACAGGTCCAAAATAAAGAAATTCAAGCTTTTGTTGTGTTGTTTAATTAATTTATTTTTTGCTGAATGCACAGGTTGGGAGAAATACTTTAGTTGTCACAGCACTGTGACAAAAGACACAAATACTCCGAATCAGAAATTCATATGATAGGAAATGTAAACCTCAACATCTTTACATGGTGTTATTCAATTTTTCAGTCATAATGTTGAACCAACAACGTTTTTTCTCCTTGCTTTAAATTTCTTGGTAACGCATAGAAATAGATGAATGCTCGTTAAAATATGTATTCACTTTGGACTCCATGAATGATTTTTTAAGCTTATTATGGAACTACAACTTATGCATAATTAAAGGAAAATAGGAAGAAAATACTTTCTATAGCTTTAATTTTGCAAAACAATCCAGTAATAAATCTGAGAAACATAATAATACCTAAAGTAAAAACACTTGTAAAATGCAAGGAGCAATTGGTTTTATTCAAGAAAGACGTGCCTCTCTGTTGAAACTTCTCTGTACTGCTGAGTAGGTCACGTGATATTTTGATCAAGAATGAATTTACTAAATTGATTAAAGTATCATGTTTAGAATAATTTGATGAAATGTTTGATTTTAAAACAATATTGTAACCGTTCCTTAAATAAAAACTGAAAAAAATTATAATTATAGCACCAAAAAGGATAAATTATGCTTGTAAGTTATAATTCTAATAGAATTATAACAAGCTCAATAAAAACCAGAGTAAAATTCTCCCATCACTTACATAAGAGCTAATTCAGGCCAGTTAATCCCCTGCCTATGTTCATAAATGGCCTGTCAGATGTCTGGGATGAATTTCTGCTAAATAATTTTTTTAATAACTGCAGCAGGATATGAGAAAGAGGCAGGGCTGGTGTCCTTTTTCAGGGCATGCTCTTTCACTGTATGGCTTGCACTTTCATACTGTATGACAAGCGGTCCCAGCTGGGCTATCACCAGAGCATGGACATCTTTCAGAAGACAAATCTCACTTGCATTGCTTGTTAGTACGTTGGACTGCTCCGGTCTACTAACATCTATGACTCACTCGTGTCTGTGTCCCTGTTTAATATATTTTATAATAAATTCTTTAGCTGGGGTTGAACTGTTCTAGACAGCATATGTTAGCATGACTCATTATTATCTAAGCATTCAAAGGTAGAACTGGATCTATGTTGTCTGGTTTCAGCATAGTCAAACTCAGCTTGCAAACATAAGCTTGCCTGGAGCTGTATCACTTAAAAACAAACTTGAATTTGCTATGCCAAAAGCAGTATTCATTAGTCAGTCTTGAATTTCAAACCCTTACTTGTAATAGGTAATTGAGAGAATTAAATGTTTTAAATTATTGGAGAAATATTTCTTCTGATTAACGGGGTGCTGCTTTGTCCCTACATAATGAATGTTCTGTGCAGTGCTGATCCTCCCACCTCAAAAAAGGATATGGAATAGTTGTAGCAGATCCAGAGAAGAGCAATAAAGATGATCAAAGGTATGAATGACTTCTATGGAAGGAACAATTACACAGGCTAGGAAACTTCAGCTTGGAAAACAGACAATTGAGGGGATATATGATAAAGTCATAAAAAATGGGGAGTGGCATGGGAAGGGTGAAGAGGCATCAGTTGTTCATTGTCTGTCTCAATAGCAGAAGTAGTGACATCAGACCAATCTCCCCCACCATCTCAGATTCAGCTAAGATTGAGTAAAGGAAGAGGGAAATTTAAAACAAAGTGGTAATGACTGGAAGACAAGCCAGATCATTGAATTTCTGTTTTAGAGGCATCCCTGAAATAGTGCCAAATCACGGAAGCCAGAAATGGGAAGCCTTTGCCTCTGTCCCCCTCTGGTCACTTTGAGGTACCTCACAGTTGTCAGGCTTTGTCATTTCCATCACACAGTCGAAAACTGCAAGTCTGCTACCCCCGACCAGTAAAGTCCTTGGGACTGAAATTGGAAACATTTCTTTCCTTTGGTAATCTCCAATTTCTTAAATTCAAACCTTTATTTATCCTCACAGTAAAAACCCATAGTTTTAGAGAAAAATCAAATAGACAAATAAAAATTGCTTATATACCCTAAATCTTGCTTTTCCCTGATGTCAGCCCAAGAGTACTGAAGTCCTTCAAGAACTGTCATGCGTATCTGTGTGACAGAGACCCTCTGAGCAACACCCTCCTCTCACCTGGAAAGACAGTATCACTTTAAAGATTACTATTTTATATCTGGGGTCAAGGACATTTTTCTGGCTTTGTCTTCTAAAAAGCTTCAGTGACTTGTGAAAAAATTATTTAATGTTAAGAATAAAAAGCCATTCTTTTGTCTTCTTATTTGTATTTCTTTACAAAGCTGTTTTACAATGAATCAGTGTCCTATTACAAAAATATTATAATTGCTGAGCATACACCGTTCCCACAAATTATAGCAGAAATCCTATGGTCTTGTAATACAAATGCTAACTACATCTTGTTACAGTAAGTAATAGGAGAGGTTTATAACAGTAACTGAAGGAAAGGAACCTGTGTATGTTCCACCCAAAGGTGTACTACTTTTCCATGAATTAAAGCAATGTAAACAAAGAAGGGATCAGTTTTCTGCAGTGTCACTGAGATTATAATTAAAGGACAACGAACAACATATCTAATTATTAGGAGATAGGAACTTGATAGCTTTGGGGAAAGGACATCTTTGACGTTTTGCTTACAACAACAAGGTGCTGGACTCAGTGACCCTGTAAAGGTCTTTTATAGCCTTATATTATGAAACTCAACTCTGGGGGCTGATCATTTTATCACCATTTAGTCAGACTGGAGACGATGAGGACAAAGATTTGCTTGAATGTGTCAGCCTTTTGAATGTCAAGCAGATCCTAAGTGCTTATTAAATCCCTGACACTCTTCAGCTCTTACAAAAAGAATTCAGTAGTTTTATCAGGTTATTTAATCACTGAAAATGTATCGCTGTTATCCTCTATTTCCTTAAATTTGTTGTGATTTGCTTTTCTCCTGCTACTGTTCATTTCCTGGCCTACAAATACATTTCAAAACAAAAGTTAGCAGTCAAGGTTGTGTCACCTTAAACCCACATTTGTTATATATGGAAGGAGTACAGATGGTGCTCCTTGGAGCGAGCCAATCATCTGTAGCTAATGGAGGACTAACAAGACTAAGGTTCCTATTTTAAGTGGTTTAAAATTAAAAACTTTGAAGTACGAGGCAATTTAAGTATCATTCCTAATCAGGATATGTCTCTGAGGCATCATTACACAGTCTTGCAAACCAATAAAATATTCAAGCCAGCACAGCCTTGCATACACCATTGGATACACAAACCAAACATACATCATTGACATTGGTCAGTGAATGTGTTTCAGGGAGCGAGATGGACTGAAGAAAGATGGCATCACAAATATTGACAGAAGGAGGAAGGTGCTGCATGAAGGGGTGATTAACGCAGCCTTCTACGATTAATTTAAAAATCCTGCTGTGCTGAAGAAAGCAGGTAAAGCGTTTACGCTGAGTGACACCCCAGGCACAGTGCCACTCACTTCAGAGATGCCTGCCAACAGATGCTAACTGAAGAACTTGTTTTTGATGGGGAGCATTTGCCTTCTGTAGTTTACTGGTGAACAGAGGCAATGTAATGAATAGACAGAATTCAGCTCCCATATTTCATTGTAAACAGAGAAAATACGATAGGACCTTGTTTTTGCTTTAACCGTCATATGAACTTCAGAGCTGAGAAGTCTGGTATGCAGGGAGCCTGCCTCACCATATGAGGCTTACATATACTTTTTCATTTTTGTTTCTGTCTACACCAGTTAATCTCGATGAATTGACACTGAATGTTATTTGCTGCTATTAGCTCTCTGTCTTTACAAATTATCAGCATTATTTTAAAATGGCAAATAAGCTTTCAGGCAGGATATTAAAAATGAAAAACCTATTTAAACAAAAGATAAATAATTTCTCCCAGAAACCAAAGAGGTACTTTGGGGCTCAATGGTATGGACCTTTTCTACAGTTTGATTAAGAATAATAACGTAATCTTTGGAGAAAAAAAGATAAGCCTATGAAAGTAGTAAAATTACTGGCTGGAATAGCTACTAAAATATGTCTGCTGACATTTGATTCTCATTAACGTTATAGGTTCTTTGTATTATGGAAGCACCAATAATGCAGAAAATGCTGTAAGACCATAAAAACATAATACCTCCACTTGAAAGATCTGCACCATGCTACTAAATAAAGCAAAGGTAGTGAGATGGTCAGAAGTAAATCTGTGGGATGTTTCTTCAGAGTGTCATTTATTTCCTTTGGAAAATACGCTAACTTAAGACATAAGAGGCTTGAATGACAGTGAGAGGGAACATGTGAAAAATGTAGGTCTCAGAGAGTTTCTGGCTTTTACTACTTGTTGCTTTGAAAAGGGAAAATGTAAATGAATCGAGTTTCAGCTTGTACAGAAGATAAGGCCTTGAAGCGATCACAAAGAGTAGGAGGTGTTGACAAGTGATACCTACACGAGTGCCACTGGGAGAACTTGTATTGCTATTTGATTTGGACAGTGATAGGGAAATATAATTTTCTTCATTATTATTCAGACTAATTCAGAATATTAGTACAGACCAAAAGTAATTGTTGCAATTGTTTAAAATAATCAAGCTCTGTTTTCTGATTATCCAAACGTTTTTGTTTATTACATGAGGAAGTGAAGAAGGTAATGTCGCAACACCTCATGTGTTAATGTGTAAATACATAAGCCAAATATCAGACAAAATATATGTAAATAACAAACATCTAACCCATACTCAAAATTATCACAATTATTTGCACAAATTGAATGTCACATACATACGTATCATTAGATATATTCAATAACCGATTTGTTTCCAGACTGACGTGTGCATTTTCCACGTGCAATACCACATCTGAACAATTTATTATTTTTTAGATATTTTCATGTTTTTATCTCCAAGATAAGGATTTCCTCTCAAAAAAGCCCTCAGAGAGACATTTCCAAAGACAGAGAATCACAGACAACAACAGAGAACTGTTGTTTTGTTCTGTCTGTACGTCACCTAGAGGAAAGGCATCCTTGTGGTACCTTCTATCTTCTCTCTTAGTATAAAATATATATAATTAATATACTTAAAACCCTGTAAATCTTCTTTCTTGTACTTTACAGTCATCAAATTCCAGACACATATAGTTTTCCTCTTACAGTGGAAACAACATGTAATTATGCTATGCCCAGAGTAATTATTTTAAAGAATTTAAACCGATGACGGAAATTACTTTTTTTTTTCTGAAACCATGATATGTAGTAGAGTATGCCAAAGTACAGCAGTAATACTGAGGATGTGAAAGAAACCACAGTAAAGAAAGAAGTGGCACTGGGCAAAGTTGCAGCCACTCGCTGGATGAAAGTCATACTCCTATCTCACAGCGATACTTTTGCCTCTGGCTGCAATCCAGGGAAAAGGGCCGAAGGGAGCGAGTGCTCTGGCCAAGGCCACGCCAGCTCCCTGGCGAGTCACGGCGTCTTTCTCCAAGCAGGCGTGACATCCACAAAATCACACTTGGCCTCACCCTGCCTGAAAGCAACTCTCTGCCCAAGCTAGGAGTATCTAAGTTAACTTCTAAACTCAGTACCAAGCCCATTTTTAATTGGCAAGTTAATCGTGTGAAAATGCTGACTGAACGTCACTCGTAAGTACTAGCCTTTTAGTTAAGCACATTTGTAGGTGGGGCATATATAAGCATAAGAAGGCCTCAGGACAAGTTGGAAATTGAGCTCTGGCAGCCGCATTGTCCCCAGATTACAGCTCATAGCAGATGTTCAGCAAAGCTACATGAACTCTGCCAGCCTCTGTACAATCTGGTAAATCCCATGAAATACGAGACCTTTTAACAGCACTGGAGAAACTTGGCTTTCCCTCGGTATTCATATGTTGAATCCACCTTTGTGCTTTTCATCGTATTTTGCACATCTTTATAGGACTGTAATTAAGTTGCATTAAAATCTGAATTAGAACTATGAATAAAACATTACATTCTGAGTAATTTCAAGCAAAAATCTGAAATGAAGTCAATAAACCAAGTTCCCCTTATCTTCACATTTAGGTCATAGAGACGTCTTTGAAGTGAATTGTGTTACAATCCTCTACAAGAGTGTTATTGGCCTGATTCTAATTTAAAATCCAGTTTTATGACATTCCATTCATTTCCATGAAGTCTGCTTCTCATTTGCAAAGTAAGTGAGATTAGAATCAAATCCAATGAGGTTTGCTGCAGAAGGTCAGATAAGACTGAAACAGTATCTCCAGGCTTTTGTCTATGGAAACAAGTCTTCTAAATCGTGTTGGTTCTTGCAAAAGTATCACAAATTATTATTAACCAACAGTTGTATTGTCTTAATTTTACTTGTTAGGTCTGCATCTTATGGGATGAGCTTAAGTCCTCTACAGACATCTAAGGCTGTACCAAATCAAACCACAGCTGGCCCAGTTCCCTCTCTCCAATAGTGGCCAATAATGGATCCAGGGAAGCGGATATGAACGAGGCAGGTATATAGTGGCATGTTCCTAGCAAGCTCATACAGCCTACAGCAATCCTTGGTGCAGTGATTTCCTGAGGAAAAACATGACGTGCTTGCTTCTTACAGGAGAGTGCAAATCAAGAGTAATTGCATTGAAATTCTGTGGAGTTATAAGGGTATACAGTCAACAATGGTAGGTGTGTATTTTTTTTTTAATGTAGGCCCAGGCAAAACACTTGATTTAAATATCTTCCTGACCTTGTGAGGTTCAAATTACGTTTAAAGATATTTTTTTTATGACAATGCCTCCTTACTTTATGGCAGTAGTAACACAATTAGAAAATTAAATGTTTTTGAAAGATAATTGGTAATTACAGTGAAGTCTGCTTGCAGTTATTAAATTTGAATTCCACTTCTTATTGATAAAAGCAACAGCATTTAAATATCTTTAGTATCACTAATGTTTATGTTCCAAGCATAACTTTTATTGTAAACCTTAAAAGCTGCTTTTTTTTCCAAATGAGTACATGGAAAAAGAGTTTTAGACACATCTGTTATTCACTAAGAAGACTCATGATCATTTACTGTCCATAATAGTGCCCCAGGTGCACAGTGTGTGGATGGTGTTTTACAAATACAAATTTAGACAAGGTTCCCGCCCTGAGAAGTTTAGAGCTTATTTTGAACAACTGCAACACTAACAATTTAAGGATTAGGCACAGGAATAGATGCAAGGAGACACAGGAGGTCAAAAAGGTTAGCTGAAGGAGGTGGAATTTAATAGGAGATTTAAAGCTCACTTGATTCCCAGGTAGAGCAAACTTGTTTCAAGAAGAAATACTGTCATGCAAAATTTCTTCAAAATCTTATTCTGAAAGAACTTTGAATTCTGAATGTTTAGGAAGTCTGGAGAGGCCATGGACCTTCACAAAATACGGGAGATGAGGATTGATGTGCATATGAACAGTTCATATCTAAAAATGATGATTTCCTGTGACCTACATTTCTTTCCTTTTCGCTCGCAACTGGGCTGGCAAATTAGTTCTGGAGTTTATAGCTTTTGCCATGCTACAAACTAGTATGGATTGCCTGATTAGAGTTTTAATTTGCCCTAACCTAACCATTTCTATTTACAACCTGCGGGCCAAATTGGGATAATTGCAGAGAAACCACACTTTACCAGACACGAAAGACTAAAACTGCAGGGCTCTTTCCTCAGCAAACGTGCAATGGGGCTTGCACACTCCCTAGCCCTTGTCTTAGCTCTCTTTACTCTGCGAATTCATTCTCTGTCCCTATTTTGAAGGGGTAGGGTGTGTCTGTTGGCCAGGATGGCACACTGGAGAGTGTACAGACCATACCCTCTTTTCAGGGCTGTGTGACACTTCAGGCATCATTTGGGTTTTGTCACAGAAGATCTCCTGAAGAGCTAGGACATGGGACTCTTGAAACCTGCATGTGGTCCCAAGGCCACCCAGATGTGACAGGCACAGCCACGCGTTGTCTGCCGTGGCAGCTTGCATTTGTTACTAAAGGTTTAAAGCACTGCTAGCTTATACAGCATCTACAAATTAGTTTTTCATGTCAAAATATAATGCTGACCACAATTGCTGGTTTTTGTGTCACAACATTTATGACCTTGTTTTAGAGCAGTGTTTCAGAGCTTTCTTTTATAACCCCGTACAATAAACCCATTTTAAAAAAAAAATCTAAACCTGTGATTTTTTTTCAGGTTACAATCTCCTACCTTCTCAGCATTAGCAATTGATTTTGATGCTTTTTCTTTTAAGATAATCTGCAAGATACTTGCAGTAGCAGCAATGAATGTGTCAGGTGAGTCAGTGCCAAATGTGTTGTATAACATCAGAAAGAAAATACATAGCTTGGTAGTCTGACAGTATCATTTCATGTTTTAATTTTTTATTAGCAGTCTAAATTTACATGATGAATCGAGTCATTTAGGTTATTTTTAAAGGTGTAAAGAGGTATTAAGAAAGGAAATCTCCCAGTTAAGAGAAATACTGAACTACAATAATCAATCTCCTAAAATGTGTTTTGTTGGAAACAAATGAGAAATGGAATGAATGCATGCATAAGCACATACCTATCATGTTAATGAGTTACAAGTTGGGTAAAGGGTATACAATGCTGTATAGCATGCTAGACTACAAGATGCATTTGCAGTCTTTGCTTTTGATTTTCAGTATTTTATTGCTTTCTTTAGATACTTTGAAAGAAATAAGCTATGAAATAACATAACTGTAAATCATAACTAGATATCATCATAAAGATTAACCCTTACAAAAAGCTGTCACAACTGAAATGCATTTAGTATCCTGAAAGCAAGTAGTTTCCTGTTAAATTATGCATTTTAACACAGCTGTCTTCAAAAGGACATAGATGAAAAGGATACAAAAAATAATCCATGAAAACAGAAGAAAGTAAGTAAAATCTGCAAAGACACTTTATAAATTGTGCTTCTCTTGTGCCACTTAGACCATGGTTGGAAAGCTGATATTTCAGCTAATAATTACAGAGATTTATTCTGTGTTATAGTTTGGTACTCGTGAAAAACAGAACAACAAAGAAATAATTTAGAATTACCAACAGCACATCACTCAGTCTCTATACTTCAGAGGATACACGAAGACACACATGAAATGTGTTTACTTCACACAGCAGCCAATGAAAGGAAGGGAATATAACCTAGTAAACATTTGCATTTCCCACCATATACTGTGTCTGTAGAAAATAATGAATTGTGGAGTGGAAATTATCAACTTCTTTTTACAGATTTTCAAAGGAACTGTGTTGGTATTTCAAACCAGGTCAGAAAAAATAAAAAGAGGATGAAAAGTCTTTGCTTTTCATGAATGCCAAGAAAATGGCAAAAAAAATTACAGGATTCAAGATTCCTTGGCATTCAAGAAATGCCAAAAAAAAAAAAAAAATATACAGGATTCAATTAATGGCTCTGGAAACGAAGATAAACAATACCCATATTGCCAACTGACAAGTACAGTCTCTTCCCCTGAGCAAAACAAAACAAGCCAAGACAGCCACAGAGCATAATCCTGCGAAGCTATGGACCTGGCAGAGACGGTGCTTCAAACACAGGGCTAAGGAGGAGCAAGCACAGCTGCAGCATACGCCCCAGTTCTGACAAGTGGCCTTAAACATCCTTACTGCACTCTGACCCAGCCTGGGTCTCTCCCTTAAGAACTGAAGCCGTTTCTGCAAGTATGTAGTAGAAAAGCAAGAGCAAATAGACTAATAAATCACTTTGTCATTGACAAAGTATCCATAAAAGCAGATAATCAAGCATTATCTATATTTAGTTTAACCACACGAACTGTTTTTAAAACAGTATTAAATAGGGCTCAAACCTATTTTCCATTTATGCAATTAATAAAAATAAAAACCACCAAAGGAAGCATCACCTTCTACACTAAGCTCAGGTCCCGTGCCAAGAAAGACAATGCTTGCCTGCACACTTCAGTTTCTGCCGGTCACTTTCTAACCCAGCCTGAACTCTGATTTAGTACTTATGTATAAATAATACACTTCATGTGATCCTGCAAAGACTCTCTCTCAGTTACCAAGGTTGGAACTGGTACTTTGACAATGGAAGTGCACCAAGTCTCCATAGTTGCTTTCCATCCCTACAGGCCTGAATAAGCCCTGCAATGCTGAGCAGTAAAGCAAGATGCTAAGGATGGTGACCCCCCACATTTCCAGGACTTTCCCACATCCCTGTGTTGCTCTCTTTGTTTGTCCCATGCCGAGGCATTTTTTTAAACACACCCGATAAGCAGGGAGAGAGATATGCAAAATTTCCATCACAGTGACTGGGGGAACAGGGAAAATTGCCATAGGAGAAAGCCAGAAGATATCGCTTTCTGACACCTCTTTTCTGGCTCACTAGGGGGGAGTTTGATTCCAGTCAAAATGGGGATCTCAGGGCGGATTTCCAGGGGAGCTGGGGGCTGGGGGCACAGGGGGCTTGAGGCATCAGGTGAACACAAAACCCTGCAAGCTGGGAGGAAGGTAAGGGACAGAGACACAGTGGACTGTTGGCACTGTTACACAAAGAAACTGAGATTTCTGTTACCGTTTATTCCTCTGCGCAATTTTGTAACAATGTGGGAAAGCTGGATTTGGGTTTGGGAGGGGTGCGTGCGTCTGTGAACGCAAAATCTGAAAAGCAGCCTATGCCTGAAAAGTTATGATAATAACACATATGATAATAGAGGCCTTTTTAAGGAAAGTTGTCTTACTATGTCTTCTTAAGGGTACCTATGAAATTTATTTACTTTGTATCTCTGTCTGAAGTTAATTGCGAGGCTTCTTCACAAAGCCAAAGGAATAAAGTCATGCCTCCATGCCTGATAGATGTGGATTAGGATTGTAAACTCTGACATTGAAAGCAGTAAAACGATGGGAGATAGAAGCTACCAAACATCATAAAAATAAACATTTTAATATTTATCAAATAATCCCTCACCTTCCCTTGAAAATGGCTGGAACTGTATGAATTAGAAGAAAACTCACCTGTTATTTTCAAACTATTGTACTTCAATATACATTACTTAAAGGTGCTTTAAGAGTCCTACTTTAGTAAGAAAATGTATAATCAAGATTTTCAAAAACAATTTCTATTTTAAAGAAGCTGTGTTACCAGAAGGTATATTTTCTTGCAAAGTTGTTTGCACAGACTGTTTACCATATTGTTTACTTCTGCTGATTAATGAGTAGTGGCTTCATGGCTAGCAACTGGGAAATAAGATTGTTATTTAAATGGGAAATTCATGACAGCTTTTCCAAAGCATGTATCTTTCTTGATCTCATGCATATTTGGTAGTTTGTAGATGGTCCAAAATTGTTGGTCATAATTAACAGGAAAATTTATATGGGTAAAGCAATATAGCTGACACACCAGAAGGATGGGATGTCATCCAGAGACTTAGACAAGCTGTAGAGCTGGGCCTGTGAGAACCTGATGAGGTACAACAAGGACAAGTACAAGGTCCTGCACTGGGTTGGGGTAACTTGGGGGATGAAGGGATTGACAGCAGCCCTGTGGAGAAGGACTTGGGGGTACTGGTGAACGAAAAGCTCAACATGAGCCTTGCAGCCCAGAAGGCCAACCCTGTCCTAGGGTGCATCAAAAGAAGTGTGGGCAGCAGGTCGAGGGAGGTGATTCTGCCTCTCTATTCCACTCTGGTGAGACCCCACCTGCAGTGCTGCGTCCAGCTCCAGAGCCCTCAGCACAGGAAGGACATGGACCCATTGGAGCGGGTCCAAAGGAGGGCCACAAAATTAATCAGAGGGCCAGAGCACCTCTCCTGTGAGGACAGGCTGAGAGAGTTGGGGTTGTTCAGCCTGGAGAAGAAAAGGCTGCAGGGAGACCCTACTGCAGCCTTTCAGTACTTGAAGGGGTACTATGGGAAAGATGGGGGCAACCTCTTTAGCAAGGGCTGTTGTGACAGGACAAGGGGCAATGGTTTTAAACTAAAGGAGGGTAGGTTTAGATTAGATATGAGGAGAATATTTTTTACAGTGATGGTGGTGAAACCCTGGAACAGGTTGCCCAGAGAGGTGGTAGATACCCCATCCCTAGAAACATTCCAGGCCAGGTTGGACGGGGCTCTGAGCAACCTGATCTAGTTGAGGACGTCCCTGCTCACTGCAGGGGTGTTGGACTAGATGACCTCTAAAGGTCCCTTCCTACCCAAATCATTCTATGATTCTATGTAAATAGGTCTAGGTAGACCCTACTGATCTGTGAATAAAATTGGATCTTTGAGAGATAAATTGGACCTTTGAGGTGTCGTTGATCTTGCTTTGTCTGTTGTTCCTTTTAGTAGAGATATGTGAGAGTTTGCAGATCTAATATATGAAACCGTACAGGAGTTTACTAACTATTTTTCTGAACCTTGACATGAAACAAGAAGATCAAAAGCTATAAAATACTAAACACAATTAGGAAATACCAAAACAGATAAAATTTCCTCATGAATCTGAAATATCTGATAAAATATTTCTGGCACGTACATACTACTATTACCATTTCAAAATCTGGTCTTGCAGAAATGAGAGGCAAGGCAAGCTTCTGTGCAGTGACTACACCTACAGTGAATAATCCAGTTGCAAGAGCACGTGAGTCATGTTAAGGTTTCACCTGACTGCCTGTTCCCTGGGATGGAGGCTTTAGGAGATGCGCTGCTACCCAGGGGAAGGTGTGGCTGCTGCCTTCATTTTTTACAAAATAAAAGCATTGATGTGGTCTGATTTAATTAATGAGCTCGGTTATAATTAGATCAGACCTCTGGTACAAATTTCCTTTGTGGGAATGGTACAGAATTGTATTCTGAGATATCACAAGAGCGTTCCCAAACAGCTTATTGGAGCTATAATTAGTCTCACTGAAGTATGTGGCATGAGTACTCTGAGCTGGTATACAGCTCTGGTCCTGCACTAGGGAAGGTAGCTGGGGACAGAATGGATGCAGTAGCAGCATGCCAATTTTCCAGTGAAAGGGAAAATCACATCTGCTATTACACAGAAGGAGCACTCAAATACTTCTTCTCCTGGCAAAGATTGCCAAACTCTTCCTGACTTCAAAGAGAATACCAATAAACTTCAATGAAGAGCAGGCTGGCTCCCTGCCAGCCTCTGAGAGACCCCTACAGAGCACCTCCTGGTCAAAGCACAAGTCCTCTTGACCAGTTCTGCACCATGAAAAGAAATCTTTCCCCACCAACAATTTAGAGGCACAAAGTGTTTGCTAGAATAGTTTATGAGACGATATGTTTTTTAATCTAAAACTTTAACAGCCACTGTTTGTATGATTGAAAGACTGGACTATGCTTTCTGAATTCAATGTCACAATCCTATTTACTTTGAAAAATCCCAGTTCCAGAAGAGACAGTAGATTTGCACACTTAACTAAAGCTAAATGTATGATTGGGAGAACATATGTGGAAACCAATCACTAACCACAAAGTCAAGAAACAGGGCAAATCCTGGATTTTTACTTCTATCTCTTTCTTAGGTAAAAATCTTATTATCTATCAGACTTGGCTTGTAGAAGAAAAATGAAAAAAATCTGTATTTATTAACCCTAAGATTTAAAAAGATTGTTTTTCTGTCAAACTGAGGTAATTCCTTCCCAAAATGTATTTAAAACCATTGTGCATTTCTCATAAGGATTTGTAACACTCTGGATAAAATGAGCATTTAGAAATCCTAGTGGCTGTGCCACAAACTACACTTGTGATTTTAAAACTCCTAATATACATGTTGATGTATAATGTAACAGGCATACCTTCATATACCAATTTCTAACCACTCTGTTGCATATGTGCAAGTAAGTTCAGTGTGCGTGGGTATGTTGATGAGCATATGTGAGTGCTAACGTAAATGAGCTAGTATAGAGTACTGTTACAATGCTTTTTTACTTGCCAAGATAAACAGTTGTAGTGTGAATATAAAACAAAAATACTTATTTTCATGAGGGTCACAGGTGGAGATTTTGATCGTCTCGAAGATTGTCTTTTTGAAGTACAGGACACCTTTCTCAAATGCGTTCTTTTTAAACATAGCCAATTGCTGTACATCTGCTGAGATGGACAGTAATCTGACCCTGAAATACAGCTATATAATACGATGACACACATTTAAATGTTTAATATGTAACATCGATTAATAAGAAATAACTTCTTCACCATTGTTTCAAAGACAGAGTGTAACTGACATTTTCCCAGGGACAGGTAGATATTCCTGTGTGCCTCTATCTCATGCCTGGGACCACTGTCTCCCAAAAAATTGTTATTCAAAAAACTTTTTACATACTATGTATTGTTCCCTGATTTCAGTACTGGACACATGCATTTCTTCCCTTCCCTTGGTGAGTGAAGAACCCAACGGCCATTTTTACTTCCTATCATGCAGAGATCAGGGAGTGCATGAGACTATTTTTGTATAAGAATACATGTCCTTTTTGGAAAAAGGTGCAAATTTAAGTATACTAATAGCTGCTTCCTTACAACCAAGGATATAAGCAGATAAATGTCATAAAGAACAAGAATATAACTGTAATCTGACTTCAGTTTCTGAACTACAGTGCTTCAACTAAATACAAGTGTGGGTTAGTTAGGTAGAAAGAGATAATTTTCCTATTACGTATTTTTCCATTAATCCATAGATAAAAGAAAGTTCTAAGTTGTTACTTAGTTACTTAGTGTTATGCACTGTGCATAATATCTCCAATGACCTGGTTTACATTAACAGTAAAACTATCTGCTTAATTTACAATATTCAGATTATGTAGAACCATAGAATCATAGAATCATTAAGATTGGAAAAAAGCTCTAGGATCATCAAGTCCAACCATCAGCCCAGCACTACTATGTCTCCTAAATCATGCCCTGAAGTGCCACGTCTACACGTCTTTTAAATACCACTAGTTTTCTAAAAAGAAAGCTCATGCCTATCCAATAAGTCAGCTAGAGTATTGATCCAATACTCTTCCCGGTATTACATTGAAAGTGTAACCGCTTGTCTATTTTTGAATTGAAAAATCTATTAACACTTATTATTTCTTGCCTGTAATCTCTCATTTACAAGTGACCATAGCATGGCAGATACCCATAAACTTCTTCGCATATTCACATTTCCCTAACAATGAAAAAGAAATACAAGGAAAGAGACAGAGCCTAATTTCAAAGCACTTTAGAATATTTCTCATTCCATAACTTTTGTTAACACCACTGATACGAATGCAAAATACAATTACTTTCAAAATTCCTCAGTCCCTCTGTGACCTTCAGTACTCTGGTTGTGTGTTCCGAAAAAAAAAAATAATTATGTTTTCATCACTACTCATTTTTTAATTCAGGTCACGATGACAAAGGCAGATATTTCAGCATGGATTCTCTCTGTCACTATGTACAAACTTTCTGATAAACTCTTAGGCAGCTCTGTATGTTATGCAATATAGGAGTATTTGTTAAGCATATGTAAATAATCTTTTTGAATTCCTTAACCAAAAAGTTGTCCTAATCTTGAAAACATTTAATGATGTGCATAACAACTACTAGTAATCTCAGTGACAGTTCAGCATGTGAATAAAAGCTTTCAAAGCTAGAGGACAAGAGTGTGCTTGAATTTAAATTATATTAATATTCATAGCACATAATATACAAAAAGTATAAATTATAAAATGGACTATGTATGAGATCACATGTGTGCAGGCTTGCAGCCTATGTGAAACATCAGTAACAAACTTATTTCCATACCATACGGCTGGTTCCTTGAAAGGAAACAGCTTCAACTTACTGTCATTCCTGTAGCTATTCACCTGACACTGGAACAAACTTTCAAAGCAATGACATAGTATGTAAAAGTAAGTAATTATAGAATGTACCTCCTTATTAGCCAACAAAGAGCATATTTTTTCACATTAGGTCTTTTACATGAAGTCTTCACTCCTGCCACTCAACAATAAACCCACAGAATACTGAAGAAATCTCAGTTCTCCAAAACTTTAATGAACTTCTTTTATACTTTATCAGAAAAAACCCCTCAACCTTTTATAAGATTTTGTTTTTACTCTATGAAGTCTTTAAAGACATAACTATTAGCTAAAAATGTCTTGCAATGATAGATTCACTATGTAAACCCAGTTGCTTTGCACATTTCTTTCAAAAAAAGGATTATATTAGAAATGGGGCTTTTTCTGACTACAGGAAAAAATTTCTGAAACTACTTTGCAATTTCAGATTTTTTACATTGTAATTTATAAATAGGGAGAATAAATAGGAAGAAAGCAGCAATCTTTGATCACAGACCTAAAGTAAGTACAGTCTCAGCAACTTGGGTTGTTAGATTAAAACATGAATTATTACACTACCTATTCATCTTGTTTATAAAAAAATGCTTTAGGAATTTAGGTGTAAGACTCTCATTCAAAATTTTAAGCTTATAAATTTTAAGGTCAGAAGGGACCATTATCTCACAAAGGTCAAGCTCTGTGATCTGCATCAAACCCATAATTACTATTTGAAATATGTTAGTATCAAATAAGCCGTAAATTAAAAACACAGACGGTGCTGGCTATTATTAGGACTAGGGCACTCTGAGTGCTTTAACCACTAAGCTCCTTCTTGATTCCTTATATTGCCCATTCCTGCCCAAGTAGGGCTCAGCCTCAGTAGGAAAGGTGGCTCCACCCCAATTAACCTGATATTTAGGGAAGCTGCAGAGAGAGAGAGGGAAAAAAAAAAGTGGCCTTGATTCTGCTAAGGCTGGGCAAGGCGTTGATTTAGGATCTCCTACTACTTCAGCTAAGTACATGCCTGTTTGCCTTGGTCTTCTGCTGTGGGCACAGCATGTGGTCAGTCCTGCTTAGGTCTTCCATGGAGCAGTTAACGTGGCTCCTCCCAAGTTCAGCTTGGCATGGTGGACTTGGGCATCTCTGGAAAAGAACAAGCTCAGTGTTCCTCTACCAAATTCAGACTAGCAAACACTGATATTTTTTAACTCCTTTGTCTTTAGATACGTTATAGGTCAACATTAATGGTTTAAACACTCCCTGGCAAATTCTTTTAATATCTTTGTTATGGGATTGAAAACCATTGCCTTGTAAAAATGAAAGTTGTATATAACCTTTGAAAGCTAAAGTGTGACTTCAGGAGGTCTATACTCCTTGACATTGATTACATGGTCAGCAACTGTAGCTATGGTCTGTTATGAATGTTTTGAACTGAGTGTTCAATAATAATTCATCATTTGTTTTCAGAAAATACAGAATATAAAAAGCTATTCTTTTTTCATTCAAAAAATTTTTATTCGGTATAATCAAAAAGCTCTCCTAATGGCATGCAAAAGTAATAATTTAGTACTCATACAAATTGTTTTCAAGACAATAATATTTTCAGAATATTAAAGGTAAGTCACTTAATTTACAGGCATATACAAAAGGTATTTGGAGAAAGCTGATACTGAATTGCCAATTAATGTGATAAAAAATAAATTGGAAGTTTGTCTTATGTGTTGAAATAATATAGAGAAACTCATGTACTTTTTCTCATCATCCCCTTGGTCATGAAAACACACAGATTGCTGTGCAGGTACAGTCCTTAATACCATAACTACAACATATATAATTTAAAAATTATGTAGATATAATAATATACAATAGCAAGAATAATAATATTGACTATTGGGGGGGGGGGCAAAAGACTTGCCAAGTTTATTTAATCTGCTTTTCTGCTTTATTACTCTATCAACAGAATAAATATGCACTTTTAATGTTGAAAACTTCCAAATGACTACATTTTTCTTACAAATAGCTATATTTGTGTAGAGTTATTTTTGTGAGAAAGTAAAGTTTATGTATTTTGTCAGTTAGGAGAAATTTCTTTGAAACTTTTCTTGCAAAGGAAAGCTATTCAGTGATGGAGAGTTGACAGGAAGGAAGCTGATGAAGAGATGGTGGCTGAAAGGTAAGTGGTTGTGGTATATCTAATGTGAATATGTAATCAGTATATTTTCTATTCAATGTCAGATATTAACTATTCCCTTTCTATACATATGCCAACATGGATATCTAGTTCTTCCTTTCATTGAAAGGTATTTTATAATTTAATACAAGAAGAAACTATCTATATTTTCTGCGGAGAAGGACTTGGGGGTACTGGTGAATGAAAAGCTGGACATGAGACAACAATGTGCACTTGCAGCCCAGAAGGCCAACCGCATCCTGGGTGGCATCAAAAGAAGTGTTGCCAGCAGGTTGAGGGAGGTGATTCTGTCCCCCTACTCCACTCTGGTGAGACCCCACCTGCAGTGCTGCATCCAGCTCCGGAGCCCTCAGCACAGAAAGGACATGGACCCATTGGAGAGGGTCCAAAGGAAGGCCAAAAAATTAATCAGAGGGCCAGAGCACCTCTCCTGTGAGGACAGGCTGAGAGAGTTGGGGTGGTTCAGCCCGGAGAAGAGAAGGCTGTGGGGAGTACTTAAAGGGGGACTATGGGAAGGATGGGGACAACTGCTTTAGCAAGGCCTGTTGTGACAGGACAACGGGTAATGGTTTTAAACTAAAGGAGGGTCGATTTTGAAAGGATATAGAAGAATATTTATTACAGTGATGGTGGTGAAACCCTGGAACAGGTTGCCCAGAGAGGTTGTGGATGCCCCATCCCTAGAAACATTCCAGGTCAGGTTGGACGGGGCTCTGAGCAACCTCATCCAGTTGAAGATGTCCCTGCTTATTGCAGGGGTGTTGGACCAGATGACCTCTAAAGACCCCTTTCAACCCAAATTATAAGATTCTATCATACTATATTTAAGCCCAAGTGTCAAAATGTGCATGAATACTACCTAACGGAACATATATACATACTAAACAAAGAAGACTTACTCCAAAAATCTGTACTGGGAGCCTAGCTTTTGTACTGAAGCATATTACTGCCAAGTAATACTGCATAACAGCAACACTTTAAAATAATGGCACTGGTGGAAAAAAAGAAATAAATAATGAAATAAAAAATTAATTGTTTTGAAATGGGGCTTTTGTTATAATTCTGACCTTTAAGCATTCACATTCACCTTCTTCCTGCAAATAAAACCATGGAAATAGTCTATTATTTTGAAGTGACATTTGAGATTTTTATGTATAACTGGAGCCTACCAGTTGTGATTTTTTTTCTCATTTGTGATAATACTTGATTTTTTTTTCTCATTTGTGATAATACTATGATAGTTGATATTGCTTATGTTAGTAAGGCATTGAAATGAACCTACACTGAGTAGTTCCACATTTCATAGGAATTCAATTTACTTTAAGTCTTAATGAATGTTTCTTATTACAAATATATATAGTTTATTTTCAGACAGTTATGTCTGAATATTAGTTTTTGACACAGAAAACAAGAAAGAAAAGACGATGACCCAAACAAGTGAACGATAGGAGAGTTTTGTGAATGAAGTATGCCTTGAGCCAGGTTTTAAAATTCTGTCCACTTTCCGTAACTCTAGAAGTCAAAATCATAACTACTTCACTCTTATTTTTTCTTATTACCATTACTTAATTACTTTGTTGATGCTGACCTGTAAACATTTCTGTTATGTACCTACATGATTGCCCTGGCAGAAAGCCAAGTATATCACAGGTGTTTCAGAATTTCCCACAGATATTCTAGCTGCACCTTGAAGGAAGGACTTAACTGGCCATGGTAGGTAATAACTCAATTGAAATCATTAATCACTGGAAATGTGGCAGCCCTCAGAGATCTGCTTTTGTCACATTACTCTGCATTTGCAGGAAGTCTCTTCTAAACATTACTTTTGGGTGCTGTGAACACCAGCACTGGAAGTTTTACCTTTTTTCTGGAGGACTATTTTACCACCGGACAGCATCAGAGTCAGCCTTGAAAACAGAGAAACTTGGCAGCTCTGCCTTCTCACTGCTTTTGTAGAAAACAAGCTCTTAGAACAGTTAGTGGTGCAGACTGTGTTTACGTGCAAGCAGGATCTCTTGAAAGCAGTCGGTGCTGTTCTTGCACCACAGTTGTGTTTGCCTCCATCACCGCAAACTGTGCTGGCCCTCCGCTGCCTCCCCAGGCAGGGCCAGCCAGGGTGGCTCTGAAGTGGGAGAGCAGCCCCCATCCCACCTTGTACACCTGTGCAAAGGCTGGGCACGTTTCACACACAGAGAAATTACTTGCTTGGGGAAAAAAAACACCCTCAACCACAACACTTAAGCTAACTTTACGTAACTTTACATAGATTGTTTTTCACCCATACCAAGTATTTTGCTGTTTTAGCTATAATCATTGCCCACATTCAAATATAATTGCTCACAATGCTTTGAGGTTCCAGTGCAAAATCTCACAACTGGGTGAGGTTCAGCTTTCTCACCAAACTGGCATGACTGATCTTGCCTTGCTGAACTCATCAGAAACAATATCACTTGCTGCAACTTTCTTAAATTGGTTCAAAACATCGCTTCACCAATCGAATGTATTTGTAGACAGTATATCCTGGAGTTTTAAAATTATATATTTTAGAATTCATTTGAATAAATGATACCATACACATATAAAATTTTGTCAAGGTGTTCTGATGTTAGAGAAATATTTGGATGTGGTATAGCACATTCAAAAAGAAGGTAAGCTTATGGGAACCACCAATATATATTTGCCCAGTTCTAGTAAGTATGAGATGGCAGTTTCACTTGCATCCATATGTCTGAGGTAGACAGGAGTTTGGTGCTGTCATGTGACTAAACATGTTCACATGAAAATTAAGCAAAAAACATGAGAAAACCCATCTAGTATCATGTCTTTTTTTTTTTTTGGTGGTGGTGGGAGGTGGTTTTTTTGCTTTGTTTTTTACTTAGCCAAATTCATAAGATGATCTGCACATACCAGATCAGGGTACCGACCCTCAAATTTGCCTTCTGTAGACAAGCGAACAAGTCTAACCTGAACTTTGTTTTCCTCAGGGTCTACTTACCTGCTTACAGACTAGAAACTACTTAAATCTAAATCAGGCAGACTGCTGAATAATGCACAACCACTGTGTGGCCTAATTCTGTGGTGCCCCGTTAACCAACCGAGGTCTTCAATTCACTTGTAGTTTCCAATGAGGCAAAAAGGCAGTTGCTGGCATGAGGCCAGCAGTTTTATATCAGCTGAAAACAGCACAGCTGATGAAGAAAACTGGGCCTCCCCATTCCAGTTCCAGGAGCCTCTATTAAACACACATAGGAGAGAAGTGCTGAGAGCTTTTTGGGCTCTACCACCAACACTAAGCCACCTTTTTTCTTCTTTTTTGGAAGAGGAAAGGGGCATGAGTTTTGGTCTGGAGTTGTCCACCCCTTCTCCTTGGTGGACACGCACTGGGATTCTCCTAGAGCATCTTTCCAGCCTGTGAATACCACTCCCAAAATGGGGAGAGGAGCTGGCTGGCTACTGGGTGAGGTGAGGCACTCCTGTCTGCCCTGGGGCTGAGACTCCATTAACCAAACACTCCCTGCTCAGGGAGTGACAGCTTGTTAGTACGGAAAGGAGGCAAGAACAAACATTAAAAAGGCCTAAGCTACTCCTTCTCCACCTTCTATTTTACTTTTTTTTTTGTTTTTTTTTTTAAATTTTGGGTACCCTTTGCAACTTTCCTCCTCGTTTTTGTACCTCTGTTTTTGTGAATCATGTCCCTAGCTTATGCTGTGACATTTCTCAGAGTAGTATTTATTTCTTATGCAGCACTGAAAACATTTTTTTTTTAAAAAAGCTGGCTTTTCATTGTAGCTTTATTTTGCATTGATTAATTTTCCTGCTTCCTAATTATTTTCATATTTCCATATTCTTTGCTGTATTCTTTTTTTATTTCATTACTTTCTTCTTGCCCAATCTTTTTACCTTATTTCCTCTACTCATTCATTCCTTTTCTCTCCTTTCTGAACTTCTTTCCCATCTGTCCATTCAGTTCTTCCCTCTCATTCCTCTTTTACTCTTGTTGTGTCTCCTGTAATTCCTCCATAGTATTTTTTTTTCTTTCATAATTTTCAGGCACTATCCTGTATGGCTTGCTCAGCCTTTCAAGCCCTAGGGATGGGAAGGGAGAGGACTGGGAGGAGAGAAAATGAGGAAGGAGGCTGACTTGAACACACTGTTGTCCTACAGGAAAAAAAATGCTACCTTTGCAAAGTCCGTAAACAGTTTGACTGACTCACTGTATGCCATACTGAGTAGCAACCTCCTTTCCTAGGATAATGAGAGCCTCGGAGGGATGGTCGTTCCCTGAAGGATGAAAACATGAAAGAGGACTTCCCCAAAGCCATTGGGTGGAGCACAAAGGATGTGGAAAGACTGGAGGGCTGGAGAGTAAAGATGATCATAGATAAAGGCGAGGAATTCAAGCACCATGAGTATCAACACTTGAATAAGTTGTCATTATAAACGTTTTGGCCTCCATTGACCACCAGCTGGTGAGGCTGGTGGAGTCCACTATTTTGTTTCTGAGAGTCTGAATAAGTCCAATGCTATGAATTCTATAATGCATTCCAGTTTCAAGGTTTTTAATGACATTTTAAATTATTCATGAATTATTGTAACTGAGTGGTTAGAAAGAATTTCTACTCTTTTTAAAGGTACTGACAATGAGATTTCAATTTCAGTGTCATTACAGGTGCCTCAGCCAATTTTATTGAAGCTACTTTCATATAGAATACCTAAATCAGTATACAATAGCCAGTAAAAACATATATATTAGAAACACAGTTCATGTAAGCTTACCTGGTAAAAGGACTTTTTTATTCTTAAATGTCTGAGATATAAACTTCTTTACTGCAGATACAGGCTTAGTTTTTAGAGGTAGGTAAGTGATGTAATAATGCAGGTAAATCTCTTCAGGGATCTCCACTTGTATGTTTGAACACCACTATCTATGCCAATAATGTCTGACCTATGTATTTGTCACTTTTCTTTCTTTTTCCCTTTTCTACTACCAGTTGTTTAGGTGGTTTAATAAATCCAACTGGATATTACTGATTTTCTTTCCTCCTCCATGCATTTGGATTAGCATATTTTCATTGAAGCTCCCTATAATGGAAAATTATGAAAAATGTGTCTCCTTGTAAGCCATTTTCTCATTTTATCATGAGAAATAAACATGTGTGACAGGACTGTACTCTTCTGCAACTGTCTTTGTGTTCGTAGTCTTCTGAAAAGCGAGCACAAAGTCATAAAACAAGATCAAAGTCTAATTGCATTTACTTTGCAAAGATTTAAATTTCTATAAAAAGCTCAAAGAAGCAGAGTCAGGCCCATAAGCTGGACTGTTATGACCATATTTCTGGTTCTGAGTTGCACCAAAAATGTTGTTTTATAATATAGCTTGAAATCTGGAGGACGAACTCTTTGTTCTAATGTATAGTTTAATTCTTTACACAAGAACACAAGGAGTTTCAAGGTGGAGGAAAACCCAGGAAGGTTTGTCCTGTCATGGACAGCTTATGCTGTCTATACAGTTGTGCACCCTGATAATGCAGGTCTCTGTGTATGTCAATGACAAATATATATACTGGTAGTAATATAGGTAGTATATGATATTCTGATATAATGTCAACTCAGGTCTGCTTAATCTTCACTTAGCTCTGTTTTATTCTGTGGTAGTCAACAATGCACTAAAGTACCAAAGATAAAAGCTTCTTAATGTCATTTGCTCATAGCAACACAATGAAGAAGGAAATTAAAACTGTTTTATTTTTTAAACAAGATGTTCATTCTTTTGAATATCAGACAAAAGTAGAGATCAAATGAAAGACAGAAAAGAAAAGATACATAAACCAAACTGATTACAAGAAAGGGTATAAATTAATTAGACTGGAAAGTATTTTGGTTTTGCAGCCATCTTCCTTTATAATCTCAAAAAACATCTAAACTCATAAATGTTAAACTCGTGCCGAAACTAATGTACATGTATCAACTTGTCTATGCTTACAAATGGAATAATTTAAATAGAACATGGCAAGGGAATTAGAAAAATAAAGAAACAACCACACCTATCCTTGTAACGCATGTAAAACTGAATAACATGAAAGAGCATGAGTGAGTGAAAGAAAATTGCATGTGCATGTGTATAAGCTACTTAAGGTGGTGATATTAAATGAATGTATCACTAATGCCGGGTGGATGAGATGGACCTGGTCAGCTTCCTCGTCCCATGACAGAATAAGATATGATCAACGCAATAATTAAACAAGCATTTCAACTCTTAGTTGCTCTGTTATTGTCAGAGTTTTACCATTTTTTGTGAATGCAAGACATAATGCTGAGATTTTACAGACAAAGTCCTTATGGCATTAAACTGCTACAATTTTAAGATGTTAATGCGGGATGCAATCAGGACAAAGACATTCTAAATTAATACTTCTGGGATTATAATTTTATACAAAATGAATTCCACCATTGTAGAAATCATGAAGGGTCTTCTTTTGTGGTTTTGGTAGCCACCAAATCAGAACTTCATATCAAAATTCTATGGAACTTGAAATTGATCTTAGCAGGAACAGTGTGTTTTCATCAATGTAAAAACATCAAGTAGGGACTGAGATACCTAATTCCAAATTCAAAGTTTTGCCCTACTAATGCAAGGCAAATTTTAATTTCTTTTTCAAGCTGGGCACATATTTGCATGGCTTTTCTAAGCATTATAAAGTAAATGTAAAAAAATGACTGAGTATAAGCAGTCTGGAAGTAACATGCAAAGTGAAATATGTGAGAATATTTAAAATATTGTTCTACTCTCTATCAATAAGTAAATACTTATTTTGTAATTTGAAAACAGCTTTCAGTAGTACAAAAATTCTACGTGTATTCTAGTACATAGTGAGACTTGGGAGTGCTCCAACATCAAGCAGAGAACTCCAACCACGTCCTGATGGAAATCAAAATCACCTCACCTCCCCACCATTTCTTCTCCTCTGTGTCCTGATTTCCATTGGAAGGGAACTTGTGCATGCGGACAGCCCTTTGTATGCCAATATACTCCTCATATTTCTCTGTTTGGGCAAGCACAGGGCCAAGACTGCAGGAAGCACTGCAGACACGCAAGCTCACCAGCTAAATGCAGCCATAAGTGTTATCGATGCCTGTAGAATTGCATGAGGAGTTTTATTCAACAACACAGAGAACGTGCTATTATATATTACTAAAATTATGCCAAGCATAAGAATGTTTCTTCTTTCTTCAACTGCCATTAAAAGTTTCAGTTGGGGTTAGTTTCTTTTGTGTCATATGGTATACAGAAAGTAACAGTCAATCTCCATTCAGTATTCTGAGACCTTAAACAGAAAGAACTGTTACAGCATCTGATTTTTTGACCTTTTTTTTACATCATAGGTCAACTCCTCTACCAGTAGGCCCAGTAATTTGTGCTTGATTAATACTTAAGTATCCTTTTGGTCTTAAGAAGTAATAATTCTGAAAAGTGTCTGGTCTTGGTCTTCAGGAGAATTACTCCTCAACTCCCCACCCCTTTTTTTTAACATGCTGAGCTTTTAAAATCTCTCATAGTGTAGAGTATCTACCAATTTTCAAATAATAATTGCAGCTTTTTACCTGTTGCCTTTAAATTCTTTACTGTAAGAATCAGTACTTTGTTCTAGTACTGTTCTCATCAATATTAGATACAGATGTAAATCTTCTGGCTTTTCCCCCAGTCTCTATGACCCCCCAGGGTCATATCGACTCTGCTTTGTTGACTCTTTGCATTGGAAACGTATGTTTACTTGTTGCTTCTGTTATAATTCCTCCACTACAACATGAAAAAGGCCAAGATGCTCAACGCCTCCTTTGCCACTGTCTATTGGTAAGACCTGCCTTCAGTAATCCCACATCCCTGTGACACCAGAGGGAAAGTCTGGAGCCAGGAAAGTTTACGCTCAGTGGAGGAGGATCAGGTCAGGGAACATTTAAACATACTGAACATACACAGATCCGTGGGACCAAGTGCTGAGGAAGCTAGCTGACGACATTGCAAAGCCACTCTTGATTATCTTTGAAAAGCTGTGGCTATTGCGGGAGGTTCCTGAGGCTTGGAAGAACGCAGATGTCACTCCTATCTTCAAGAAGGCCAAGAAAGAGAATCCAGAGAACTACAGGCTGGTTAGACTCACCTCAGTCCCAGGAAAGGTGATTGACCATATAATCCTGGAAGCCATTTCCAAACATATTAAGGATAAGAAGGTGACTGGGAGTAGTCAGCACGGATTTATGAGAGACAACCTGTCTGACCAACCTGATGAAGTGACTAGCTTGCTGGACAAGGGAAAAAAAAAACAGCGGATGTTGTTTGCTTTGACCTTAGCAAGGCTTTTGACACTGTTTCCTGTAACATCTTCAGACAAAATATTGATGTGTGGGCTAGATAAGTGGACAGTGAGGTAGGCCGAAAACTGGCTCAACTGCTGGGCTCAAAGGTTTGCAGCCAGATACACAAAGTCCAGCTGAAGGCCAGGCAGTCCTGGAGTACTTCAGGGGTCAGCACTGATTAGGATACTGCTAAGCATCTTTGTAACTGACCTGGATGGTGGGACAGAGTGTGTACCCTCAGAAAGTTTGCCGATGACACAAAACTGGGAGGAGTAGCTGATACACAAGAGGGTCATGCTTCTATCCAGAGGGACCTTGACAGGCTGGAGAAATGGATCAAGGAGCAAAGAGTCCAGCAAAGGGCCATGGGGATGATTAATGGCTGAGAGCATCTGCCATGCAAACAGAGGGTGAGAGAGCTGTGACTTTTGAGCCTGGAAAAGTCCCAGGTGGGATCTTGTCAATAAGTATAATTACCTGATGACAGGAAGAAGGAAAGTGGAGCCAGACTGTTCTCAGTGATATGACAAGGGGCAATGAGAAACCGAAACACAGGAAATTTCATTTAAAAGAAAGAAAAAAACTTTTTCACTGTGAGAGTAGTCAAGCACTAGCACAGGTTGCCCAGAGAGTTTGTGGAGTCTCCATCCTTGGAGGTATTCAAAATCCAGCTGGACACAGTCCTGAGCAACCTGTTCCAGCTGACCCTGCTCTGAATGGAGAGGTTGGATAAAATGATCTCCTGAGGTGCCTTCCAACCTCAGCCATTCTGTGATTTTGTGGTTCTGTAAATCATCGCTTGACAGGATATAGTATTACATTGTTAGGTGCAGCTTAGACATGTTCTTTCAACAAACAGGTTTCTTTTATTCTAATGTGATTTATTTTCTTATAATCAAGATATGGGACAAGTTGAAGAAAACTTTAGAAGTCTTCGGGGTAATTTCCCTAGCCTTTATTAATTGTCATTCCCTTCAGACATCACAACTAATTTTATAATGGTATTCCAGCCCTGGAAGAAATTGTTACAGAAATGCATGGAACAGTGCAAAACCATCATATTAGGGCCAGAACAAATAATAGGACAGCAATAAGGACAGAAGTAGAAGTTTGAAAGTGCTTTAAAGCTGGGTAGAAGATGCTCCCATGTAGAGTGGTAGGGAAAGTAGGAGTAAGATCTGGTGGGATAGGAAGGCTCTGAAGGCTTCAAGAGACACCTGTGTGTGATGAGGTAGAGTTGAGATACATGGGTTATTCAGGGAGCTGTATTGGAGGGAACAGGAAAAGCCTATGTGGATTCTGGGGACTGGAAGATGTCAGCGACTTTCCATACTATGAAGTTGGGGAGAGGCCTGGGACAGGACATGGAGGTTTCAGGATGCTATAGAAAGTGTCAGAAAGGTCCAGAAACTTCTTTTTCTCTTTCCCACTTTTGTCCTTGAAAAATCCCTCATTTACCAGCTGATTGGATTTAAAAATCTGGAACACTTGCCTCACAGACAGCATCCAACTTAGCCTCCCATATGGAGTTATATGGGAGGGTTATATGCTTATCCTCCCATACTGGGTGTTGCAGTGTGTGCAAGATGGGCAGCTCCTGCTATGGTAAAGAGGAAAGGGTGAGACTGGGCTGGGGGGGCAGGAGCAGAACTGGGCTGCTGACCTTTGAGAAAAGCCTGAGAGATGATCAGAGCAAGATGCAACTGCTGTTACAAGAAGGAACCAAAACCAGCTGCCAACCACTGATTTGGACTGGTTCTTTGTAGCCAACTGTGCAGCCACCAAATTCAGTACACAAGGCTGTACAGTTGTCTGTTTCCTCTGCCTCTTACAAAGGCTGTTTGACAGTTCCAAAAGTTTGCCACCCTAGGTACCTGCTTGGTTTAGTCTTTCCTAAAGCTAGCTGTGCAATAAGCATTTGTAAAATTTAGGAATAACTGCAATTTAAAAAGCAAATCAGTTGAATAAGAAATATCCTACATCTACTCCTGTGCGTAGCAAAATTTGATAGGAGATCCATATGCCCAAAAACCACTGAAGTAATCCATATAATCGCAAGTATGTCAGGATTACACGGCCTTCAATATGAGCTACACAACGTAATACATCTTTACATACATCTCTAAGAATGTATGCATGTTTCAAGACTCTGATTAACTCTGAATACCTATGCCAGCATTGGCTTAGCTTCTGAATTATCTCTACATTTCCTTAAATAATGTTTCAGAAATATGCATGAGAATAAAGAATTTCTCATTTCAATACAATTCAACTAAGCAGCTTTCATTTCCCCTGTCTTCCTGTGAGATGATTCCTTAGTGGTCTTGATCAAGATCACAGCTGGCGTTGCAATGCATGCATTGGAACCTTCACCTACAGGTGAGAAAGCAAGACTCAACAATGAATAAAGAAGAGTGAAAACAGAATGAAAATGTCTATGCACAGCTGCCAAAGGAAAGGCCTTTTTTGGTTAACAACGAAAATCATAGAATCATAGAATGGTTTAGGTTGGAAGGGACCTTTAGAGGTCATCTAGTCCAACACCCTGCAGTGAGCAGGGACGTCCTCAACTAGATCAGGTTGCTCAGAGCCCCGTCCAACCTACCCTTGAATGTTTCTAGGGATGGGGCATCTACCACCTCTCTGGGCAACCTGTGCCAGGGTTTCACCACCATCACTGTAAAAAATATTCTCCTCATATCTAATCTAAATCTACCCTCCTTTAGTTTAAAACCATTGCCCCTTGTCCTGTCACAACAGCCCTTGCTAAAGAGGTTGCCCCCATCTTTCCCATAGTACCCCTTCAAGTACTGAAAGGCTGCAATAAGGTCTCCCTGCAGCCTTTTCTTCTCCAGGCTGAACAACCCCAACTCTCTCAGCCTGTCCTCACAGGAGAGGTGCTCTGGCCCTCTGATTAATTTTGTGGCCCTCCTTTGGACCCGCTCCAATGGGTCCATGTCCTTCCTGTGCTGAGGGCTCTGGAGCTGGACGCAGCACTGCAGGTGGGGTCTCACCAGAGTGGAGTAGGGGGACAGAATCACCTCCCTCAACCTGCTGGCAACACTTCTTTTGATGCCACCCAGGATGCGGTTGGCCTTCTGGGCTGCAAGTGCACATTGTTGTCTCATGTCCAGCTTTTCGTTCACCAGTACCCCCAAGACTCCCCAATGACTGTTTTTAGATTCTCAAGGCTAGTTTAATGCATGTCATTCATTAGCTGAAGCATTACACTTCTGTAACACATTCTTCATTTTCTTTACACTATTTGCATACCTCTCTATAACCCACCTGTAGATGCCCTTCTCTAGGATGTCTGTAACAAGCACAGTAAGGAAATGGACTAGATGTAGCAGTACAAGACATATTAACAGAATTACAAAACAATATAGATACAAAACCTAGTACCAGATGTAGTAATATTTTCAAAACCTGTTTAGTCATTCTTCTTTCTTCCTTGTGTCTGAAATACCATTTTATTTTTCTGACATGCTACAGTATATAAATGTCACCAAATGACTGTTTTGTCTGCAGTATTAAATAGTTTTTCATCTTTATTATAAGAAAATGAAGGTTTGAAAACATATTTGTACTTGTAATATTCATACTTCCATTTCCTATATTAAATCTGTGATTTTGTTTAAATAATCAGATGACCTAAATAACCAATTTAGACAGAAAAAGAAAGGAAAGAAAATTGTTCTTGGGCAATTCTGCGTTTGCACATGGAATCCCAAATAGTTGTGACACATTGTCATTCTGGCTTTCATTCTCATTGGCAATTGCCAAATTTTTCATTATATTACTGACGTATATTAAAAAACTGGAAATTCTCTTAGAGACTTCCCCTTCCAGGAAGGTTCAACTTCCAGAGGAAGTTTTCATCTGATGCTGTAGGAAAGAGAACAGGGGAACTGTCTACAGTTCAATGATATGCACACAGATTATAGCTCTGTCTTCAACAGAAACCAGTCTGCATGACAGACTAATGTATTAGGAACTTAGCCAAATCTTTTACCAGAAAAATTATAACATGTAACTTTGAACTAGAGTCCCTCATTTGCCTGAACTAATTTTGTGTTTGATTCATTAATTGGAGTTAAACAATAGTTGTTCTGGCAAGCGTTCAATGTCAGACTGCCACTTTCGCCTTTCGCTGTGTTCCAGCAAGTTTCTTTCATTACTTTTATAATAGTTGTCTCACATATTCCAGTCTGAACTCTATATCATTAAAATAGATGTTTATGTTTCAGTCCTTGATATTAAATCCTCTTAGCCTTTGTTCCACCTTGTCCATATCATAGTATTACTATTCTATTATCTTCCTTTTATTGCTGTGTCTGTCACTACATAATCAAAGGAAAAGCATTATTAAAAAAGTTTGTTAATGAATCAATATTTTCTGTTAATAATGATGCTCTAATATTTACTGTTATGTTTCAATTGGAAATTATTCTGTGGTGATTGACATTCTAAAAGCATCCTTAATAATGCACTGTTAATTATATAATTGAAATATTCTACATATTCTATATGTATCTAAATATTTACCCAATAATTGCTAAGCTTAAAGGAAAATTTTATTGTTCATATGCAGGTGTGCATATAGGTTAATTCCTAAAAAGTATTCTCAACTTTATTTTTCCAGAGCAGAGAACTAAAGAAAGCTTATGTAAAATTCTCTTCTTACATTTCCTGAGTTTTCACCAGTGCAAAAATTAAGGTCTAGGAACAGAAGAGAGCTGGCAGATCTTTAAGGACACATTCCACAAAGCACAAGAGCTCTCAGTTCCCATGTCTAAGAAATCAGGCAAAGAAAGGAAGAGACCAGCATGGCTGAGTCGAGACCTGCTGGTCAAACTGAAGAGCAAGAGGGAACTGCACAGGCAGTGGAAGCAGGGACAGGTGTCCTGGGAAGAGTATAGGGACACTGCTTGGTTGTGTAGGGATGGGGTCAGGAGGGCCAAGGTGTGTCTGGAGCTGAATTTGGCAAGGGATGCAGAGAATAACAAGAAGGGCTTCTACAGGTATGTCAACGAGAAAAGGAAAGTTAAAGAAAACGTACCTACCCTGATGAACAAAAATGGTGGCCTAGTATCAACAGATGAGGAGAAGGCTGAGGTACTCAACAACCTTTTTGCCTCAGTCTTCACTGGTAACCTCTCTCCTCACCCCTCCCAAGCTGATGGACCACAGGATGGAGATGGGGGGATAAAGTCCCTCCCACTGTAAGGGAAGATCAGGTCTGTGACCACCTGAGAAACCTGGATATACACAAGTCTATGGGACCTAATGAAACACATCCCAAAGTCCTGAAGGAATTGGCTGATGTACTTGCCAAGCCACTCTCCATAATATTTGAAAAGTCATGGCAGTCAGGTAAAGTCCCTGAGGACTGGAAGAAGGGAAACATTGTGCCAATTTTTAAAAAGGGCAGAAACAAGGACCTGGGGAACTACTGTCCTGTCAGCCTCACCTCCGACAGATCCTCCTAGAAGCTATGAGAAGGCACACAGAGGACAGTGATTCGAGGCAGCCAGCATGGCTTCACCAAGGGCAAGTCCTGCCTAACCAATCTAGTGGCCTTCTATGATGGAGTGACTACATCAGTGGACAAGGGAAGAGTTTTGGATGTCACCTATCTGGACGTCTGTACGGCCTCTGACATGGTCCCCCATAGCATCCTGGAGAGACACAGATTTGATGGGTGGGCTGTTCGGTCCATAAGAAATTGTTTGGATGGTCACATCCAGGGGATAGTGGTCAATGGCTCAACATCCAGATGGAGACCGGTGATGAGTAGTGTCCCTCAGGGGTCCATACGGGGACCACTACTGTTTAATATCGTCATCAATGACATAGTGGGATCAAGTGCACCCTCAGCAAGTTTGCAGATGACACCAAGCTGAGCAGTGCAGCTGACATGCCAGAAGGATGGGACGTCATCCAGAGAGACCTAGACAAGCTGGAGACGTTGGCCTGTGAGAACCTCATGAGGTACAACAAGGCCAAGTGCAAGGTCCTGCACCTGGGTCAGGGCAACCCATGATATCAATATAGGCTGGGGGATGAAGGGATTGAGGGCAGCCCTGTGGAGAAGGACTTGGGGGTACTGGTGAATGAATAGCTGGACATGAGACAACAATGTGCACTTGCAGCCCAGAAGGCCAACCGCATCCTGGGTGGCATCAAAAGAAGTGTTGCCAGCAGGTTGAGGGAGGTGATTCTGTCCCCCTACTCCACTCTGGTGAGACCCCACCTGCAGTACTGCGTCCAGCTCCGGAGCCCTCAGCACAGAAAGGACATGGACCTTTTGGAGAGGGTCCAGAGGAGGGCCACAAAAATGATGTGAGGGCTGGAGCACCTCTCTTGTGAGGAACAAGCTGAGAGAGTTGGGGTTGTTCAGCCTGGAGAAGAGAAGGCTGCAGGGAGACCCTACTGCAGCCTTTCAGTACTTGAAGGGGTACTATGGGAAAGATGGGGGCAACCTCTTTAGCAAGGGCTGTTGTGACAGGACAAGGGGCAATGGTTTTAAACTAAAGGAGGGTAGGTTTAGATTAGATATGAGGAGAATATTTTTTACAGTGATGGTGGTGAAACCCTGGCACAGGTTGCCCAGAGAGGTGGTAGATGCCCCATCCCTAGAAACATTCAAGGCCAGGTTGGACGGGGCTCTGAGCAACCTGATCTAGCTGAAGATGTCCCTGCTCATGGCAGGGGTGTTGAACTAGATGACCTCTAAAGGTCCCGTCCAACCTAAACCATTCTATGATTTTATGAAATTGCATGAGGCTACACAACGGAATACTGTCCTTATTTTTTATGCTGGGTAATTTAATGATATTTTAAGCAAAGTCCTGAATACGTATAGTGTCATGAATGCAAGACAAATAACAAACCATAGCTTATTAGTGAGTTATTAGAACTTACTAGAAAGGATACACTGACTGATGTCGTGCCATCAGCAAATCAGCAGGAATATGAATATCATCCTTGTGTCCCTGTGCTCTTTTGGCTAGGATAAAGTCACATTTCTTCATAACAGTTAGTATGGAATTATGTTTTGGAGTTGTGCTGGAAACAATGTTGATAATAGAGGGATGGTTTTGTTACTGCTAAGCAGTGCTTACACAGAGCCAAGGCCTTTTCTGCTTCTCACACCACCCAACCAGTGCATAGGCTGGGGGTGCACAAGATGTTGGGAGGGGACTCAGCTGGGACAGCTGACCCCAATTTACCAAAGGGGTATCCCCTACCATATGATGTCATGCTCAGCACATAAAACTGGGGGTACGTTTGGAGTGATGGTGTTTGTCTTCCCAAGTAACTGTTGCGCATGATGGAGCCCTGCTTTCCTGGAGATGGCTGAACCCCTGCCTGCCCACGGGAAGTGGTGAATGAATTCCTTGTTTTGCTTCGCTTGTGCGCATGGCTTTTGCTTTACTTACTTAGTAAACAATCTTTATCTCAACCCACGAGTTTTCTCACTTTCATTCTTCCAACTGTCTCCCTGATCCCGCTGTAGAGGGGACTGAGTGAGCAGCTGTGTGGTGCTTAGTTGCCGGCCGGGGTTAAACCACGACAGTCTTTTTTGACACCCAACATGGGGCTTGAAGGCTTCGAGATAACAACAGGTTTGACTGGAATGTCCTAGATCAACTTTAGAGCTGTTATTGCTATCCAGTTATTAATTGGTAGGCTCCTGTGCTTGCCATGGGGCTTGCTTCCCTTTCTGTGTATTAGTCTAGTGCTCATTAGTGGTTGCTATTTTCTTTCACTGCTTGCTGTATTGCTGATTGTCTTACTGTGCTGTGCCTGGGAACGTTCTGATACAGCAATGGTCAGGTGCCTGGGCTGGCAGATGGCCAGGGCATTGCTGCTGTTTCTGTGCTGCTGTAGTGGACAGGCTGGAACTCCAGTGTGAACTTGAGTCAAAGGGACTGTGACCTGTGGGTAAGTCCATGCAGGACCAGGACACCCTGAGGCATCTGTGTCTTGTGAGTAAGCCCACATCACAGCAGGTACATCTTGGAGCGTCTGAGGCCATTAGTATGTCTGTGCTGCAGCAGGTATACCTCTGAAGGGACTGTGGCCCATGGGTAAGTCCACACTGGAGAAGGTACACCTTGAAGCATCTGTGGTTGTGGATAAGTCTGTGCTGCAGCAGGTACACCTTGAAGCATCAGTGGCTGTGCATGAAGTCATGCTGGAGTACCTCAAAAGGTATGGCCATGGATAAGCCCACAACAGAGCAGGTAGGCCCCTGGAGGGGCTGCAGCCATGAGTAAGGCCATGTTGGAGCATGTTTACTTCTGAAGGGACTGTGGCTGTAGCTAAGGCCCTGCTGGAGCAGCTATATCTCTTAAGGCATTGTGGCCCATGGAGAAGGCCACGCTGGAACAGGTGCACCTCAAAGCAGCTGTGGCTCTGGATAAGTCTATGCCACAGCAGGCATACCTCTGGAGATACTGTGGCTCATAGATAAGGCTCCACTTGGAGCAGGGACTCCCCTAAGGGTCTGCAGTCTGTGGATAAGTCCAAGCCAGGCTAGGAGCAAGGGGAGGAGTTCATTGCAATGTTAAACCTGATGGTCTGGTCCAAAGGGACCAGGGGTGGGGTGGAGATTGTAATGGTTTTACCTTTAAATTGTTGTAACCCATGATCTGAGTTTCATGTTATGGAAATTACTATAGCAGGAACCACCTGAACCAATGGAGGACAAGCTTTACAAGAAGCAGTGCAAGTGCAGTAGTGACCTGGCCCAAGCTGGTTTTGGTGCCCAGATACTCTATGCAACACCTCACCTCTCCTGTCCTGAGTGACCACCATAACAGATGGAGCTCAAAGACATGGGCTAAATTAACTCAGTGGGCATTTTGTGGCCATTTGTGGACATTTTACAGACATTTCATAGGGGTGGTCCATAGACTAAGGGAATGATACCTGTCTAATAGATCAAAGCATGGGAAGGGGGATGGTGGTTAATGAGGTTGTATTGGATAGTGTGGTACCTGAGCATGATGTAAATGTTATGGAATAAGGGTTAGAGAATGTGCTGGTTTTGCCTGGGATAGAGTGAATTTTCTTCACAGCAGTTAGTATGGGGTTATGCTTTGGAGTTGTGCTGCAAACAATGTTGATAATACGGAGAGGCTTTTGCTGTTGCTGAGCAGTGCTTACACAGAGCCAAGGCCTTTTCTGCTTCTCACACCACCCAACCAGTGCATAGGCTGGGGGTGCACAAGATGTTGGGAGGGGACTCAGCTGGGACAGCTGACCCCAATTTACCAAAGGGGTATCCCCTACCATATGATGTCATGCTCAGCACATAAAACTGGGGGTATGTTTGGAGTGATGGTGTTTGTCTTCCCAAGTAACTGTTGCGCATGATGGAGCCCTGCTTTCCTGGAGATGGCTGAACCCCTGCCTGCCCACGGGAAGTGGTGAATGAATTCCTTGTTTTGCTTCGCTTGTGCGCATGGCTTTTGCTTTACTTAGTAAACAATCTTTATCTCAACCCACGAGTTTTCTCACTTTCATTCTTCCAATTGTCTCCCTGATCCCGCTGTAGAGGGGACTGAGTGAGCAGCTGTGTGGTGCTTAGTTGCCACTGCAGTTAAGCAATGACAGACCCTTTTTGAACTCTCTCCAGTATGTCCATGTCTCTCTTCCACTGGAGAGCCCCAGAACTGGACACAGTGCTGCGTAGAGGGGAAGGATAACCTCCCTTGACCTGCTGGCAGTGCTCCTCTTAATGCAGCCCAGGATATGATTCTTCTTTTTTGCAGCAAGGGCACATTGCTGGCCCATGTTCAACCTGGTGTCCACGAGGACTACCAGGTCCTTTTCTGCCAAACTGCTTTCCAGCTGGGGTGCCCCAGCATAAATTGTGGCATGGGGTTGTTCTTCCCTAGGTGCATGACTTCGGACTTTCCTGTGTTGAACTTCATGAGGTTCCTGTTGGCCTATTTCTCCAGGCTGCAAGATCCTGCTGAATGGCAGCACAAACCTCACGTATCAGCCATGAAGATGATGACATTTCCAAGACCTTCAAACTTCAACAATAAATAGAAACAGGTATCTACACATTAAAGTGGAAAAATATCAAAATCATATGTTATACAGATAAAATATTTTTATAATTATCTGACATATATAATACATACTTGGTCAACTCAATATGAAAGTAATCAAAGTTACGGAAAATCCCTCTATGGTGTCCAAAGCAAAGGCGTATATTCTTCAAAGTTGTTTTATTTTCTGTGTGTAACCCTTCAGACATTATTCACTCGCTTCTTCATGACGTACAGAAGCAGTTGGTGTCAATGAAGTCCTGTATTTTAATAGCAAGGTGGCTTTCCTTGCTATCACTGTTCTCACATGCTCAAGATTTAAGTAACAGAAACCAGCAAGGTCAATATTTGCTGTTTGCTGTTTTTCTCTCTGCCCAGATGTGTTGGTTTCTTTCTTGCTTGCTTTGTTTGAAAGTTGCAGCACATTTATTTTTATCTTTGTTCAATTATCAAAGCAGAAATCAGGAATGTTTTTTCATTATGAGTGAAAATGTAACTACATGTTCTCAGACACCACTACAGCAAAAATTGCTTAGCAAGTGTCTGAGCATCCCAAAATCACTTCTGCTAAAGTTAACAGGACTTTTAAAAACAGTATTCATGAGGAGGTTGCAGTATAGCATTGCAGAAACTCATTTGTGTTGTAAACTCTAGCTAGTTCTCCAGCATCACACTGGAGAATGGTATTACAGTCTGTAATCAATGTTAATTCCAGAAGAATCCGTTAGAAACTGTAGTTCATCTACCCTTCCTTGCACACCCACTGGAGGACATCACAGAGACTTCCTGACATTTATTATAAAAAATTTAGGTTTTTAGTAAAAATCTATGTCTCGGGGCATGTTCTGTCCACCTAAAGAGAGAAGAAATGTTGCTTTGGCCTCAGATACAGGAAAGATTCAGAACATGAAATATACTTAAATTATCCTATCCAAAGAAATAAAGTACCAGGCATTCCAGAAAAGGATGCAAAAATAAAGGAGGAATTCCAAAACAAGGCTTTATGATACTGGAATCTGAGGGAAAATTACTTTCTGATCCTAAGTCTAATGACTGATGATATATTACCCCTGACCATTGCCAGCCTTTGACATCTTTGACAGCCTTTCAGACTTCAAAGTAAGGGAATAAAAATTCCCCTGGAGTCTACGCTGTGCATCAAAACTTTTAAAAGTTCCTTCCTGTCTCATGTACAAATTAAGTGAATTCATGGTCCATGGGATAAGCTGAATTCAATAAAAGACACTGAAACAAATATTGCTACCTATTAAAAGCAAGTATAAGTCTATAAAACACTTCACAAACTTCATGAGCATCATATTTAAACAATGAAGGTTTATTGCCTATTTGACTTAATTTGAAATGCACCTACACAGTTTCACTCTTTTAATAGTTACAAAATGTATACATCCGATGCCTTTTGTAAGATTATTATGCCTAAAAATCTCTCCAGCTCTGATGATTATTCAGATGAATTTTAAAGAACAATCATATCTCCTCTATAACTTCCACTTTGATAGCTTAAATGAGCTTTTTAACTTTCTAAAATACCTTCCATTATTATACTAGTCGTTCTCTATCTCTGTTCAAATTTATATTATTTATAAAATAAATGGATGATAAACACCTGAAGTAACTTTTTAATTAACATCTTCCTAATACTATGCACTGTAATTCTAAAATTCCTCAGCCTGTACTGAAAATTATTTTTGTGATCTTAAAATGACTTCCTGTCATTCTAGACAGGATAGTCCTCCTGTGATCTGCCAGTAATTCCAGTTCCCTCTCTTGAAGTGCCAACTCCAGTTGATAAGCCTTCAATTTAGAGTAAAAATTCTGGGTTTAGTCCCTATATACATTACTTTCTACTATGCTATTTTATCCTACCTCTGTAATTCCAGTTCACAATGTGTGACCCACCTGTTCATATCAATACTGGCAGGATTTTTCAAGTGTTGCATCACCCACACCATGGATTATTAATACAAGCATAAATCTAAATTTTTAAAGCAGTATAATGAATAATGATATTAAACAGAACTTGTTCCAAGACTGGTTCCTGGAAAATATAATTTCTAGCCTCTATCCATCTAGACAACTCTCTTATCAATGTATCTCATTGTAGTCTTCCCTTCAGCTATCATGTTAATCATTCCATAGTCCTTCTTTTAATTCCCACTTTCATTTCACTTCCTTTGATATTAATTTTAATTCCTTTGAATCAATGCTTTAAACCTAGATTATTAAATTGACTGCACCGATGCCATCCAAAGGATATCAAAGAAAGATATACTATAACATGACACAAACTATTTTTGCCAAAATCATATTGAATTGATCTTATTTAAACTCCATGTTCTTGGTTACTCTTTCTTTCAAAATGTGCTATAGCATACTATAGTAAGACTAAAGAATTCTTTTGGTATCCCACTTCTCCTTTTCAGATACATCTGTCACACTTAATATTCTCTAATGGGAATAACTATTGCAGGTTCTTTTAAGATCACTGTTGCTGGACACTATCCAGGCTGTTCCGATTTCAGACAACACACACTTACTTTTGTATCCACCATGGACATGATCATTTCCATTTCCTATCCTTGTTAGATAATCTTTCCTTAACCATATACATAATTTATTCTATTAAAACTGGGGCAAAGTATTAAGATCTGTGACAGCTGATGTCCCTTAATCTCCACCTGACCCTCAGGATGGAGTGGCCCCACTTGTCCCCTTCGTATTATCTCTACAGTACTGTGATTAGAAACCTTCTTATACATTCTTTTCGTTTCTTTGAAGGATCTAGCTCAGATAGATATTTTGCCATTCTCACTGTATTTTTATACTTTCTGACCTATAGATCAATAACCTTCTCACTTCAGTAAATTCCCTGATTACCTGATTCCTGTGTTAGGTGTTCAGTGGTCCAGGTAGGTCCATAGTTCTTCCCAATCTATGTATTTCTGCTCGAAACTGAAGCCCAGACTACTGAAATTTTATCTTCGTGTTACTCCATGTCTCTTTCACATTTCAGTCCATGGGTGCCTGTTAGTCACTTTACAGCCTCAAAATTTGGTCTTCTGAACTCTGAAGCTTTCATTATTACCAACCTGCTTGTCTACCCTGCACTTGAACATACTGTGGTAGTTTTGAATCTATCTGCGCTCACTTGTTCCAAGATTACTTTCTCAAAAATCTTTTCTCACTGTTCAGGCCCCGCTCTTAAATTAGGATTCATAGCTTTTAAAGTAAATGTAATGTGGTAGTTAAATTCTTTTACTTAGTAAAGAAATCTGTCCAGTATATTGTCTCTAAGAATACTGGAGCTGCTATTATAGTATGATTGATTATGGTATGATTAATTACTGCTGTAACCTGTTAGCATTTTTTTTCCAAAACTGTGTCTAGGAAACATAACATTTCCCATAACTCAGACTACTATGTGTTTTCTTATAGTTTCAAAGAGTTTTCTAGCCCTTATCCAACTCTATTTTGCAGATTACAAAAACTGTCCAATGTGTTAGGGGGATGTTCTTGTTCTTTTTAAAATAAACTCTTCTTTGAGCAATTTCTACCTAATTGTTCTCTTACATGGAAGGAATATGGATATAGAAAGTTTCAGTTTTGATACCTGATGTGAGTAAAAAGGAGTTATAGGATTAGTAAAGACAGTACATGAAAAAAAATGTTTGATGAATAATACTCAAGCAACTCCCATATCAGCCCCTCCTATGCAATTTTGTTATACATCTTTGATGTAAGCCAAAATAAAGCTGTTCAGAACAAATACTTCCTGTTTACAAATATTCAACAGGCTATTTCCATTCTAATTTTTTTCTCCATTTAGATATACTACTTTCTTAAATAATTTTCTTAATATGTAACTAGGAAAACAGAGAAGAAAGCATGATACAGAACTAAATCCAACCTTTAAATGTGCCCTATGAGCTTTTAAAAAAACCAAGAAATTACATTTGTCTCATATCACTTAACACCCTCACCTCTGCTAGATCTTTGGGAATATTCAACAGATGGACTTCATGAGAGAATAAAATTAAACTGCTTTACCACATCCTATTGAAGGTCCATTAAATTCATCCTATCTCTCACAGCAGATAGTAACTGATGTTTAGAAGGAAAGTATAAGGAGCAAAGTATGCGTGGCATGGTCCTTTCCCTATGTACTCTCCAGCTCTGCAATCAGTATTTAGGGACTTCCAAAATCAAGGGTTCAGACCTGTGTCTCTAGCAACTGCTGCTGAGCACACCCTGTGTTATTTTTTTCTTATCCTTTTTCTGATGTATTTATGCTCCCATATGCCTCCGTAATATGACCGCACTAAGTGGCACCATTTGATTATTTACTGTACAAATAAAATTGCCTGCTTTTATTTGCTTTATCTCTATTGCCTGATCATTTCCTTTGATACCTTCTAAATTCTCAGCTTGCAAGAAACTGTGACTAAACATTCCCTATTTTCCTCTATATGTCACTTGTTACATTGCAAATCTCTGTCATAGTCCTTTACTTCACACATCTGAGCTTCCACCTGCCGTCTTCCATTGCTGATACTACATTTAGTTTCATCATATGAAAACCACTCATTTTTATTTCCATTCTCGATAGCTTCTCCGCCTCCCATAGGAGTTTTCTGAGATGACTGGACCAGCATGCAGTATTCCAAGTGTAAATCTGTAGATTAACACAGTGGCATGATTGCATTTTCTATTTTGTGTCCTCTCTTCCTTTCCTAACAATTTTCAAGATTCCACTTTTTTTTTTTTAAATGCCCCTGAGTAATAACTTAAGATTTTCTGAGAAACAACATTAACCTTTCCTGTGAAGGGTTTCTGCATCAAAAGTTATTTATGCTTTTTCCTGTAATTCAGGACTGAGTGTGTACACTTCTAGAAAACAAATACTTACACCTTGATAACAGTGAAGATTAGTTGGTTATAAATACCATTAGTTCTTATCATAGCTACCACTTGACTGTCTAGATCATATCACCTATGGTAGATCTCTCTCTATCCTTTCTCATATTAAAAGAGGAAGAAGCAGCATTTAGAGCACTTGTTAAACACAAAAAAGCTGCACTGCGTTTCTTATTTACAAGATATATTTTGACTCCTACTGCTGAATTTTCTGCATTAGGTTAGTTTATGACACTTTATCACCAACCACCTTCTTTTAAATTCTTTTGTTTTGGACCAAGTTTTTGATCTGATTTTGAAGAAGCTACTTTTAATATGAGCTTTTTGTTTCCTTTTGTTCTTGGTTTTGGCCTGAAGATGGCACGAAAAACTTTAATATTTCCTTCATTGTCACTCAGAGGTAGAATATTCTCTCTATGGTTCCTCACTTCCAAAGAAACTGACTAAATAAACTGACATGGCAGCCACTATCTTCCAGGCATTTCACCTGAAGAGACATTTTTTTATCCTAGTGTTAAATATGTCAGTGCAATATTAAATAATTTCAATTTAATTTAAACATTCATTGTCTGTATTTAAACAGATTTTATTAAAACAAAACCTATTTAATAAAATTTATCAATTTCTAAAAATGTCTTTTTATATAACGATCTGGAGATACACATATGTAAATGGCAAAGAAAAATTATCTAGCATTTGTCAGATATAGCACAATGAAATATCTCACTATTTCCCAGTTCCTAAAAAGCACATGAAAATCAAGATCTGCTGTCACAACAGGTACACTTAGATCACGAAAACTGCACCTTTTGCTAGGGAAATAGTGCTTTTCATATAAGAATAATAATGAGAATTACTAAGTTCAAACAAGAACAGCTAGCTTAAGTACCAAAGGTGCATTTTATGATTCTGTGATGTAAACCTGATATAACTTAAAATTTAGACAAACATTTAAATGAATGCAATTTCAAATTTGAGATTTCATCTTAAATTTCAGAGTATGCTTGCATTTTATTTTGAGAAAAAGAGAAGTGCAAAAGCATGAGGCTATAGGCTCCATAGTCTTATTCAATCCAACCCTCGTGTGGGAATGAGTAATGTGTAAAGCTTCAGACCACTGATAATAATTATTCTCTAAATTAAAGATGAGCTTTATCCCATCTTCTTTGATGACTAAGAAAGCCAAATTTTCAAAGCTAATTAGTTTCTCAGTTAGGGTCATTGTTGTTTACTGTTCAGGCACCCTTAAGGTAATTAGTATGCCTGACCAAAATTAGGAATATTTAGCACATTTTATTAACAATGCACAGTAACAGAAACCCCTGACCAAAATATGTGCTGCACCTCTGTCTTCTGAGGTGGTCCACCAAGGTAGCAAATTTCACATCCAAGGATGCTTCCAACATAAACATCTGGCTGCAGGTTCTTGATTACTCGACTAGCAAAGAAGGTTGCGCCATCCTGCTGCACAGGGAAAAGTGGCCTCCGTGATTTCCCAATCCTTTGTCAGTGTTGTATTGCTCCACGTGTTGTGAGGAGTTGAGCACAGCCAGCCAGGAAAGTACTCTGAGCTACCTAAGGAAGCAGTTTGCTCTTCTAGCTCAATAGTCTGCTGCCCTCAGCAGTAGAAAGTACCTGATTTTTAAAGAAAAAGAGTAGAAATCAGAAAACACTGAATATTCCTTCTTGTCATATACCCTGCCAGCTTCCAACAATAAGCATTTTACAACTTTCTGCACCAAAGGTGGCACTGCTTTTAATATCCATGGTCTAACTGTTCTGGTACTTGGATTACAGGAAACTCTAAGTGGCCCTTCCCAACTTGTCTTCTCTGTATCATTACAAATTGTGTAGACCTCTGCCATACCACTCCTTTTTGCCAAGCTCAAGAATCCTGCTCCACTTAGCCTTCATAACCACAATCTTTTCTTGCTGCTTTTTTGTACCATTTTTGCATCTACTACTCCTTCTATGAAATGGGGTAATGGAATTGCAAACTGTTTTCAATATATGGAGGTATCTGCGGTTACAGAGGAGTATATAAAACTAAACAGGAAGAGGTTTATGTTGTTTCTTTCCAAATAATTACTCCTCTCTTATTTCCCTTTCATCAACTTTGGACACTGAGCTCACAATATGCCCAGAGAACTATCCCAAATCTATTCTCAGTGAGGTAACGGCAAGGCTAGAGCCTGTCATTCTGTTCTTATCTTAGTTAATCTTTCCATTATTATATTAAGGCAAAATTTCAGTTATCAGTTTAGGACCTGTTCACTCAATACAGTAATATTCTTGTGTAACTTTGGGTAGTCAGCCTTAGATTTGGCTGTCATGAATATGACTAATTCTCCACTGTTATTGTGTTACTATTAATCTCCTTTCCCACATCTTTTATGAATATATGGACAAGTTCCAGCTGTCACCCTCTTCTACAGCAGAACTTCCATAATTCTTCTTTTCCCTATTTTAAACCACCTATGATCACAGTAAAACCTCTCCTCCTATTGCAATTTTCACTAGGATTTTTTTGGAGATGGGCTTTATCAAACTTTTTGAACTGTACTGCACTGATTAGGTAAAACTTAGCAATATGCTTATTGAGTCCAGCATTACCCTGCAGTTGATTTGTGAGATATAATTTCCCTCAGTAAATATATGAATACTCCCTGAGTAGTCATGTGCTCACTGAGCCTACGCTTTAATAATCCCATATACTACACTGGCTCCAAGTTATCCAAATTAAAAGTAAATTTTTTAAAATGTTATTTTTTCCAAGTCTATGATGCATAAGGTTGTCAAAGTTTGACTTAACACTGTTGGAGGATTTATTCTGCAATAATGTGACTCTGTTGTGGACATTTGTAGGGTCTCTGTGCCCAAAGCAGCACAAAACAAAGGATTGCTTTTCCCCTCACATTCTTGTTCCTTGACTCTAGCCCAAAGAATGCCTGCACAGGAACTTTAAATACAAGCATATCCATGCACACCTGTGGTCAAGAACACTGCAAAGGAAGAAAGTGAATTCAGAGCTCCAGCTATGAGAGATTCCTCACCTTCAAACAAAAGTCTTGAAATGTGTCCATGAGCTCATGGATACATAGCAAATAGGGCAGGGATTTACTGCAGTTACACAACATAACTCTTCTGATGGGCAGGCCAGCTCATTTTCAAATACCTCTCTGCTGCACAAACGCTTCCTGGTAATGAAGAAGGCGTGAATGACTCTAAAAAGTGCTGCAACAAAAAGGCATTTACTCACTCATGTGGAATTTCCAATTGGATTTTTAAACAGCAGAGCAACTTTGACGCTACTGACACTAAGGAAGGCTCCCGATTTTCTGGGAGAAGCTCATGGAAGCACAGGAGCACATGAGCGACCAACCATGTTGTGTCAGACCGAACGGCCTAGCCGGCCCTGTGTTACTTTCTCCAGCCGTGGCCGTAAGCTGATGCCCAGTAAGAAAGTAAGAAAAAAGGCTTCCAGCTATGACTCTTCCAACAGCCTTGAGCTGAGGGATACCATGACCCCATCCTGTTGCTATTCCTACCTATCTCTCTCAGTATTTGCTCAGTCTCCCCTTGAACTCCTGCAGGCTTCTTGCAACCACAGGAGCCTCACATTCAGTGTAGGGGTCCAGCGTGTTACTGCAAGGACTGAATGGCATGTAGGAGGAGGAAAACACAAGGAAAAGGAGGAAAAACCAGGCCAGAGTTTTAAGATTGTTAATTAGGCCTTCAGAATAGACAGTCTGGGTCAACTGACTCCAGGCACCTATTCTGACAGATGTGGGTTTGTCCCACACTGACACTAAACAAAAAATTAAAAAGCTCAAAAAATGAAGTCCTGACCACAAGGTTAGTATCCCGGGTTATTACATTTGGAAATGATTGCAGGTCCAGACAAATACATTCCCTTTCTATGTCCACAATTACTTGAATGAAGCACAATGAATAAAATATCTAGAAATTAGGCCCCATGCTTTCTCACCTAGCTGCAAAACCGACTACGGAAAGGCAAAGGGCTGGGTTCAGATGCAGGGGACTGCAGGCTCTCACTGTGTGCTTATGTGACCGCCTGAGGTGGGACACGCCAGGTGACACTAACTGGAGACCAGGGATAGGAAATTGCTTCTTAAGACAAATTGGGCCTTACCAATTGGAATAAAAAAATAAAACATTGCAGCCATTTTTCTTCTGCTCCCACTGAGCCTGTATGGTGGAGCCTGGTGCAATGTTGTATGTTTATGGTGCAACCATCAGCAGAGCCAGCCTGCAACACCAACAAGCCATGGGGTACTGCAGCACACAGCTGTGAATGTTATCACAGGTTATCACGGGTTACCACAGTGCCCTGTGCCCAAGGAACTCTTGCAATCCACCTCTGGCTTTCCCAGCACACCGTGCCCAGGATGCGCTTGTCTGTAGCGCATACGACTAGAGGGGCACATGTCTGTGGTTTCAGCCGTTCCAGCATTTCTCATGCCCACACAAACGTGCAAGCATCCCACTGCAACTGTTTCACGGTTACATCCCCTCTATCTTCTTGCCACCCACAATACTGGTGACCTCAAGGAGTAAGCGAATGCCTTATGCTTCCAGACGCAACCAGATCATTGATCCCCCTTATTAGCTTAAAAGAGTGGAAACCGTGAGGTGCAAAGGCTGTGTAAAGTTCTTTTCTTTTAGGATTTTTGCTTCTTAATGGTGCATTTGAATGTAAATAAATATTGAAATATAGCTACCGATCCACTTCGTCTCCTTTTTGACGTGCTTTATAATCAGCAGATAAAAAAAATCAGTAATAATTGTTTTTGAAACAAAGAGTGAATAAAACCCCTGTATCGACTCGCTCGCAATAGAAACGCCACTCCCCACTCAGGCTGAAAGGTCCTCCATCGCAGGGTGTTTCCTTCGAAAGCCCACCTCCTATACATGCAAGCACATTTCTGGTTTTATTATTATTGTTTCTGCTTTTATTCATCTGAAACCACTCTGGAACCCGGAAGACGAGGAGACATAGGTGTGCACACGCAGCCCGAAAAAAAAAACACCCCAAAACAGCAACACCGCCGACAGCCCGAAGGTTTCGCTCCGCGTAACCACCCGCACCCCCCCGACCGGCTTAGTGCCCTTCCCCTTTTCCCCCTTTCCCCCCTTCCCCCCGGCCCGGCCCGGCCCCGCCTGTGCGGAGCCTGCGCGCTTTGCGCCCCGCTCCGCGCCCCGCCGGCGCCGCGGACGGTCGGGGCGGGGCGGGGCGGGGCGGGGCGGGGCGGGGCGGGGCGGGGCAGGGCAGCGAAGGGCGGGGACGGGCAGCGCCTCGCCGCGAAGGTAGGCGGGCAGGGCCGGGCCGGGCCGGGTCGTGCCGTGCCGTGCCGGGCGGGGTGTCCCAGCGCCGTGCCCGGGACGGGCATTAGTCAAAAGGAGGGGAGGGGAAAAAAAAAAAAAAAGTAATTAAAGTCGCCGCTGCTGCGCCCGGTCCCACCCTCCCCACCGGCCGGCTCCTCTGGCAGACAGGAGGGGACAGAGCGAGACGGCCCGCCGCCGGGACGCGCCACCTCCGCCCGCCTCCTCCCGCACCGCCACCGCGCACTCGCTCGCTCGTCGCGGCAGCACCGACGGCGGCGGCGGCGGCGGCTCCCCCTTCCCGCGTAGCCCCGCGCAGCCCCGCGCACCATGGCCCCCGCAGCCCCGCGCCTCGTCCTCGGCCTCCTGGTGAGTGAGTGGGGGTGAGTGGGTGGGCGCGGGGGGACGCGGAGACGGGCCCGCTCACGCACCTGGCCGTGCCGCGGCGCTTTCCCTCCGCGCTGTTACTTGCACCACCGCGGGTGCGCAGCGCAGAGAATCTTCTGAGGGGTCGATCTCCGCCTTTTTATTCCCGAGAAGCTTTGGCCTCAGTGGGGGTCCTTGTGGGGGGCGCGCTTGGGTGCGGGCGCAGGAGCGAGCGGCAGCCCGCGCCCCGCGCAGGGGAGCGCGGTGGTTGCGCGTCCCCGGGGCGCATCCCTGGGGCGCATCTCGGGGTGGGGGTGGGGGGTGTCGGGTCGCGTGGGGGGGCTTTCGGCGAAGGCAGAAAACCGGTTGGTGGCCGGGTTAGGTTTCGGACTTGTGGTCGGGTGGCTTTTGGAGCGTGACGTGAGGTTACGCGGCGGACACACGCTCTGGTCTGGTCGATAACGCTGCCTCTGGTTATTCATTGAAAAAATGTTAAGGTGCAGTTCATTTTCTTTAGATCTGCCCCCTCTGCCCGCCGACGGTTGTCCCTATTCCATGCGAAGCGTTTGTGTGTATGGTGTGAAGCGTGTTAAGCTCCGCTGGAGGAGTTAGTTGTGCATTGAACAACTTCAGCGATTTAATTTACCTTCAATTTACTGTATTTGTACATAATTATCAGCTGCAGAAAGGCCATTGTCGGGGAGAGCAGGGGAGTTCCCTTTCTTGTTTGTTTTTTTTTTTTCCTTCTTTTTTCCTTTTTTTTTCCTTTTTTTTTTTTTTAGTGGATGAGTGAAAGTGATTTGTCTTTTGTTTCTTACCCTCTTTCTTCCCTATTATCACTGGCTTCGCAAAAAAAGGGCAGATGATCGTTTGAGCTTGAAAGAAAAATACTCGGTAGTGCTGAAGCACTGAATTTATTGTTTTCATATTCATTAGATACGTGCATTTTAATGGAAGCGTTACTACTCCAGACATTATGTGTGTCTGCCTTTGCTAGGGTATTCATAATAAAACCCAAGCGAGTTTACTCATACATCTAATTAAATAAAGTAAAAGAAATTCCCCTGACAATTAGAAAAAAACAACACCTAAACTCAAGAAACTGCTGAAGTGGCTTCTTTGTACGAAGTGGAAGGGCATCACAGCTTTTTTTTTTACCCGGTGTTTCCTTATATCTTGATCTCCACGAATAACTACGATATTTACATTTTTTTAACTCTTCGGTAGTTCTTTGTACTGGCATCAGTCTGGCTTGGCATTACTGTTTCAAAATTGGATGTCATTGATTCTTAAAATATCCTAGAACAATGTAGTAAGATGGTGTGATTTTAATAATAATTCATAAGACGACTATCGGGAGAGAGTGTTTTTTTAAGCACTGCTAATAAGTGCCTACAAATACATAAACAGGGATGTTTAAATTGTTTTACATATACATATTTTTATATCTCTATATATAAGGAGGAGTATGAAGAGCTTTTGTGTTGCAGTGCAGACACAGCATTTAAATTGCTTTAACGCAATGATTAAATTCCATGTTTTGACTTTGTTTTTTAGCTGATCATAGTTTTTCTAAAAGTTCCTAATGTCTTAAAGATTTTAAAGTATTTTTATTTAAGTATTTTCTTAATAAGAATTACAGGTCATTTTCAGAATTTCCATTAGCTATTTACTGCTTTATACCTTTAATCGTAAGGGAATGTGCCAAATAAAGATGACTTTCCTTGTAGCTAGACTTTCATTCTGAAAGAATAAATGACTTCAAAGGGTGAATACATTTATTTACTTTTCTCTATTTCTTCGTTTAATTGTATGTGTGATTTTTGGATTACAATTTTAAACATCTGGATAGAAACTAGGCAAGATATATATACACATGCACACACATATATATAATCTGAGGTCAGGACTAAACTGCTCTATGCTGAGGATGATCTTGGTACCTCCATATGATTCTTTTTATAAAAACATCTGGTTACTTACTACTCATTTGAATTTTGAGGAGGACTCCATTTTGTAACTGGTTATATGGGAGTGGACTGCTGTGATACACAACATTTTGTTTATGCCATATCTAATTGCTGGAGCTAGATCTAATTAGTTTGTTGAGAATGTACTTTGAAGATGCAAAGTGATATGTAAGTGCAAGTGTCGTCATGTGGTTTTAATAAGACACTTGCTCCTTTAATGTTAAGCATCACCACAGTTCTGCCGAACTGAGTTCTGACAGGTTGAACCTTAATACTTAGAGATCTTGGATATAAACTGGCCAGGAATGCTATTGGAGGGAGTGCACTGTGAAGCTGTATTTTGCCTTTCTGCTGCTGAAGTAATGGTGTAGGTGACAACTATGTGCTGCATAGTACTTGTCCTTTTGGCTGAAGAGTGCTTTCTGTGCCTTTTCACTGGGTTGTCTTAAAAAACAAATGAAAGGCAGCTTCAGTAACTGCAGTTATTATTCAAAATAGCATGTAATTGTTTCCTGATTTCTTAATTTGTTTTCTAGGTACTGAGTTTCTGCTGTGAAGCTTGCAAGAAAGTAACTTTTCATGTTCCTTCTGAACTAGAGGCTGACACCTTAGTCGGCAGAGGTGAGAAACTGCGAGATGCCCACCTTAACAATACAACATTGCACCTTTGCTGGAGATGCTGTTAACAGTGCAGGAGTTTATTTTTTTTTAAATGGAATGAATGGATGACTGGACAGCCAGTTAAACAGCTGGATCAGCTTTTTTATGAAGGATACGCCCTATGTTTGTTACGGATTTGAACTCTGGCTCCATGCATCCATTTGACTTCTGCGTAAACAGCTATTGTCAGCTTTCAGTATTTATTTTAAAACAAGAATGGCAGAGTTTAATGGTTTCAAAATTTGGAGTCTAGGGCTTAGTATTTAAATAAGTGGCTTAATATTCCAGAGTGCACACATAACCCACAGAGTCACATGAAGAAGTCAGTAAGTCATTCGGATAATGGAAGGAAAACAAAAAAAGAAGACAAAACGCACAGAAGCAAAGCACCCAGAAGCTGCTGCTCTGTCTAACACAGATGTGACTTCTCGGCAGTGCTGGGGCAGTCAGGGCGTGCAAGGAGAGGAATTACAAAGGTGTCCTGCAAGCACTTTCAGTGGGGCGAGCACTCCTGTCTGACTGGATGGTCTGTCTTGGTTTAGGGCAGTGTGCAAGTAACTGAGAGGAATAAGGAAGACAAGAAAACACCCCACTCCTTTTTTTTTTTTTTTTTTTTTTTTTCAGACCAGTCTTTGAAAGGCAGCTTTTAAAGGTGTGGCATAGGAGCTGCTACAGGGTTCTGTGCTGCGTGAGACTGATGTTGAGGGTTCAGAGGTGACCTGTTTGACTCCTAGGACAACAGAGGATTATGCTCCAAATCTGCAATCCTAATCCACGTTCCTACAGAAGGAACAAATAAAGTGGACTGGTAGTTCTTCATCACAATAGAAGTACTCAGAATACATAGCTTTAAAAATGAAATTTTAAAATGAAAGGTTGCTACAGCTGTTTAAGTATTTAGCATGTTCTCAGAGACTTTAGCATTCCTGTGTGTAAATAAACCTGATTTATATAAAAAAAAAAAAACCCCTTCATGTTATTACAGTGCTGTTGAAGAAATTGCATAACATTGAACTTAATTTTATTTTCCCAAATGTTTAACAAAACCTTTATAGCTGGCATGTCATTACTTAAACATTTATTGAGAAAGCATAATATATTTTGCATTGGTAAAAGGACCATACCTTCACAATAAGTCAGGATTTTCCTGGCTGTTGTAAAGTTTTTTATCTTTCTGATTTACACAGTGTACACTAGAGGCTGTAAGAAAAACGATCCCACAAAGCTGTGGCTGACTGAGCATATTGTTGATTCACATAACCGTCAGAAACAAAATCTCCAGTCTGATATTTTTGGAAATGCAGTGCTGTAATATGCAGCAGTATGAGACACCTTTAAGTAAGGCAATGATATTCTCTTCAATACTAAATTTTCATTGTCCAGATTGACAAGGGAGAGGAGTCACTACTGCAGTACTATAGCAAGTCTAATGAATGTTTAATTGAGCAGGGAAAATAAAGACTTAAGAAAAGGAAGGAAGAAATAATGTAATATTTAAAATTATGCTTCCTATCTGTTCTTGCGTTCTCGAAAGAGAAATGAAATCTAGTTTCTTGAAAATCTACATAGATTGGGTGAAATTCTGAATCTACTCTGCTCTGGGAATTTTGCAGTCAGCTTTCACGGTCAGTTTTCCCATCCACTATGAAGTCGTTGAAGGAGTATTGAACAGTTTTGATTTTGAGAACATGACACTGACACCTCTTATTATCTGCAAGGGTCATTTGTCTAGAGTTTAGGTCTCTGGCCTTCATCTTTATCAGGGTGCCAAATCATTCTTGGTTACTGCTGTGGTCCTACTGCCGTTCATTATGATTATCCCGATTTTGCTTTTTCTCCAGCTGTAGTGCTGAATTACTCACTGATAAATCAAGTTTATTGGAGTGCATTAAAGTTTATTTTAGCCACAAGTGATAGCAAATGCAGTAATAATACCTGAGAATTATGCTGAATTTACCTGGTACTTCCTAGAGACTACATGGGATTCTATCACGTACATGTTAAAAAATTGCCAATCATTTGTTCTAGAGTTAGTCTTTATCTCTCCCATCTGTCTGCCTCATAATTTAAAGGCCTTTGTCCTCCCAAGACTATTAAATCACATAGTACCAGTCAGTGCTTTCCTCCTGAGGGCAAAACTTCCAGATGTCATGTCTCCATTGGGCATTTGCATTAATTAACCATCTTCACTGATTTTGGGGGGCATGGAGCACACGGCAAATGTAATAGCTACTGATCCAATAATGAGCATGTCTACAATGTTTTTTGCATTTAAATGTATTAGTTCATCTCTGATGCTTCAGTAATTTTACCAGTGTAATAGTGTCTTGTTGAAAGATACCCATGAAGCACCCGTGTCCTTTAGGAAACACTTATGAACACAAGAGTGGAAATTCATGTAAACTTGGTCAAATCTGAGTGCATAAATGGGTTCTAGAATCTATATTTGTGATGCTGAAATATTGAACGATCAAATTTTGAAGACTCCATCGGTCAGTAAATATAACCTTTACTTAGGGAATATTTTTTGTTTTACGAGGAATGTTACTATTTCACTGTGAGTTACTGTCTGATTATTTTTTCTTACAGTTGATTTGAGAGAATGCCTTCCGTCTGTAGAGTTCATCAGTTCCAGTGACGGGAACTTCAAAATTCTAGAGGATGGCTCTGTGTACACAACATCTGCTGTTTCTTTGTCAGCTGAGAAAAAGACTTTTACCATATTACTTAAAGACATTCAAGAACATGTACAAAAGAAAATACATGTTAGTTTAGTGGAAGAAGAAAAACGGGTGAGCTTCTAATTTCAAGATACCTTACTTATTTGTAATACTGTTTTACAGAGTACAGCTTCATGTTGGATAACTTTAGGTGAATTTTGGAATTCAAACAATCAGGCAAAGCACTCTGGTGTAGAGTGTATTTTTATTTAGCAGTTGTTGATTACTGTGTCACTTAAGTCAGCAGACTTTCTTTCTGAAATGGGGGATGCTAGCAAGGAGCTTGATCAGGAATGTCATGAATCTTAAAAGCCAGGTTTGAGCAATCAAAGCAGATTTTATTTGTGGAAAGTATTACAATGAATGAAAAAACTCTTGGAATACTATCATGGGTATAATCAGAAATGAAGACTGGAAAAACAAATGGTCAGTGGGGAAACTGGAGCAGAGGGAAAAAAGATAGAAATGCAGGACAGTAGTTAAGCAAAAATATACACAGTTAAGAATATGCAGTTATTGTCTTACCTGTCTTTTTATCTTCTAGACCCAGACACACAAGACCAGGCATGCTAGAGATACAGTTCTCAAGCGAACCAAAAGAAATTGGGGGCCTATCCCATCCGTTATGATAGAGAACTCACTGGGACCTTTTCCGCTACAAATTCAGCAGGTATATTTTATATGGATCCTAATTTTGTGACACAAGCTAGTTTTGTATGTGACTTTTGTGATAGAAAAAGAACAAAAGTGAGCTCACTTGTATTCCCTACTGATCCCATTCCTGCTATTATTTCTATCTCGTCTGTCCTGTTCATTGTGTATCTTGTGATCTTGTAGCTGAAATAACATGTGATCATAGTTGTTGGGATGAACTGGAAATGTGCAAAAGTTGTAAAAAGGGATAGAGGTATGCTATCAGAGGAGAGCTCTTTGGCCTGGGAATCAGTGAATTGTGTAATTAAAAAAAAAAACCACAAACAAACCAACCCCCACAAAACGTTGCCTAGAAAAAGATTTTTGTAGACACAGAGTGGGGGAAATCTTACCTGGATGTCTACATTGTTTCTGGGGCTCGAGGTGTATACCTGTAGCATTGAAGACTGAGTGTGGCCTATATTATTAGGAAAAGTACTTACTGTAAGAAAACAAGTAGGCGTGACAGAGAAATGCAAGAACTAAAGTTATCATAGATCCATCTAGCCTGCACTAGATTACAGAGTGGCTGGTAGCAGATGTGTAGAGGCAAGTGTAATAACAGAGTCTGTGCAGAGCAATCATTCTTCTACTAATCTTACCTTCCTAACTTCTGGCATTCAGTAGGTAGGGAAAGTATTTGGGGAGGAGAGTGTTTTATAAATAAATAACTGCTAATATTACCTCCTTGGTGCTTGTAATGAGATGCAGAGAGGCTGTCTGAATTGGTGTGTCTCTGGGCTATAGGTAGTCTGCCCTCCTTCCTGCCCTCCTTCCTGCCCTCCTTCCTGCCCTCCTTCCTGCCCTCCTTCCTGCCCTCCTTCCTGCCCTCCTTCCTGCCCTCCTTCCTGCCCTCCTTCCTGCCCTAGTTGCAAATCACATTCACAATGAGTGCATTAAACCCAAAATATCTTGAACAGACAGACATAATAACCCATCTGTATCTGAATGTGTCTTGTATGTTCAGTATTCTAGAGACATTAGATTTCAAAATAATTTTTTATATGCACACTGTCATTTCTTTAATTGTTCAATAGCCCTCAACACTTCTGAGTTTGAATTAACTACCCCTTCTCGTGCACACACCTTGTAAAGGAAGGCAGTTACATGGCAAGCTGCTTTCCTATTCCATGAAGTTTACGCTGGTAAAGAAGTAGAAGTAAATAAAGTTTTGGTTTCTTTTTTTTTTTGTGGGCTTTTTGTTTGTTTGTTTTTGTTTTTCAAGAGTTGCTTCTTGTGCTAAATGTGGTCAAGAAATGGGAAAAATGTACTAGAATGATGCTGGTGTTCTTCCTTGGGCTTAAAACCATGTTCTTTATAGGTCCAGTCAGACACAGCTCAGAACTACACCATTTATTATTCCGCAAGTGGGCCTGGAATTGATCAAGATCCAAAGGGGTTTTTTTACATAGAAAAAGAAACTGGAAATATCTTTGCTACTCGCGCAGTTGACCGTGAACAATATCCAAGCTTTCAGGTACAGACCTAAATTATGTAAATATAATTAAATCTTTTTTTTTTTTTTTTTTCTGTCATGCATATATTTGAAAGCTGGGTTACAGGGGAAACAAGGAACAGACGAGATCTGGAATCAGCTCTCTTTTCAGAGTAATATCTTCGGTGTTGTAGGGTTGAAATCAGTGACAAATGAGGAAATAGCTGTTCACCTAGATCTTGAGAGTAGTTTTGATTTTCACTGCTTAGACTCTAATTACAGCATAAATGTAGCGAGCTATTGGATTTACATCACTTTTGGGAAGAGTTTGAAGCTATCCCAGAGTTTTTCAGGGAAGGCTGAAAAGGTCTGCGTGAAAACAAAATAACAAGAAACTCTAGATGGCTGTGGTTTTTTTGAGCCTCTCTTTCTCAAGCTGTTCAGTTTTGGTGTTTTGTTCACAAGGTACATTGCTCTCTCTGCCGGCCGAGAAGTGTAAGAAGGCAGTTAGTAGAAACAAACAGCTTCTAAATAGGTAATTTCCAGTACCTGTTACTGCATCTTATTAGGTTATGTTGTAATGGGCAAATAGTTTTTCTGTTGTTGATTTTGCTCTGAATAGCAATATTTACATCTAAATTTTTGGTAAGGCTGAGATTGCCTCATAGACACCTGGAAAAATGTGTTCAAGAGACTTGTAAAAAGTGTTTGACAGAGTTGGGGTGGGGGTGGGAAGAAAGTGATTCAAATACTTGTAGTGCGAGGAATGGAAAGGGGAAAGATTGGAAAGCGGTTTTGTGTTGCTGTCATAAGATACGAGTCACTTCCCATTTCATGTGGCTGTAGAGCCTGGGCTTGAGAAGGGTATGCTTGGCATGCTGTATTTATTTTTATTGACTCCTCTGTTGAACTAAAAGTGTAGTAATACTTCACGTTGCATAAGCATGAAGTGAATTAGTGAATTTATGTCTTACAGATCATTTGCTTTGCAACCACTCCAGATGGTTATTCACCAGAGGTACCACTTGTGCATACAATCAGGATAGAGGATGATAATGATAATGCTCCATATTTTACACAGAACCCTTTTGAGTTTTTTGTGTCTGAAAATTCCAGAACTGGTAAGAATTGTTTTAAATCAGTGAACACAGTTACCACTACTCAGCTCAGTTACGTACCAGTATGACTAGGTGTAATCCTGCCTTTTAATCAGTTTCAGTGGGATTTCCTAAGGAGTATTCCTATACAACAAAGGCTAAATTTGCAAAGAGCAGCTCAAGATTTCTTAATGATTAGAAATTCCAAAATGTCATCTCAATCATAGTGAAAAGTATTTTGTAAAAAAAGAAGTTTTTAAAAGCTGAGATGATTCAGTGCTCCTAAAATGGTGTAACAACTTGAAAACATTATTCTTTTCATTTTATCCAAAATCGCCTGTTTCCATAAAACATTTTGATTAACAGAACAGCTGTTTTTAACAGGCTGTTTTCCGAAACAACTAAGTTGGTGGTGTTCTAAGGCCTAAAATACCAAAATACCTTTGATTAAGCTTACAGTGTTTGTCCGAGCTGATAAACTGAGGTAGGGTTTTTCTGTGGGAAAGGGAGGGGAGAATGTCTTGCTTTTGGCCATACCTGTAAAAGGCAGGGATTTGACTGTTACTGACTTCACGTGTCTGTGTGACAGAGGACAGGGAGAAAGGTAGACCCCCAGAGAATGAGGTATGAAAAAGCCATGGCTTGCCATTTCTCGCTCATCTCCCAGGTTGAGGGGTGTAGAGTGGGGAAAGTCTAACTTGTTTCACAAAAAAGGAAGCAAAGCGTCTTCTCCTTCACCCCAAAACACCAGCTACATTTCATTCTCTGAGCTGTTCTACTTATTAATGGGTGAATTACTGATTTTAAATGAAGTTCTGAAACCACTCCGGCTATAGGGACGAAGTACAGCAGCGCTCCCTGAGAGGCAGTACTGCAGTTTGAACCATGTCAGAAAGCACTGCACCTCCCCTTCATCCCCCCTGGCAACTCCTTCAGCCATGTTTGGGATGGTCAATTAAGAGTCACTGTGAAAACCACTAACTGAAATGTAGACTTTTAGTATTTCTTTCGATTATACTTTGTGACAGCTGCAATAATTACAACTTTGTCTAAGAAGGAGAAAAAATAGCCAGAGGATTAAAATAGACAGTTTTACACTGTTACTGTATTTTCACTACTGTGTTACTGTGTTTTCAATATTGTTTTCATTTAGAGCTAAATGACAGAATTGCTATTTTCATGTATCTAAAGTAGAAGTATCTGCTCAAATAATTTTTCATTATTTATAGATTTTTCTGGAACTAAAAATTGATGTAATGTGTTCACAGGTGCAGTTGTTGGAAAAGTGACTGCAGAGGACAGAGATGAGCCTTTTACTCTGCATACTATGCTGAAATACCTCATTTTGTCACAAGACCCACCAGGCGACAGAGCATTTTATGTCAATAGTGAGACCGGTGAAATTCATGTAGCATCACCACGGCTGGATAGAGAGGTGATCTTTCCTGAAGCATCTTTAACTGTCATCTAGGGCACACAGATAGATTCTTAACTCTGAATTGCTGGCACGGGAATCAGCAGATAAATAGTTTCTGTTATCCTTTTTTTGTTTCCCTGTCTAAGGAGCTTCCAAAGTTTTCCAGAGACCTATAATTGGTCCAAAGAGTTTCTGCGTAGATCTACCGTGTTCTAGCTAATCTCAGCAGGGGACCTCCTGCTGCTCTCTTATTCAACCTATGGATTGAAAATCCTATGGATTTTTTTTTTTTTTCTCTGTTCATTCATCCAATGAGTCACTGTTTCCTCCTAATCAAGCTCTACGTGAAGTGCTTCTTGCTTCTTTGCAGGGTAGATGAACCAACTTTTCCAGAAGTAGTCAGTTAGTCAGTCATCCCCTACTCAACAGAAATATCTCCAATACCTGAAACCTAAACAGTAATATAATAGTTCCCAAATTTAAGGTGCAAACCATTTATTCTTACCAGCTAGCTTTCAAGTAAATTAGATACAGGAGGTTTTAGTTTGTATTTTATTTGGTTGCGTTTTTTTATTCATAAAATGCTGCATGAGAGAGATTGTTTACGCTAGAACAGCTGACAGGCATGTGTATTCCAAAATAATATTTCTAGCATGAGACAGTCATTCTAGGAAAAAACACTGCTACAGGCACATCTTTTCTGAGGAGAGAGTTATATTCTGGCATACTTATGTCACTTCATGGCTCAAAATCTGCCTTAGCAGTGTGTTGCAAAATTGTGCACTTGCAGCTACACTGCTTAACTTCTTTAGCAAGAGAAAAATGGAGTGACTGTGAGCATCACCATGCCTACTAAGGAAACAATCACAGTGACTACTAAGGGAAGGGAAGCTTGAAAAATTAATCCACTACCTATCTTTTAAAGGTAAACTTATAAAATTGAACAGGAGATTTCTTTCCTCCACCTGAGAAACCTAATGCTACTTCCAGGCATTCAGAACTGGAGTTACTGTCTTGATTTACAGACACCCACATTTTGTGCCCAGTCATCCCACCTGCCCTGCCCCCAGCCCCTCCCGGGTTGCCCTTCCCTGGGCTGTTCAGTTATTAGTAAGTCTAAAAAAAGCCTTCTGCTGTGGTGACTCAATTCAGGGATTTAAGTGGACTGCTTATCAGTGATCCCCTAGGAACTGATAAGGGCACTGACTCCTTCAGTGCCAGACCATGCCAAATGGGAGGCATTACCTTGTCATGTATAGCCCAAACAAAGGCTGATTGCAGCACCATTTCTGGTCATCCTCACTGAAATAGGAGACATGCACTGAACACTTTACCAGCTGGGAACCTATGGGAATGCTCTGCTGCTCCAAAGTGGAGGCATAGATAGCAGATGGAAGTGCATCGTTTGCATCTTCCAAAACATCAGATATCGGAAGATAAAGCTGACATTGTGAGAATCTTGATTTGATATGGGGTATAGTCTACACATTGCTAACAGATGCTCACCTCAGTGCTGCTTGGCCACTGAAAAATTTTTTACTTGTTTTCCTTTTGGAACGATAGGGAAAAAGCCCCAAAGCTAATTGCCTTATTTTGTAGAGGGAGCAATGAATTTAGAGCACAGTTGGGGAATGGGAGTAAAATATTTAGTTCTACTCTTGTACATAACTATGTGATTCAAAAAATGAGTATGTCAAACTTCTGTATGCTTTTATTCATCTTTTCAGCGGACAGCCCTTTACAATTTGGCAATGGAAGTGAGAGATATGAATGGTCAGTCTTTTGGTTTGTGCAGCACAGGAACAGTCGTCATTAGGATCCAAGATACAAATGACAATGCACCATGCTTTAAACAGACACAAGTAAGTCTTCATAAATGAAATGTCTGTAAAAAGGTAAAAAACCAAAAAGGCTATTTTTATCCCTTTACTAATTTTCTGGTGGTTAGTCCCCCAAATATGAAGTGTAATGCCCTGAGATAGTTAATGCCAATATAGGCATTTTAGAATGCCCTGTTGGTTGTTGTGGTGTTTGGTAATTAGACTTATTGGTCTATTAGTTGTTGTGAGTCATTTGCCTTAAGTCCATTTGGAGAAAGCTGATATGACTCATTCATCCACTTCTGCTGCAATGCATAGTCTTAGAAATCGTGTAATTTAACCATTTTCGGGGAGGGGACAAAAGCACTCCTAAGCATTGTCGTGACCTTATTACCATTTGACCAGCTTTGAATACTTCTGTGTTGCAAATGAAAACGTTAGTGTCAGTGAAGTAGATGCAAGGATTTTCACTGAGATTTTCTATGCTTTTCCACCTTTTTTTTTGCCTTCTACAGAAGTATTATTTAAACTGCTTCCTGTTTACCAATAGCTATAACTCAGCATTAAGTCTTTGCTTGTTGTAGCCACCTGAATTATTGAGGGGAGATAGTATGTGTCAATAACCACGTGTACAGCTCAAATACCACAGGAGTTTTTGTAATGCAAAATTCATGAAAAATAATTCATTATCCATGAGGAATACACATATACCTTATCCATTCCACTCACTACTGTAGAATATCATCGGTAATACTAATTCAGAATCACTGTTACCTGTGCTTCTTGAGCTTGTCCAGAATAACTCTTTAAAAAGTTAAAAAAGTAAGAAAAATCCTTCCATCTTTTGCCATCCAAGTAGAGATGTATTTCATCCTTCTTGGGTTTTCTTCACGTTCTTGTGGTTTATTTATATATATTTTTAATTTACCCCGATACCTCTTCCAATACTCAGCTTGATCATGTTGTACACAAATTAGCACCTGTAGCTGATGTAACTGAGGGGAACTGTGCTGATTTACCTTTCCTGGAAGGAAAATTCCAGACTTACTTGTGAGAGTGATAGTTTGAGTATATGAAGGAGCTGAGGTATGAACTGTGTTGGCAGGAAAGGTTTACTGTTTCACTTAGGGTGTAAGGGAGGAGTGGGGGAAATATGCTAATGCATGAAAACAGAATAAATCATTACAGCAGCTTGGTAAATTGACCCCTTGGGTTTAAGTGGAATATTTAATTACAGTGTTCTTCAGTCCTGCATCGTGGAACAGTATTCTCTGATTTAAATGGAGGTTTGTTTTGTGTTTTGTTTTGTGGTTGTTTTTTTTTGGATATCTCAAGTATGAAACACGAGTGGAGGAAAACAGAGTGAATGTAGAAATACTGAGAGTCTCTGTTGTTGATCCTGATGAACCTAATTCGCCTAGCTCAGTAGCAGTGTATGAAATTATAAGAGGAAATGATGACCGGTCCTTTGAAATTACAACAGACAAAAACACAAATGAAGGAATACTGTGTGTTGTTAAGGTAAGTAAAAATGGAACCGCTAGAGGAAAATTTGTGTGTCTTCAGGTGTTGCTTTGAAAACCAGTAATCTAGAACTGATTTTTATGCAAAGAATTTCTGTAACTATCAGGCAAATCATGCTTTCTTCCCGATCTGAACTCTCTTCTAGAGCAGATTGTGTAATGCACTGCAAACAAGGCTTGGTGGTACCTAATCTAGAAAATTTATCTTCCAGAGAACTCCTCAGTTTTGTGTGCACAGAATTCAAGGAATTCCCTTTGTTTTGTTGTTCAGAAGAGCTTGTGCTTTGCCTGGTTCCATCTTTGGGGTTGTTTAGACTTAGGGATGTAACTGAGGAATGCTTCCTGACTGGGTTTTTAACAGAAATGGGAGTGTGGCAGAAGAGTGGGAGGGATGAGCACCTCCTCCAGTCTTGTTGTCTCTGGGAGTTGATTAAACTTAGTCACTCAGCATAAAATTCTCCAGGTTTTATTTTGCAGGGCAGTGACTTCAGGTTTGCTTTTCTAGGGTGTGAGGGAGTCCACATAGAGATAAGTCTGTGTTAGTTTAGTTACCTGTTACACCCAGCACTTTACAGATGTGAGGTAGAAGGACCCCTGTACCTGTAGTCCAGCATGTTCCTTTGCTTCCTCATGCCTCTTTTTCATTATCTGTTAAAACTGCAATAACAGGTAACTTCTAAGGAGCAGAGAAGATTAATATTAAAAATTTGAAGCTGTAAATCATAAGGGTAGAGACGCCAGTTAAATTTGGGAGTTTTATTTATTATATTTTTGTCACCAGTAATCATTAGAGCTTTTTTCTAAAGCTATGTCCCTGGTATACTAACCCAGTTGAAATTTCTTGTATTTAGTGTAATGCTGTAGTAGACTGGAGAGTATTATGACTTTGGCATATAAATAGCTCTATGAAAGGCATATGATATCCTTGGAGAAGGTGACTAAAGTGTGTAAAGTATGGTAGATACTGATCCAACCCCACAAATTCAGGTGTATTTGCAATGGGGGAAGTCTTAATAGGAAGTAAATGTAGGTGCTAGCAAGAAGCGTGGTTGACTTGTGCTGGAAAAGAAATACATGTAACCTAAAATAATGGCCAGCTAGGTGTGGGAGGAGAAAATCCTCCACCGCATTTAATTCTTATCTCAGTTCTGTTAGTAACTGACTACCAGAGTACTCGTCTGAGATTTTACAGTGGTGCTGCTTACCTTATTAGGGGTAGGTCCTCAGGTTCTTTTTTTTTCACTAACTTAGAACTTAACTTTTTTTAAAAAAAATCATGTCCCTTTATTGCATCTCAAGCTGGATGTTCCAGAAGGATAGCTGACTTCTTTTGTAAATAAATCTGGTACAGTTTTATCTATGTAATAATTGGACAGTGGAAACAATACCAAGTTTGTATTGGTTTGAAGGAAAAAAGCCAACACCCCACCTTTGTTACAGGGCTTGGACTATGAAACCACCAAGCAAAGGAGTCTTGTGATTACAGTCCGCAACGAGGCACCCTACGCACTGGCACCACATTCACAACAACTTTCCCAGAGCACTAGCTCTGTTATAGTGCATGTCCTGGATGTGGATGAGGGGCCCGTGTTTAAACCCTGTCACTTACGCATAGACGTTAAAGAATGTGAGGAGATTGGGACAGCTATTGGGAGATACGTAGCAGAAGACCCAGAAACTGGAAATAGTGAAGGCATATGGTATGAAACAATGTTATCTACTAGTTAATTTGGAGTACAGCATGGGTGGGATACGGGAAGAGGGGAAATAGTTGTTGATGCTGTGTATATATATATATGTGTGTGTGTGTGTGTGTGCGCGCACAAATCTCAGTGTACATGAATGCATGCATCTATATGTGTATGTATGTACATATATACGTGTACATATATTTGAGATCTTTAACTAAACAACTTATTCTTGACAGCTACCGTATACCGCCTAGCCAATGTAATTGGATCAGCATAGATGAAAAATCAGGTGAAGTCAGAACCATTAAAGTCTTGGATCGAGATGTAGGAGAGATGAGACAAGGTCAATGCAATATCACAGTCCTCGCAATAGACAGAAGTGAGTACTAAAGCTGTCAGTATTCTTTGGTCTATAACAGATGTTTATGTGCAAATTTAGTGTGGGGACAGCTATACTGGTTCAGACCAGAGGCCCACTTAGTCCATGCTTTTGTCTTTGAGGTAGCTCTGTTAAATGCTTAGGGAATATAATACAGCAGGGAAAGCATTTAAGAAATTGGGGCAAATTCTCAATGTTTTCAAAAGTTATCTTCTGCTCCCATGTGAAATCCTTTGTTAAGTTTAAATTCAGATATTTTCTTGTAGATTGTATTTCTTTTATTTCCTGACTATTTTGTAAAGTGATGGCACCTGGCAGCCATGAAGCTGACAACAGAGAAAGTGGAGAGAGAGAGAATGTCTTTGTGAAAAAAAGTTGTTGACCTTGCAACTCTTACTGTTTCTTTCTCTATCTGACTTCTTGGTGTCTTGCTTTTGGAAACCCTTAGTTTAAAAGGACCTCTAAGAATAGCTGTATTCATTGCTGTATGTTATTGCGCTCTTACTCTTACTCGCAGTCATCTAGGTTCTGTAACAGTGTTCACACTGTGTTGCTCAGGTGATGAGCTCTTAGAAATTACTCTGATTGCAAAGGAAGGGTTGTACACTCAGATTCTCATTCTAAAACAGGTTCTGATTCTGATTTAATGTGAGTGATCGTCTATTCTTTCTGATTAATTTGGGTGTATGCATTTATTGTAGGAAAAGACGTAGTTTTGCCTCAACGTCATCAAGCCAAGAAGATTATATACACCTTTCACTTCCCAAATGCTAAATGTAGCAAATGGATTATCAAAGAGAAATGTTAGGCTTATAGGTCACACTTTTAATTCCAAAATATATACATTACATTAAAAAGGAAAAAGGGACTGCCTTTCTAAATCCAACAGCAGGATTTAGTCTGAGCCCTTAAACAGCAGCGAGAGTAAAGAACAGACTTTTGGAAGTTGCTTTACAGCTAAAAATTCTAATTCTGTCCAAAGCTTGCATATTAAAATTAAATGGAAATAATATGAATTTAAAATGTTTAGAACTTCTGTTGCATATAAAGCAAACATTATATATGCATCTGGAATTGAGTGGCTCTAGAGAAGGCTTTAAAAAGCAGACTTGATGTAATTTCACTGGAATGCATATCCAAGCATTGACCATCCCTGTACTGGAAAAAATGTAATTAGGAGGGAGAGCTCATTCACTTCTTGCATGTAGGCTTTGGTGACATAATATGTGTCACTGCTGAATCCTGCTGCTGCACGGTAGCTCAGAGGGAAGAGGACAGAAAGAAGCCACCGTTTTTGAAAGTGTTTGTGTTCCCAGGGGAAGTGAGGGTAGGGAAAGTGTAATTTTTTTTTCTCCTTCCAGAATAAAAAGGCTGGAGAGCTTCACCTGCTGCTTTTGACTCTCAATTTAGCTTTGCATCCTTTACCCCTGAGCTATGGGCTCTTTCTTCTCTCATCCTCCTGTTAGAACAGTATCTGTCCCCACACAGATACAACAAAATACATTGCACATGAGAATATGGAGCTCTGGGAGCTGTTGAACTATGTAGCTGGAGTTCTACAACCAGCTAAGCAAAGACAAGCAGCCAAGACAGAGCTGTGAGAAGTCCCTCTCTTTTTGGCTAAATCAGCAGCTACTTTCCACCTTACTTCTAAACTTGGATATTAAAGTTGATGATATTTCATTGTGAAAGTTTGGACTAGGAATAAATATGGGAATGTTAGAAGTGCTAAAAATAGTTGTTTTAATCTCATAGATGGCAAAACAGGCACTGGAACGATTCAGGTTGTCATCCAGCCTGGGAACAAGAATTACCCACGAATTATTAAAACTGACTATATAATATGCAGAGACAGAAAACCGATCTGCCTTACTGCACAAGATGCTGATGAGGATCCTTACAGCGCACCCTTCGTATATCACATAACTGACCGAAGCTTGGCTTCGTCATGGAAGATAATTCGACAGAATGGTATGTTAAGACTTCCTTCTCTTCACTTAGCGGTAGGTTGCAAGAGGAGGCTTTGCTACTTCTACCTTGGGTGGACTGTAAGAATAGATTGGATGAATATATGTTTGGAACTGGTGTAGTAGGTGGGGCTAACAAGGTAACCCTGATATCTCCAGCAGCTCCTTCGTTTCATTTGCTGTACCGGACATCAAGAGTATGCCAGAAATAAAGGGGAGCAGCTAAAGTATTCTTTTTCTTAAATGTCCTGGGTTTGAAACAGTTTGCAGAAGTTAAGAAGGTGGCATTGCTGGCATCACAAAGGCAAGGAGAAGGATATTACATTCTGCCTCTTGAAGCATGAACAAGAATCTATCCCTAGAATCCTTGGGTCATCAATAAGCTGCTGCCTGAAATTATGATGTAAAAAGATTAGATGGGAGAACAAAAACTGGTGCAATGCTTTGCATCAGCATCTCTGGAAAAGGCAGTATACATTCATAATTCATAAGGAAATTAAGAATGAAATGGCTAATACTCTGAAGAAGAATACAACTTTTCTTAGGGTGCTTGTACAGTGGAGAGCTGGAAAACTGAAACTTTGCCAAAAATTGATTAGAGGCTGAATAAAAGCCTGGCAGGTTTTTTTTTTTATTTATTAGTACTGCAGTCAGCCAGCACATCTTTGGTAAAGCTGAGCTGGGTGAAAGAAGACATTACTAGCTCCCTTAATATAGTTACGTCAATTTTTATAACTTTGATAGAAGTAGATAAACAGTTTATTACCAATGGAATCACTGTTTCCTAAAATTTGCTGATATAAAAATTTATAGCTGATGGTGGTTTCCTGGTGGGTGCCAGGTGATGGCAACAAGAGCAGCATGTACATTTGCTACCATGTTGTCATGAGTTAGACTCAAAAAGGTCTGATTCTGAAGTGGTCAGACACTAATGAAATGTAAATACCAGCAAAGTCTAAGAGCAAAGGCATCTAAGAGTTTCAAGGTTTATATTAGACAAATTGAAAAAACATTTTAGATGTCACATGTAGTTTCATATACCTCATCATAAAGCAACCATTATGTGTATCAGTGTCTATCTTGTATGTATTTTTTACAAATTATTTCTTTTGCCCTTTAAAACATGTGGTCGCTAATCATTGCCAGTCCACAGGGCAGCAGGCTAAGTGTATTTTACCTCCCTCTGAATACAGCAATAGAGCTGAAGAGTGGAGAAGGTATAAATTAAGTTTATCATTTATTATTCCAATCACACTACTGGAAGTCCTTTTAATAAATGTCAGTTCCGTTGATGGTCTTTACTAGTAAGACCAAATAGTGTCATTTACTATAATGAACTGAATAAACTTTAGAGTTTCAAATCATATGTTGTCAGAAGTCTGTATAAGGCTTTCTTTTTCAATTCTAACATTTAAAAGGTACTGAAAGTATAAATCCTTCCAAGATGTAGTTTTGTGTCAACACATTTAAGCTAGCTGTAAACTAGGAAATGCAGATCATGTAGCAGCACAGCTAGAAGTTATAGTATAGAAGGGAAGATTGTGATTATGGTTGCATTTGTGACAACAGAGTTTCACGTATTGTTAACACTAGATCTGGTTTTGTCTTTCTTTTTTTACAGATAATTCTGTGTGTCTTTCACTAATGGGTGATATGCCATTTGGAATATACAATATTCCTGTAAGTGTGACTGATAATGGAGGAAAGGTAGGAGAGTGCAACATAAAAGTTAACTACTGTGATTGTGCTACTCCAACCGAATGCAATAAGTTCCGTCAACTTGCTAATGGAAATGTTACTCTTGGTGTATGGGCCATCCTTGCAATGATCTTAGGATCACTATTATTGCTGCGTAAGTACACTTCGTTTTTTAACATGACGTGCAAAACACTTAATTTTAAAATTAGCTGAGAGAATCTGATTCAAACTTGATTCAAACATGTCTTTTTTTCATTTGGGTGGTGGTATAGCCCTCGTCAATGACTTAATGTACCTGCTCTATTTCTATCAGTATCACAGTCTTCTTGCTCTCATATTGTTCTGTCATTACTGTGAGTGGATTTCTGTTTATTCCTTTAAGTACATTTTATGTAAGATGTTCTGTGTGTTCATGTTAGCAAGGCCAAAAAATACTACATTCAGCACTTGAACTGAAAGAAGACAGAATTTGTAGTGCTTATCAGATCTTGCCTTGAGGCAAATACAGTTTGTTGGTGAGTTTAGTGATGGTTTGGGGATGCACGTTTCTGTTTGTAGGAATGCTAAAATCAGTTTCCCAGGGCTTTCTGTGACCTTTCTTGTGTCATGGATTAACACATGGAGTGTCTGAGACACTGGCTTTCACAAGGAGTTTTACAAGACCCAGCACAGCATTGAAGGACAGGTTGGATACTTCCACAGCAGACCAAACTGTTGAACACATGTTGTGTTACTGGAGTTCTCAAAGACTAACAGATTCTTAGCAGGTTGATATTGCTGTTAACCAGTGAGGTGGTGACAGTGATATATAATAGCAAAGCCAGGTCATTTTCCATTTTTACCCGAATCAGACATAGCCTGACTAATAACATCTTGAAGAATCACCAGAGGACACGCTACAGCAACAAATACTTCAGAGTTTGGGTTCTATTTCTTTCTTCTCTTCTTTTTTTTCAATTTTTTTTTGTGGTAACAATCAACCTGTCTTGGCCCCATTCAGTCTCAGTTAGCTGTTCTTACGCTGGGACTTGCACATGTTTTGAAGGTTAGATTGATCCCTGTTTTATCTAAACAGGGCAGGTACCCAAATTTGCGATAGAGCCTGGAGGTGGAACTTTCAGATGTGGGGATGGTCAGTAGGGGGACTGTGTGAAACAGGTTTTTTGTCACTACCCCTTTACTGCATTCCTCCCAGATAGACCCATTGTTGAGGCTAGGTTTTAGCCTGTGTATCCTCTACTCAGTGCTGTCAGGGATGTCTTCTTCCCATCTGTCAGCATCAGGAGGTGACCCGCTGGAACCACTGATGCAGATCTCACTGACAGCTGATAGCTACAGAAGCTAAATGAGCTTGAAAATGGCTCTTGGCCAATTTCCACACAAGTTTATAAGTGAAGCGATCAGTTTGCTCAATGGGCAGTTAGACAGAACTGCACTATTTCTCATGGGCTTCTTTATTTTTAAGCTATCAACTTGAAAAGAGAAGGAAAGAGTGGTTCTCTGAACTAAATATTTAGTCCTATGTTTGGGAGAGGTATTAGTTGCTCATGATTCTTTTATACAAAGTAATTTCTGGCTAAGTCTCCATGACAAAACAAAGAACTAATATTTGGGAGAAATAAGATGAATACCAGGAATTAAATAAGAATGTTTTGTAACGTAATACTTGAAGACCTCCAGGGTCTGGTGACCTGTTCTGTGAAGCAGAAGTTTCTGGTATTGGGACCTTTATCTTGCATATTAGTTCCTTATGACATAATTTGACATCTGCATGTTCATACATGAAAAATGTCTTATATACAACCTTGTTGTAGTCATAAGACATGATTTTTCACCTGGATTTGGTCTTAACTTTTTATTACTGTGAAATTTTGCAGTCACTGTGTTTTCATAAGGGATGCTTGCGTTTCTTTTGGGGAAACCAAGATGCATTTTAGAAGAATGAAATAGTTCAACAGTGTGGTGAAAACTTTATGTACTGTTGGAAAAATGTATATATGCAGTTTAGCATATGGGCTTTTTTGGAAATAAATACTTTTTAAACCATACTTGATGTTTAGGTACTTAAAAAGGCTAATAAAACAAACTTCATTATCAAACAGAAGTAGATACCATTATGAGGTAAAGTTCATAGTATGTTCCTCACTTATTTCCTTTCCATAGTAATCCTGATCACAATTTGTGGCTGCTGTGGCTCTGGGGTGATGCACAGGCATGTGACTGATGATTGTGCTAATCACAACTTAATAATTTCAAATACAGAAGCTCCAGGAGAAGAAGTTATGGTAAGTTGTGTATTTACTTCAGTGTAGAAACATGTGATTAAGATATCCACAGGGTTTCAGTTTGAGAACAAGATCACCTGCGAGTGATTTACTAAAGCAAATAAACAGTAAACACGAGGATCATTAGATGTGCTTTGCTATTTAACACGAATTTGAAAATCCTTACTTTAGGCAGACTTGGTAGTACCATACATATTTAAACATATCCTGCGGTTGTTAGCCTGGCTGCCTTATAATTCTTCCAGACTTTAACTGGTTTTTTTGGAACTTTCACGAGAACATTTTAATCCCTTCAGTAATTTTCAACAATGGGATTAGATTGAAATTTACTATTTTGCCTGTGTTGAGTGTGTGTTTATGGCAAAACATTATTGCTTTTCCTTGGAGAAGGATTTTTAAATTTAGAGGATAGTCATTATAGATCAAAGGTGGAATTTCTGCCCTTCCCCTGAGAAATGACTCCAAATACAGTTGATTTGTGAGCCAGAGGGAAAAATACGATTGAACAGTCCATGTTCATGAAATATGTTCCTGCTTTTGGCATCTAAGCTTTTTAAAGATTCAGTTTGCCATGAACATAGTCCAGCCCAGGACTGCATTGATACACAAGGACTTGGCTCTTCAGACTCTTCCCCTTCTCTGTCCATCACCCCCTTACTTTGCCTTCCTCAAGAAAAAGAGCTTACTTTAAAAAACATTAAGTTTGCCTCACCTTCAAAACCAGGAAATCCTAATGGTGACAAGCATCAAATTTCTCATTGCCTATGAAGCATAATGTAGTGCCATTATAAACTGCTAATGTAGTCTTTAATTTGTGAACCCATACGAGTTTTTCCATATTTTACTCAGTATACAGACTTAATGTGTGAAGAAACAGAATGAAATTTATGGATATGACTATATCTGGCTTAATGGATTACATGTTGTTGAATCTGAAAACCAAGTGTTATTTTTACATGATAATTCAAGAAACTAGCATGTGGAATATAGTACAGCTTTCACTGGGATAAAGATTCAGTTTTTGGATCTCATATTTAAATGCAGACTTTTTCCCCTCCTTGTCATAGTACCCTTTCCAAATTATTAATTAGTAATCTTTTACACTAAGTACTAAGGATAGCTTTTTGTTCAAAAGATCACAGTGCAAAGCTGGAGACTTTTCAGTTTTCAGTATTGACAGTTCCGGATTGCTCTTTCATCTTTTGAAGTAAATTAAAAAACCCCATAAAGGTATCCCCACTGCTGCATCTTTTTTTAGGATCACAATATAATTCCTCTACAAAATACATGTGATCAAGGAGGCTATGGAATAAAAACAGGAGATCAACAAACATTTGAAATGGTAAAAGGAAGAGGGCATACCTTGGAATCAGTCAAGGGAGGTGGACATCAGACTCTGGGATCAGTCAAAGAAGGAGGAGGACAGACTATGATGGATACATGTAGATACTCCTACTCAGAGTGGCATAATTTCACACATCCTCGTTTAGGTGAAGTAAGTATTCTGAAACTTTTTTTTGGAGTGTAGATGATGATCAATATACACAGACTTTGCAAGGAAGACACATATTTGTGCTAGAAAGGTGGCTTTCTGTTTTTGGTTTGGTTTTGTTTTCCTCTCCTTTGCTTCCCTGTCTCCTTTGGAATATTGCCCTTTCAAAAAGTCATCCTTTATATATTTTAGACATAAATGCAAATGACTTTCTTTTTTTTGCCTTAAACTATAGGCAGGATGCTATTTTTCATTTAGAATATTTACTCATTTAGAATAATTGCTTTACTCAAGCTTTTGTGAGTTTTTCTGACAGTCTGTTTTTATTCTAACTGCTTGCTTTGTACTAATTTAAACCTGATACTTACCTTAGCAATGGTGCAGGAATGAATGTACAACATTAGAAATGTAGCTACGCCATGCTTTGGAGATCAAAAACTCTCACTTCTTGACTAACTAGTTACATGTAAAACAGTCTTTTAATTTCAAGTGGATTTTAGTTGCTTGACAGGTTATTTAAACAGGTTCTTCCTCTTTTACTGTTACATACATAATTACTAGAAATGATTTCTTTATTAAATACTTATATTTTGTAGTCTTAATGATATAGACCAATCATGTGCATTTTTTGTATGTAGGAATCCATTAGAGGACACACTCTGATTAAAAATTAATCAATGAAAGGTAAATCAAAAGAAATTATTTTTATGCAATACGTTTAGGATAACAATTTAAGAAAATAATAAGGTGTGTTCTCTTCCCATGCAGAAGGTGCACCTATGCAGACAGGATGAAGAACAGAAGCATTCTGAAGATTATCTCCTTTCATATAACTATGAAGGAAAAGGATCCTTGGCTGGCTCTGTAGGCTGCTGCAGTGATCAGCATGAAGAAGAGGCACTTGACTTCTTAGATCAGCTGGAACCCAAGTTTAGGACATTAGCAGAAACATGTGTAAAAAGATAAACGTGCCTTTCACAGTGCTGAGAAAAACTGTAAATAAGTGGCTGTCGTACTTTTGTGATATTAGGTATTTTGGAATGGGGGGGAGAGGTTTATCCAAATTAGTGTAGACTGGTGAGAGTGTAACTAACTCTTACTTTAAATTTACAACAATTTTTTTTCTCTCTGCTAGACACACTCCATCAAAAATAAGGGGTTAAAAATATTTTTTTCTTTAGACTATGTTAATATAGTAATGCTAGTTTCTACTTAGATTCCACTTCCTATTCTTTATGATTCCTTAAAATGCAAAACTTGGTGTTGTCCTTTTAATTAATTATTCAGCTTTAAAATTTTATTGTATTTGGCTTTGGAGAAGGAAAGCTTTTTAATTCACTGTTTCTCTGTTTTCTTTTAATTCTGTAGAAATAAAACTAAAAACATTACTGGTGGATATCAAATACCTTGTTAATTTTTAACTTATGCAAACTGAGATACAAAACACTTTTTCATTTTTCACATTAAAATACTGATTAATACATTATAAAACTTTATATTTTGATCTAAAATTAAATATATATATTGTATATATGTAAAATAATATTCAAAAATATATTTTTCTCCTAATGGGTTACCACCCATCAAACTTGCTATCCTAAGGGATTTATGGCATCACCACATAGGGTATCAGCATTGTATGCGAGTATATATTTTTCTTTTAAGGAAATAAAAGATTAAAAAAAAAAATCAGGAAATAGGGGTAACTATCGTACTTCAAATGAATGCAAGACAAATCTCATGTTTACGTGGCATAAGTTTGTACCTCAGTTTCTTGTGACTTTTAGCATAGTATCATTGCAGAAATGATGAACGTTGCCAAGAGTCTTGTCCAGTGTAGCTACCACTACCTTTTTTACTTGCCTTAGTATGGACTTCATGAAACTGTTTCCTTCTCTAAGTAGAACTTGACAGAAGATAGAGCTCAAATGGACTGAGGATATATCACATTAATAACGAGTTTTAAAGATGGCTTTATTTAAGATGCAAAATTACACTGGGATAAACTGTCTGTTTTGAGTGTATTATGTGGCGGTTGTAGAGGTAAGCATTTACACAGATCTCTGGCAGAAATCATCTGAATCCCATTTGTTATTTTACTAGATTAAGCATACATATACACTATATATATATACCAAAGCCTGAAATTCCTTTGGCAGATGGCAGTAGTGAAACTTGAATGCTGCCATAAGCTATTTCTGGAATTCAACCTCTGTTTCCCAGGTTTTATATGCTTTTAATATCTACGCTCCTGGTTAAGTAATCTGTCCTCTGCCCTCCAGGAATTCTCTTGTGCCTTAAAAGAATACCTTCCTGCCTGTGAGAAAGAGAAGCTTGTGCAATTACTTCTGTTGCTGTAATTCTGCTTTTAGGATTTGCTCTGTAAACATATGCCTTAGGGAGATATTTTTAAAAATTTACTATAGCTAATGGTCTGTAAAAGGAGTTATTAGTAACAACAGAGAGTGACGCTGCTCTAAAGTTCAGTGCACAGCGACTGCTGACTTCCAGTGGTTGCAGTTCATTCCACGCAGATTATGGTCACTGAAACCCGTAACAGTATAAAAACGTACTAAAGTTATAAAATAGTACTTTTAAAACCTTCCCTTTCACACTGTAAATGGGCTTCAGAATATTTCTGGTAAGAATTAGTTGTGGTTAATAACTTCATAGACCAATGTTAAATGTATTTTAGTCTGTCATTTGAAAGTGGTCATGAATTCATCCTGAACTAGATACGCTGCCAGTGGTAAGAGTGACAGTCACCAGCCTCAAAATACTAGATGAGAACCAAGGTGTTACAAACTTACTTTATTTAAAAAACGCATGCCAGCACTACTCTTCTGAACACTACTCTTCTTTATCACTAACATAAATGAGTTTTGCTGTACATGGATAGGCAGATCTATAGCTGATACAAGTCAGGATAGCTCTGCTGTTGCCAGTGGAGTTATGCTGATTTTATGCCAGATGAAGATCTGTCCCCTAGTGATTTCCTTGCTTCTTTGTGTCTTGCATCTTTATCTTCAGTTATTGGCTATTCACTTTTTAAGGAAGTGTTAAACTCTTCCCCCCCTCTTTAATGTTTGTTTTTGGTTGTTTTTTTTTAATTATATAAAAATCCTATAGTTCAAAAGGACCTAGGGTAAATAACAATGCACTCTTTTGAAAGTTACTTGGGGGGTGGTGTAGAGAAACCTCTGGAAATATGGTTTCTTTCCCTAGGAAATATAATAGTAGTACTGTTCTAAAAGAAGAGACCAAATCTGGATGAGCTTCAATTGAATTGGCATTGGCTATTTTAAGTAGATGGTTGCCAACTTTCCAGTCTGGAGTTAAAATAATAACTTACTGAAATCAGAATAATGTTTTCTAGTCTAATTTACCTTAATGTTTTAGTATTTTTCTTTTACATTTCAAAAAACATAGATAATTAGTTACTTGCATTTTTGTCTGTTTTCAAACAGAGCACAAATTTGGAATCACTTCTACCTGTTGGTCTCTCTTAAAAATTAAAGTTCTGAACCGAACCAGCTATTTGTGTAAAACCAAGAGTAGAAAGGTAATTGAGATGCTTTACAAATGAAATGTAAAAGATTATTTTCATTGTATCTTCTAATCATGTGAATGCAAACTTTGTGTAAAGCATTAAGGTTTACAAATGCTAAATATCAAATAAAATTTGTGTAAAGCTTACAAATGAAATATTTCAAAATGTATCATTCACTTGTTGTTACTGTCTTGAATTACCTTAAAATTGTGGAGATTTATTCTCTTCAACTAGGTAGTTTGCAAACTATCTAGTTGTGTCAATATTATCTTAACATCATGTTTTAGGTATATTTTGTGCAACAGTGAGTAACAAATTTTTTTGCGAAATAAAAAACTTCTACAAAAACTGTTTATTTCTTGTACATGAACTAGTTTATGAAGATAAGCATGCCTATTTCTGAAGGGGATTGGATTTTTAAATTTTAATGGAAGTGGTTTTTGTGATGTTACACTGCTGTAACACTAGTAGTACTTGTCCTTGCAGAGTTCTGCTGAAGTTTTATAGCACAAGCTGGTATTGACTGTGGGGCTTCCTTAGTGCTTCTAAAATGATCACAGAACACTTGGTGAGTTCAAGGTCTTAAAAGGACAAAGCGTTACTCTTGTCATCTCATTGATAAATTGCAAAAAATGCAAAAGTGCCTATTTTAAAACCTCTAAAGGAAAACCAATGCCAGCAAATAACCCAGACTTTCACATTTTTGGCAGTCGTAAAGCTGCAGGATATTAGTATCATAGGGGGACTGTACAATCTGTACGATACTATGATCGAGAGACCAATGGATATCAGTTTTGGTTATCTGGCTTCAAGGGAAGAGGCAAATTCACAGAATGGCTGAAGTTGGAAGGGATCCCTGGAGGTCGTCGGCTCCAACCTCCCTGCTCAAGCAGGACCACCTACAGCTGGTTGTCCAGGATCAGATGGCTTTTGAGTATCTCCAAGGATTGAGACTCTACAACCTCCCTGGTAAACTTGTTCTAGTGCTCAGTCACCTTAACAGTAAAAATGTGTTTCCTGGTCTTCAGATGGCTCCTCCTGTGGTTCAGTTTGTGCCCATTGCCTTTTGTCCTGTTACTGGACACCACTGAAAAGAGCCTGTCTCTGTCATCTATACACCCTCTCTCCAGGTATTTGTATACATTAATAATCCCCCCTGAGCCTTCTCTTCTCCAGGCTAAACAGGCCCACGTGCATCAGCCTTTCCTCATAGGAGAGATGCTCTAGTCCCTTCATCATTTTCATGGCCCTTCACTGGACTTTCTCCAGTATGTCCATGTCCCTCTGGAGGGCAGCACGACCCTCTGGTATATCAGCTCCTTACGCTGGTTTTGTGTCATCAGCAGACTTGCTGAGGGTATGCTCTGCCCCATCATCCAGATCATTAATGAAGGTGCTAAACGGGACTGGACCCAACATTGACCCCTGAGGTATACTGCTAGTTACTGGCCTCCAACGAGACTTTGCGCTGCTGATCACCACCCTGTGGCCCTGGTCAGTCAGTCAGTTTCTGACCCACCTCAGTGTTTGCTCATCCAGCCTGTATGTCAACAGCTTGTCTACAGGGATCTTCTGGGAGGCAGTATCAAAGGCCTTACTGAAGTCCAGGTAGACAATATCCACTGCTCTCTCCTCACCTACCAGGCCAGTTATTTCACTGTAGAAGGATATCAAATTGGTCAAGTATAACTTCCCCTTGGCGAAGCCATGCTTGGCTATTCCTGATTATTTTCTTGTTCATGTACCTGAAAAACGGTTTCCAGGATTAACTGATCTATCACCTTCCCAGAGATTGAGGTGAGGCTGGCTAGCCTGTATGTTCCAGAGTCCTCCTCCTTCCCCGTCTTGAAGATAGGAGTGACATGTCCTTTCCTCCAATCCTCTCCCAGTCACCATGATTGATCACAGGTTGTTGAGAGTGGCCTCGCAATGACATCTGCCAGCTCCCTCAGCACATGTGGTGCATCCCATCAAGGCCCATGGACTTAGGTATGTCCAGTTTGCCTAAGTATTCCCTGACCTGATCATCTTCCACCAAGGGTACATCTTCCTTACTCCATCCTTTCCCCCGATCTCTGAGACCTGGGATTCCTGAAGGCCAGCCTTGCTTGTAAAGACTGAGGCAAAGGTGGCATCCAGTGCTGCAGCCTTTTCCACGTCCTGTGTAACCAGGCCCCCATCTCATTGATCAATGGGCCCACATTTTCCCTAGTCATCTTTTTGTTGCCTGTGTACTTACAGAAAGCTTCCTTGTTGTCTTTGTCATCCCTGGCCAGATTAATTTCCATTTGGGATTTAGCTTTCCTAACTGCATTCCTGGATGCTTGGACAGCATTTCTGTATTCTTCCCATATTACTTGTCCTTGCTTCCACCTTCTGTATGCTTTTTGTTTTATTTTTTTCTAGGAGCTCCTTGTTCATCAACGTAGGCCTCCTAGCATTTTCGCCTGACTTCATATTCATTGGGATGGAGCTCTCTTGATCTTGGAGCTGGTGATCTTTGAATATTATCCATCTTTCCAGGACCCTTTCCCCTTCAGGTCCTTATCCCATGGGACTCCACAAAGCAGATATCTGAACAGGCCAAAGTTTGCTTTCCTGAAGCCCAGCACTGTGATCTTGCTTTTTGCCCTGCACCATCCACTCAGGATCCTGAGCTCCACTGTTTTATGGTCACTGCAGCTAAGGCTGCCTTTGACCTTCACATCCCTGATAAGCTCCTTCTTGGTGAGTATGAAGTCCAGCAGAGTACATCCCTCGCTCCTCCATCAGTTGTGTCAAGAAGTTGTCAGTGATGCTCTCCAGGAACCTCTTAGATTCCTTATTCCCTTCTCTGTTGCCCTTCCAGCAGCTATCAGGGTAGTTCAAGCACCCCATGAAGACCATGGCCCATAAATGGGAGGATCCTTCTAGCTGTCCATAGAAGGCCTCATTCACTTATTCTTCCTGGTCAGGGGAAGCAGAACATAACTGACACTCACTACCTTGTCACCCATATGGTCTGCTCTTTAATCCTTACCCATAAGCTCTCAGTTCGCAAGCAGTAAACTTCTCTAGAAAACAGGTTGGGTTGGCAGATGGGTGTGCCCATCCCTTGCAGCATGAAGTCACCCACTGCTGTTGCTCTCTGCTTCCTCCCAGTGCTTCTGCACGCTCAAGGTCAGTTGGCCCAGATGCTTCTCTTGACTGCACACCTGGCTCCTCCTCAGCTTTGAGGGCAGTGAACCTGCCTCCATATTCACCTGCCATCAACGTTCAGGCAATTTATGTGTTTCAGCTATAGCTCATACAAGGGGTGCCACTCCTTCCAGCTCTGTTACCTGATGCTCTGGGGCCTGTAAGGGGAAGCCTCCTCATACTATTTTAGGACTTGCCCTCTTTAGCTCTAAGCCTCCAGATCCCTCTCCTACATTAGTTCTCTCTTCCCCTTTGATTTCTTTGTTCTCAGCCCTGATCCCAGGACATGCCTCTGGGTAAATACTGGTATCATCCCTTACCTCCCAAAAGGTCTATTTTTTTTTCACATGACAAACATCTTCATTGCAATTTACCCTCTCTTCTTCCAGTTCAGCTCCTGTGCCATCTGCATTTGAGTGGGCTGTCTGCACATCAGGAGAGGCAGTACAGGGTATGTGAGAAAAAACCCAAATAACCTAGCATAAGCACTTAAAAATGTAGACATCTACAAATGAGGTAATCATCCTGCAGTGAATTTATAGTTAGCAATGATTTAGACAATGGAGTTTTGGGTCATGATTCATTTAATCTGATGATAAAGGTCTCTATTTGGTCAAACGAATCTCACCTATGTATCTAATTTCCGTTATAAGGCCCACAGTTACAGTGACAACTGAAAGGAAAGCCTTGGTCAACCTCAAAGATTCTTAAATGAAACACGCTTCTGAAAGGTCATCCTTTCCATATGAGCCAACAAACACTAATGAGTTATCTGCAGAGTGCAAGTTAGACTCACAATTTGATCAAGTGTGACAGACACGACCATGTTTTTTCCCAGGAATACCAGTACACATATACCTGACAGTAGATTAATCCCTGGCAATTAGTCAAGCTTTTATTTAAAAACCTAGAGACACTGGAACTTTTGAACAGGTTGGTTGTGTGTGGGTGTGTGCGCTTTTTATTTTTTTCACGTTCTAAGAAGGCATTACATTTTTGAGCTAAAGGTAAATATGCTGTTGAGAAAAAAAATCAGCCTCCACCTGATACCCAAAAACTTAGATTTTCAATGCAAAGCATCTTCATCTGTTTAAATCATTATGAGTGACTGAAAGTAGTGTTGGGCAAACAAGGAAGCGTTGTGCAACTCTTTAAATACAGGTAGCTTTGCCAGATCAACCTATAATTAAGCCATCCCGTAGCTACAACCAAACCACTACAGACTTATCACATAAATGTTTAAACAGATCAAATAGGCCCATAAAGACCCATGTCTTTCCTCCCACTTTAAGGAGGCTATAATTTGACCAGATCAAAGAGTATATGATGAGGTTTTATGCTCTACCTGTGCTCCAGAACACAAAAGCAGTTGGCACCTTTTCCTTGCCACCCTAACACATGCTTTTAAGATCACCTTATAACTTGGGTTTTGTTTTATACACAGCTCAAGCAGTCACTACATCAGTAACAAAACTAAAGGGAAGATGTTAAATGTGTAACACTAACATAAAGCAAATACAGGAAGCCTTTAGATAATATTCAAAGGATACATGATTTTCTCATGCTACTGCTGAATTCTGTAGTAACACAAAAGAGCCTTCACTGAATATCAATGGCTGTATATGTTACTGAAAGTAAAATTTTAGTCATTTACTTGCAACTTGAACTAGCCAGATGATAGCTGGAACTCCAGATTCATAGTGCTTTCGACAGCCAGCAAGCATTTACACAACATATAATCTTTTACACTTAAAAGTTATGAAGGTAATAACAATACAAAAATGAAAATTCAAAGATCATACCATTATGTGAGGCTGCACTACAGACAATTATAACCTCTGCAGTGTTAGATTTATCAGTAATTCTTTCTGTTACAGAAATTGTATGGGAGAAAAAATTGTTCAACAAAATGTTAAGCCTAGTGTGCAGTATAGATTCAGGACAAAAAAACCCAAAACTTTTTCTCTAACTAGTGGTGGTTTAGATAATGAGATTGTCTCTTAGGATAGCTGTCTCATTTGTGTACTGGTGACAGTATAGCCTGGACCACACCGGTCTGTAACATAATTATCAGGAAAAAAGAAAGCCTGGTTCACTCACCAGAAAAATGGTGACAGGAAAATATTAGAAATAGTTGTTCATTGTAAGGCTCACTTATCTTTGAATGAAGTCAGGTGTAAACACTGATGAAAGTCTATCTCCCTCACCATTCTTATTAAAATTATTTCATTTTGCCAAAATCTACTCTGATTTCTGTTACATGTTTGCATTGACACCCTCTTTTGGTACTGCATTTTCAAGTATCAGAATAAGGTATAACACATGACAGGAAAGATCTCTGAGCCACTGCTTTTGGAAGAATATGCATTTCTTTCTAAGTACCCCACTTGAAAAAAAGTGTCTTCTGTTCTCAGTACTCCTTTTGTAGTATTGACCCATTAAAATAAGAAGCGTGAGAGAGGACAGGTCAACCGAAATGCTTACTCAAGTACAACCTGTTGGCAGGAACGAGAGTTTCTGGCAGCAATATCCGCTTCATTTCTTGCAACCTTCCCTGTAGCAAGGGAGCAGGTCTCCACACCGCTCTCAGCTCTGCATCCTGGCGAGGCAGCCCTTGCTGCTGAGCCACGGGCAGGCATCACAGGAGGTGCCAAACCTGGGAGAATATGCTGTGACTGCTCTGCTCTGCATTGTATTTCTGCAAATGTGTTTTCAGGAAAGAGGAGAGTCCTGAATATTCCTGAATACCATTGACCCTAATGTTTTCTGTGACAGTTTGCTGAAATAAACTGCAGTGCCACCCTTCTGACAAATAAAAATTTTGGAACTCATTTTCTGGACCTTTAAATGCTTTCTATCTTTTTTGTTTTTGGAAGATATACATGCACATGATAATACATATGTAAAAGAAGAGGAAAATATGTAGACAGGATGAAGAATCTGTTTGATGTGATTTTAACAGGGAGGGTGAACCTTGCAAGCTGTTGGACAGTTAAGCAGTTCGAAGGCAGTTACATCATCTTGAAAGATAAGAGAAGGTTTAATTGGTCAAAGCAAGGTAGGTGTTGTAATAAAATAAACTACAGTTTGATTAGTTGTTATTGCAGCTGAAAAGCACAGTTTGATTTAAGCAGGAGATAGCCTGTGTAGTCAGCTGGTCCTGGAAGCAGTGCTTATGTTTTCAACTTCAGACTTGTAGCAAGGTGTTGGATGGTGACATACATTTATGTACAGAAAGATCTGACAGACCTGACTGACAGAATACTCCTTTCCCTACCATTTGGGCATAAAGCTATTAGTGCTGCACTATTACTGTTAGCAAAGACCACAGCTATGACTGAAAGTTGGTTTCATTAATGACAGGAGCACGAGTAGGGTAGAAAAAGAAACTGCAAAAGGCAGTCAACAAGAACGGGAACAGAACATTATTTAGCCATTGGTATAATGATAGAGTAAAAATGTACTATGATGCATGTAAATTCAGATAAAAAGTGGAAGTATTAATTGACTCTCTTCAACGTTAGAATAGCAGACCAATAGTCAGGACATCCATCCCAGGCAATGTAGAGCATGTATTTCCTTTCTATGGCCCATGCCGTGATGGACATTGCAACAAAAAATGGGCAAATCATTCAACATTTATGCCTACATATAATCTGGTTTAGAGAAAATGAGTTAGAGAGAACATTGATCAGTAAATATCATGAGAACAGACTTAACTTTGAAACCATGGTTTACTCCTTTACTGACAGTAACCTGAAACATTTCTCCACAAGTAAAATGTGAAATAAGTTACTTAGTGCGAGGCAAGACTGAAGTGGAGTAAAAACTGAGTTTGGAAATGATTTGTTGTTTGTGTAGATCGGTTTGGTTACAAGGGAGCAATTGCTCCCTTTTTAAATATTTAAAATCCACCAGCCGGTCCATTGCAAGATATTGTTGGAAATTGCTAGCACAAGGTGGGTTTTCTAGAATCTCCCTGCACACTCTATAAAAGGGTGACCAGAGCCCCAGAATCTAATCCAGTGGGGGCTGTAGGAATCTCAGGCTAACATTAGCAAACAGTCTGGCACACCAACACTGGATTGGTAGGTTAAAACACCTGGTGCCAAGGCCTTTGCTTATACACTACTTATACAGGGCAATTTCAGGTGGCCTCAGTCAAGATTTAGCCTGTTTCCCTGACCTGAATATTCCCTTCCTGTGATTAGAGGCTATTCAAAGGGCTGTTCACTGGCTGAAGCTTTACATCTTCCTTAGGGGTGATAAGTGTGTTTGATGAACACACAGAGCAGAGCTTTTGACTGAGTTTCCTCCTAAGCAAGTTTTAGTTTGTTGGTACAAAAACTGGTCTGAGAACTGCACTGCCATGCAGTAAGTGGGGATGACTGGGACATTCACTTCAATATGCTCTAGAGAAAAATGTCAAAGGAGACGCTGCTCTGATGACTGGGACACTCTTGCCCAATGCAGGGATTGTATGACCCAGCAGCTTGTCAAAGGAATGTGAGATCTGGGATCTGCTATAAACCTCTCTTCCCTCTGACACAATAAGAAGCCATCCCTAAATTAATATTGCATGAGGTCCTTCAGGGCCTTATCAAATTTCCCTAAATTTAGAGATACATGGGGATAAAATGTTTTTCTAGTTGCCTTCAGCAACAGCTACTATATTGACCTGTGGCATGTCACATGGAAATACATGTTCATTGAAATAAAAGCAGAAAGGAGACAAATTTCTTTACATTATTTAAGTCAAACTCATATGCACCCCAGGCTGTGAAACTCAAATGCACAAGGAAAACTGGGTTTGTTTGTCTGGACCAACTAGTAAGTCTATAGCTGTGCAGGAACTGGTGAACATCTTGCTAGTGAAGCACAGAAAACTTTTGATGACATAGTAGGTGCAGAATCTGGGACAACAGATAGCATCATACTAAGAATGAAGAGAATATTAAAAGTAGTTAAGAACAAGGCAGAAGGTACATATCAAAACTAGTTAGCTTATATGTAGATAATGGCTGTGTAAATATGAGTTGTTCAAAACAATTTTCAAGCCAAGTTTCAAAAAAAAAAAAAGGGGTTAAAGTATTACACCAACCACATCTTTGAGCTTACATTAAAAAATATTAAAATCTTAATGCACTGAGAAAGTAATTCTTCACATTTACAGAAGGAATACCATCTTCATCTCCTGATGTTCTGAAATGAATATTTTCCATTTTTCAAAATGGTATTTCTGATTTGTTTGTCTTTGAGATCTGCATCCAATTCTTCTTTCCCTTCCAGGCGAACACAGGAAAGAGAAAGGCTATGAGAGTAAATGGGCAGAGACAACATGTATTCCAGCAACCTCTTCAAAATGCTAAAATGCCTAGTTGCTCATTGAATAAAATTTCTGATGAGAAGAGGAGAAGAGAGAAGAGAAAGAGGACCTAAATAGATTTAAAAGTATTGATTCCACCTATGCATGCATCTGCAGATGTACAAATATCTGATTTACATCAACTTGCTTCTTTGCCTCTATTTTGGTCATGCAACCTGCTTTAAAAAGCAAGCTGAAACTCATATATCTGTTTGTGAGGTTTGCCGCTTGATGTGATTTGACACTGAGTACTGTTCTGCTGCTACAAGGCAGCCTCCTCTTACTGTCCAAACATGTCTTACCAACATGCTTTAATTGGTTCTCAACAAAATTACTACGATAATAAAATTTCTCAGAGAACAACAATTGCAAAATTTCCCACAACAATGACTCAGTCATGGACAAGATCAAACATAAATGCAATAGAAGAAGAGAGAAGTTGAGCAACTAAAGTTGACTCCTGCCACATGAGACACTCAGTAAAGCTAATTTTGTGAAAAGACATAAGACTATTTTACTCTCCTGGAAAATAACATTAAAATACAATGCCCTGTGAGGAAACTGGGCCAGCATAATTGTTAGAAAAATCATATTTGGAAGGAAGATTAAACTATAAGGATGATTAAACTCTTCAAAGTGAATAACCTATTACAGAACACCAAACTACAAACGTGATCAGTGAACACCCGGAAGCAGGAGTTCAGAAGCTTGGGTGGTGGATCTTTTTCTTAGTTTGCTTGGGTACATGTCATCAACATAATCTCTATTTCTTGCTTGTGAAAGTTCTTTGTTCTTCCATTGTATCTTCTTTTTCATTGTCCTGGTTTTGGCCATCGCCTTGAAGACTGAGACACAGGAACACACAGTCTAGGGAGCCGAATAGCTGTAGCTGAGTATAAATGCCCCTGAAACCCAGGCAGTGTGGACACTGCTCCTCAACATTGACTGGTTTGTTCTACAGATTTGTTCCTATTTGTCTGCACTGTGCTATGCAGATGGAACTGCTATATCACTTTTATTTTTCCACTGCTGTTCCTATCAAGTACATTCCCAAATGCTTTTTGATGTTCATATGTAAAATAATAATGCAGTATAGTAGCTGTCAGAGGAAATGCAGACTAGAGGCAAAAGAAACAGTGGCAAAAATGCCTCTTGGGGATAAGTAATAACCCTTGAGGTTCACAGGAAAAGTGAACCGGGATGGAGTGCATAGGCTTCACTGCTATCTAAGACACAAATGCAGGGAAGAGCGAGTTGGCAGTGCTTCTTAATTTTTGTGCCCTTTCAAACTTGCAGCATTCATCTCTCAGGCTGATTCCCAATAAATCTGCATCAATAAGAACAGCAGGGTAAAGCACTAGGACTTACTTTGCTGCGTGCAGAGCACGTATCTTGTCACAGACCAGGCAGGTGTCAGTCCTGCTCTTGGCTGTGGGTGAAGACCTTTTTTGCAGTGACAAACATATGGGCTGTTTTGACCTAAAATGTCACCTGCTTCATGGATCTAATGGTAAGTGAGGTTTAGTTATACAGCTGCCAGTCACCTTTTCACAGACACATACCAATCTTAAACAGCAAAGCCACAAGTGGCTGTGCAGTATGAGCACATAAAAATGTGTCTCAGGAGCAGGTTTTTACTGGGGTATGAACAGCTAAACCTTCTGAAAGTAAGAAATGGAAACACTTTGCAAATGCACAAAAAACATTTATGCTGTGAAAAGCGAGTAAGATTTTAGCTAAAACCAAAGACAGCTTTGTATTTATTCCTGTAAGAGGGCTGGTACCAACCTTGTAGTCAAAGACTTCAGTGTCTTAAGTTAGCCCAGTTAACAGTGAGACTCATAGGTCAGAGGTTCACTGTGACTACTATACACAAGCAGATAGCAAACAAGAAGAGCCTACACTACAAAATGTATGTCTTAAAAAAGTTGTAATGGTTTTTGCTGGGGTACAGTAGCTTGTATGGTATTAGGATTTTTGATGAAAACGGTCAATAGGTTGGCAGCATTTTAGTTATTGCTGAGCAGGGCTTACACAGTCTCAAGGCCTTTTCTGCCTCTCATCCCACCCCACCAGTGAGCAGGCTGGGGGTGCGCAAGAACCTGGGAGGGGACACAGCTGGGACAGCTGACCCCAACTGGACCCACACCATATGACATCATGCTCAGCAATAAAAGCTGGGGGAAAAAGAAGGAAGGGGGGACATTTGGAGTGATGTCGTTTGTCTTCCCAAGTAACCGTTACGCATGATGGAGCCCTGCTTTCCTGGAGATGGCTGAACATGTACCTGCCCATGGGAAGCAGTGAATGAATTCCTTGTTTTGCTCTGTTTGCATGTGTACGGCTTTTGCTTTACCTTTTAAACTGTCTTTATCTGAACCCACAAGTTTTCTCACTTATACTCTTCTGATTCTCTCCCCCATCCCACTGCGGGGGAAGGAGCGAGTGGCTGCGTGAGCTGCCAGCCAGGGTGAAACCATGACAGAAGTGAACAAAGAAGTGTTTGATTGAAAGGTGAAGGACAGCATTATCAGATGTACACCACTGCCTAATGCAGTTGGCTGCTTCTTCAGTCAAGAGATGTAACAGCACCACAGTATTCTACCTGACTTCTATCGCATGGTGCTATTTTTTACGCTGTTTCTCTTGTGTACTCGTAGAAGTATAAATATTTGCATTCATCTTACAATGCAAAACATGATTTTTTCTCAAAATGACAATTATAGTTTTTGTAAAACACATTCACAAACATGTTTCTTCATTTATCTCATGATACTGTAAAAAGGCAGAATTTTTCTGTATTTCATCTGAATTAATCTGTACTTCTCTTTTCCTAATATTTATGATAACTGAGTGCCTTTACTGCACTGATTTTCATAATTATACAAGTTTTAAGAAGCTACTAATATTTTAAATATAATATTCTCACAAATCTGTTATAAGCTGTTTTTCTCCAAGCTTACTTCTCAACTGATTACCTAAGAAATCTTCTATAGGCAAGAATTGATCAAATCACAAATTTGCTTTAAAGAAAAAAAATTGTTAATGCAAATCTATCTACATGTACTTACAGAGATAAAAAATCCTTATACCAATTCATGCTTAAAGAGGATGTAGTATTTCCGGAACTGACTTCCACTGGATCTAGCCGTTCAAGTTTTCCCAAAGAAACCCCTGCAGAAAACCATTAGTATTCCATATTTAATGTATTTGTGTTTGTAAGAAGCACTAAAAAGAGCATATAGCTAGAGGCTGTATGTATTCTTCGTTTAACTTAAAATCACAGCATAAAGATACTGAATCAATTTTACAGCTCAATGTACTCCACGACAGTAAGTAGGGAGAGCTTGGAAGTTTTCTTTCTCCTGTCCCACACTTCCACCTCCTACATTTCTGTCTCCCAAGCTGTCAAACCCCTGGGAAGAAGTTTAGCTGAGCTTTTTCAGCGTTTCTTGAAGATCATGATAGCAGCTGTTTCAGACTAATTGAAAGAGACCCTGGGAAACTTGGATGTTCCCGCAGAAAGTGCATGTCCTGAAGATCTATCCTGTGCTTCTTGTCAGAAGAGCTCCATCCTGAACATATCCACTGGTCTTAAATATTGCAGTAGGCCACATGAAGACAAACACCTATGCAATTAGTTCTAAAGCATTTAATGTTATATACAAAGAAGACAACACTGCAGTTGCATTAGGGAGGATGGCAGAGATAACAATAAAAGCTATCATGTTTCAGACTGTAAGACCAACAGTAGTTGAAAACAAGCAATTTCATTGCTAATAGTAAGGAGTTTTATGATTCATCATTTAAAATATTTGCAGCTGATTTTAGAAATGTGATACAGGACTACATTAACTATTAGTCCAGTCTATAACATGACTCGGTTGACATTTTGACTCCCATTCTGCCTATCAGGCCAAAGCAGAGGATCTCCTTGGCACACAGGAATCCACAGCTGAACAGGGGAGCAAATCTCCTGCTAGGAGTTGCTGATGCAGTAATTGAGACAGAGTAGATTAATATTGAATCTTACACCAAGTCTTTCATTAGTTCAGCCATGGCTGGTTGTGGAAGAAACTTGTGGGACCCTGTTTCTACACAGGGAAATTCTTAATTGCATTCCTTGAGAAACAGGGGGAAAATAAAAAAGGAGAGCAGGTGCAAGAATGAGTACCTAGATGACCATTTCCATGAAAAAGATGTGATATAGGTTCAGCACACTCCATGATTCAATCGATGAAAGTAAATGAGGAAGATGCTGCATGTGGATTCACAAAGGAAAGAACCTATAAAGGTTCTTACTAGTTCAGTTAAGCATTTAAGCTTTTTGAATAATCATAAAAATATATCTTCCCAGTTTAATTCCCTCCATATTTCATTGCTTAACTTTAATATTAAGTTTCATTTCAGGGCTTTTTTTCTGGCTGAAAACATACATTAGAAATAGCATGCAGCTATGAAGATAACATACTCATCCCTTGAATTCTAGGACAGCATTTAGGACTCAAAGATAACAGGTCATAGGTTATACACCACTTGCAGATTAATAATCTATGATCTGCAAAAAGGAAAAAATAATTGTATCTGGCAGCATTATATTCACCTAGGGAAGGAGAACATCAAATTAGGCTTCAATCGTACAATAGTAATTAGCACAATTTCAAACTAAAAATATGAACTGAAAGTACAATAGAAGCTTGTGTGCTTATTAAAAATGTAATTTAATTTACCTGCTTGGAATGCAAATAAAAAATTATCTTGAGCTACCTCTGAAACTGCACTGGTTTTAAACAGACCGAAATGGTGAGCTGGAGTTATATTTCGGTAAGCAGCGAAGCACCGCGTTTGTGCAGTCAGGCCCAGTTTGCACGGTTTAATATGCGCTGCAAGAACTGGCCTCAGGATGGCAGCATACGATGGCAGTTTAAAATACGTGTTCCAACCCAAAACTGCATCCTGGGCTACTGCAAACAAGCAAAAAGCAGACTGAGCACTGCAGTAACTCTCAAACCACAGAAATCTTCCACAAATCACTTTAGGATGAAATAGAACTAAAAGGCACAACTATCCCATATCCAGATAAAGTGATTTAACCGTTCTTGTTTCTAGACTGCTGTTTCAGTTTGTAAGCATTATGGTTTTCATATTTTAATTTACTGCATGTTTGTCTGCTATATACTTAATAGTCAACAGATTAAAAATGAGCATGAAGTCAGAGGGTCAGGATTAAGCTTGAATGGAAAGGAAGCTGAAAAAACCAAAAGGGAGGTTAAAAAGGCAGCAGAGAAGGGCACCTTGCTCAGCTTTCAAAGTCAAGCCTTCTCTACCACAGCTCCCAAGCCTGCTTTCAGTCAGGTAGCAAAATTACAGCCTATTTTCCTTCCTGTGGTTCATTTTGCTTTTCCTTTTGAAACCTGAAATTTTTGAAATGGTGCCAGAGACAGCTGTACGTGGAAAGCAAAGATTTCTGCTAGAACCAGTCTCTCCCTTCAAGCATGCCCTGCCCTGCTAAGCTGTAACCTTAAGCTTGTGTGGGTGGAGCAGGTCCCAGAGTGCAGCAAGTGCATCATGAGCTGGAGCAATTACTGTTTAAAGAAAGCACAGAAAATTTTGGGTGGTGAGAAAGTAAAAGAAGGCCAATAGAGACAATAACTTCTTATAATTCTGATCAGAAATACCTACACGTTCTCAGGAAGAGGGTCTTTACTGGGAAAGTCCTCTCTAGAAATGTGAGTAACGTACAGGAAAAGCTCAGGTTTGCATTTTGCCTCTGGTTACGTTCAGCAGTACCCTACCCCTCAGAAGTGTTTGCAAGACAGGAGAGTCAACATTAGTGTCCCTTTGTTTCTCCTGGTTACTGTGTACAGCAACTCCTTTGTATTTTGCAGCTTGTGCTGCCATCATGTGGCACATTAGGTGTTCATTCATTGACACGGAAAAGAAAAAATAATCATGTATTTTCCACCATTTCTTTCCTCCTCTTCCATTTCCTGCTGCCCCAGCACTGCCTGTCAGGAGAGAGGCTGAAGACCTGAATCCCCTGTAGCGCCTTGGGCTTGTCTTCAGATTCTTTCCTGGTTTTGTCCATTGCTTGCAAAAGCAGCAGAAAATCCAGTGTGCCGTGCTGGTCAGCACTTGCTAACAGTAAAAGTCACGGAAGCCACTGAGCCTTTGACGTTGCGGGTCCTTCTCAGCTTCACTAGTCTTATAGACTAGGGACAAGAAGCTAATGAAAAGAAAGTTCAAGACTTCTACTGATCAACTTTTGTTCACCTGTAATGAAGGAAACTTCTGCCTTTATTTGGTAGTAGAGTTTCACTTTCTACCTCAGTTTACATAAACAGTATGTCCTTTTCACTGTTATCACAGGAGAAAACAGGAGAAATTGGAAAAAAGTCCTCTCTCGACCCCCCACCCCCCCCCCACCCCAAACCACAAAGGACAATTGCCTACAGTGGTTTGTCTCATGCTTCAGTAGTAAAATGAGAGGACATCATATTTGTAGAAAAATAGCCACCTAAGAAAACTATTTCTAGAGGATTTTAGCAATTCATTCCAACCACAACCAGTTAAACTAATGCAACTCCAGTATTTTTTTTTTATCTTGCTATGTTCCATGCATATTACTAAGTACAAAATTTAATGCGAATTCTACTAAATGCAGTGAGCAGATCACATAAATTGCAGTAAGCTTTGGATCATATCCCCTGTGGTCAGGCAATTTCTTTGCTGGTTAGGCAACAGTTGTTGCTAAAATTAATTTCTTCATTGGAAAAAAAGAAAACCCAAACCGTACATTGTGCATGGGCTGTGATCAAAATGCAGCTTTCACTTTTCTATTAAAATAATAAATAAACAGCAGAGCACTGTTTATTAAAACCCCCAAATTTCTAAGCAGTGATGAGAAGCCAACTACAGAACAGAACTCCAATTTTTTTGTAGTTTTATCAATATGATGACATATGCTTCCACTTTACATTTACAGCCTGAAGAATCCTCCAAGTGCTCAATGAACCGGCACTTCTGGGAGTCTGACTAGAAGTCTGTAATATTTTCACTCTCACATCTTCCTTTCACCTAACACTGATAAAACAACATTTCTTTTCCAGGGAAGGAACCAAACCAAACCAAAACAAAAATCCTACTGCCCATGGGGAAACTCTTAAAGGAAGTGTTGTGTTGGTATTTTTGGTTTGGTTTATTTTCTTTCTTGGCTGTCCATTATTAGGTAAGTGACACTTGGCTCCAGTCAGCTGCATCCCTCCAGGCAAACTTTGTTTTTGCTGCCAACAAGACTACTGAATGATACTGGCTGCTATTTAACCTAAAATCACTTTCATGACAGGTTTCAATTAAAAATTAATTTTATCAGCTAAGGGGTAGCTTCAGCAAAGAGCTAAGACTCCTTTAAAAGTAGGAATTACATACTGAGACTGTATTTGCCGTATTTACAGAATAGGGCCAGCACCTGAGATGAGCACTTATGCTCCCTGCATAAGTGTCTACCTTCTCCAAAAACCTAGTTGTTTCATGAAGAAATAGCACAGAATGCTCACTTGGGGAACAGGAGTACCTTCATTGGCTCAGTCCACATCTTCCCCTGACAAGTGCCCTACTGAATGGTTTCTTGGCTCATGCTTTCCTTCCACTGAAACTGATCTGCCATGAACATAAAGTAAAAGGACCTGCATGCTTAACCATGAACCTAGAACAAAAAGGAGAGAAAAAAATTCTGTCCAGCATTTTTGTTGGCTTGGTCTAGCTTGCATTTTTGGACCACCTTATGGGGTGTTTAATTTACATACCACAATGGTTGGGATGGATGTGGGAACCATCCATGGATGGATGGACGGACATGGGAATCTCACAACATTTCCCTCCTCTGGGGTTTATGGCAAACCCCAGTACCCTTGACACACCAGTTTCCACCTTCCCTTTCTTTCCATCATGATCTGATTCCGATGCTAATGAAACTGACCCACTGCACATGTGAAAGCTGCAGAATACTTTGACCAAATCCTGATCTGGGTAACCAGCAGACCAAGACCTTGATTGGTCCCTAGTTCTGGATGCTAGAAGCCAAAAAAGATTAAGTACTGCAATGTCTCACCTATAATTGTTTGGGTTGGATTTAGCTTCCGTCAGACCCAATCCCATAGGATTAAAACATATGTGAGGGAAAGGGGCTTAGGCTGCAGCTATTACTCCTTGTTTTTTGTAGGGACTTATGTCTTAATTTAGGTCTAGCTCTACCTAAAGTTTTAGGTCCATTGAAACAAAATTTCTAGAAGATGCCTTCGTTGTCTTAATATTAAGATCTTATGGGAAGTTCTCACATATTTCTTAATGGAACTTAGCAAAAAGAAAATATGCCCCAGAAGTTATTTTCTACTTATTAGAAAGTTATAGCTGAGCCAACGCGTCCATCTCTGTCATCCCCTGGTGTCAGGAACTAGAAACTTGTCTCAATGTTGTTGGCAGGCAAGTTTTCACTACTAAAGCCTGATCACTATGGCAGCTGAGTGGAACAGTTTAATCACCAAGGTGGAGCCAGCAGGAATGTGCACCCCGTTATGTCAGAGTACTCGTCCTCTGCACATACGCCCGGGCCCAAGGCTGACTGGCAACATATGGGGGGGCTCAGACCCTCTAGAACTTTCAAGCGCTTTCTAGTGACAGTACTGGGCATTTGCCCCACCGTGGAGTGGGAGGCAGGGGTGTGCAGGACAGTTACTGACTATGCAAGAGAGCAACCTTATAAAAGGCAAAACCAGCAGAGACAATGGGGGGTGTGTTCTGGAACATCCACCTCTCCACCGGCTTCAAAGATGCACTGACGCCCGGACCAGACGGACTGCTGCAGATCCGTGGTGATAGCTATCGCAACAGTCCCACTCTCTCCCTCCCTTTCTCCCTCTAGTTCCCTTTTTAAACTTTTTTTTTTTTTTTCGCTCTCTTTCTTTGCTTTTCTTGTCCTGTACCTATTTCTGGCCAAATAAAGTGACTTGGCACTTGACTCCTTTTTAAGCCTTAATTCTGTTTCCAAGAATGTAAAAGGAACCTAGTCATGATAATACATTGGAGTTAACCAGAAGTTAAGCCCAGCTGCCCCCAACCTCCCAGGATTATCTGAGGTCGGTTGGAAAGCAAGGGGGTTTAACTTCTGCCGAACTGTTCAGCCCAACAGTGGATCGTGACAACTGGAACTGGTAAATTAGCACTTGCAAAGGTCTTTCCTGACTTCATACATTCGTCTTAGACAAATTTTCTCATCTTTCCAATAGATGCTGAATGTAGCAAGCATCATGTTAACAGCTTGAGTGTAAAAACACAGTCAGCCTATCAATTATAAATACTTAGCTACGATCACCATTTCAAAGTGTGTTTAATTTCTTTCTGCAAGAAAAATATACTATCAGCATAACGAAATCAATGTGAAATGAAAGGAGTAAACAACAGCTTGCAAAACAAATATCATGAAGTAATTCCCCGCCAAAGCTTCAGTAATTACTATATGGAGTAGGCTGCCCTTAATACAACAATTAATTAATTTTTCCAAATGAATTATGCAAGCCAATATTTTTTCTTCATTAATGTTTTGTTGAAGTCATTAAGTTCCATTAATGAATAACAAAGAAGCAATTGGAATTTTATTCTAGCTGATGTGTGCTAATGTGCTTAACTTGAACTAAATGTGTTTCCAGTATGTAATCAAATTTGAATCAATCAAATCAATTTACCACTGAAAGTCCTTTTGGAGCTGCAGCTGTTTTGTATGGATGTGTCTTCTCAGAGAAAAATACAGACAAAACCCAAAAGACTACACGGCTCTGGAACATATAACATTGTAATTAGGAACCAATCTGTCTGATTTTTGTTAGGAGGATAATGTTTTACCCACTTCAGGCTCTATTATAAGTTAAAGTGGTTAAATTATTTCCCAGGAATAAATCATGTTATGAATTTAGATTTCATAAAGCTTTGAAAGCTTTATGAATTCTAGCTTATTTCTTACATTTTTTTTTATTTTCCAGAAATTAGCAGAGAGTAAATAAATCAGCTGATGAAATAATTGGAACTTAGGCAGCCTATATATTTTTGCCTAGACAGTATTGTTTTCAGGGATGACCAACTCTTTTAAAAATTGGTCAACAATGAGCGGTGGATATTATATTATTGGTAATTTTCATTGATGTTCTAAGTTCTAAGGAAGGATATAATTACCTGATCAGAGGATACAGAGAAGATGCTTTCAGACTTTTATTGGAGGTGCACAATGGTAAAACAAGATGCAATGGACACAAATTGGAAAACAGGAAATTCTGATTATTTTTTATTATTATTAAAAACATTAAAAAAACCCCAAACCCAAACAAAACAACTCATGAGGGTGGTGAAACATGAGGATGCCAAGAGAGGCTGGGAACCTTAGAGATGTTTAAGGTGCAACTGGACACCACCTGAATCAACCTGATCTGATTTGACTGGCTTTAAGCAGGAGTTGGAATAGATGGTCTTCAGAGATCCCTTCCAACCTAATTATTCTGTTATTATAAACTTTGTTTAAACAAATATGTATTAGCCAGCAATCTAATACAAACAATAAGGAATTGATAATATGATACTGCAGGCTTGTCTTTGTTAAAAATAAGCTATTTTGACAACTCTACAGACTAGACGTTGGCAAAAACATAGAAATATGTGAACTTTGCATCATTACCTCTTCTGAGGCACCTTAGACTTGAGGTACCGAAGGGCCACCTATAACTAAAGAGAAATACGACATTTGTAAGACACCTGTGAAAAAAAGGTGAAAAGTCTTCTCAAAAGCAGTCATACTACACTTCTGACTTATGGACATCCTCATAATGACCACTGAGGGGAAAAAAAATAATTACAGATTTTCTTTACATATTCTTGTGCCAAGGTTCCTAATAAGAGTCTTTCTGAGGTCTTCAGTCACACCTCCAAAACTTAGTTTTAAAGGAAATCTATGTTCTTATCAAACATCATTTGAATTAGCTTGTCACAGTCATACTGGTTTTGTAAAAATAATTCAGTATACTTTGTTAGAGGTCCATTTTACTGAACAATGTATGTATGTTTGTATGCACAAAACATACAAACCCTCCCAAAGATACTTGATAAATAATTGAGTAGAAAATTGTGTGTGTGTTTTTCATTTAAAAAAGCTCTTCTCTAAATAAACTGTTTCTGACTTCTTCCTGTCCTGATTGGTAAGAAATATTAGAATAAGTCTCAAAGGAATTAACCAAAAAACTTTAATCCCAAACAGTGTCAAATAGTATGTGAGAGTAAAATATTATTACGTTAATGCTTGTGTAGCATTCCTTCACTGGCTATGTTGGACTGTTCTGGAAAGCTCAGGCAAAGGCCCTGGCAGACATCTCTTAAAACAGCTTGTGAAGAGACCCTGCACAATCCTTTGGAATAGGTACGAAGATAGAAAGAGAAATTCCTGTTTCAAAATTGCTGCAGTGCTTCAGAGCACTGCTACTGCTTGCAGGCTTTTACAGAGACTATCGGCAAGAACCAAAGGTTGTCAGACACTTAGCTTCCCATAACAATGCCAGGCATAATCAGGTTAAAAGGAAAGACTAGGGAACAGAGTAAAAATGAAAGTAATAGCATGCGCTTTCTCAAGTCTTTTCTATGCCCAAAAGTATTGGTGTTCTCTTTTTAACTATCTGATGTTATTTATTTATGGCACTCAGAAGGATAAAGTATGAAATTTGTTTCCCCTGGCGCTGTGAGCAGAACCTAAACAGTTGATTGTGTCTATGTCTTGAAAGGGAGAAAACGATTATATACAGCAGTGCTTTACAGATTAACTACAGACTGGCAAATGAGAAAAGAAAAAAATAATTGAGAACAGAAATAGCGGCACTGAAGAACACTAAAAATAACGTCCCTTGTTTCTGAATGTGCCTAATGTTTTAAAACCATGTTTCAGCATTGTATGCTATTAAAAGAGTTAATATGAAGAAAATGGTTTATACTTTGAGATCCCTTAAGTGATTTTACCTTAAACCAAACTGTATGTTAATAAGCTTTTTTTCAGTTACTTCACACAGTTTGGACTAATCAAGCAATATTATTGCATTTACTGTTGCATAAATTTGACTATAAATGCCATATAGTATCTATTGGTAATAGTTAGAGTTTAAAGTTAGTTCTAATGCTAAAGCAGTGATAAGGAAAATTAGGTTTTTTATTAAAATATCCTTTGGCATATGTTTGTGGACGGTTAATAGACAGTGATCATAATGAACTGAATCAGTGTTATAATCTGAAACTTGAATTTCTGTTGGAGGTAGAGACTGACCAACCAAGGCCCATCGACTTCAGTGGACTTTCTAGAAAGCCTAGACTGCCCAGGGTCTGGCAAACCTGCCAGTGCAAAACTAGAGAAAAACCTTAATTGCTTTTGCTGATCCATCTGCTGGAATACATTCACGTATTCACAAAAACTTTGGGTAGCCTTGGATGAAGTACAATGCACAAGGAGAGTATAAAGTAAAATCTCACCACACGCAAAGTTAGTTGAAGTTCTAAGAAAAACATTTCTCCCCCCCCCAGCTCAGTCCTGTATGCTAGCATAGAACTCTTCTTAAGTGTAGTTCCATGGTCAAAAAGGATTCCTTTCTTGCCATTATGTGGGAAAGTAGCCCCCTGACAAATAAAGCAGTTTGAATTCCCTTCATCTGACAGCAGGAACTCCACTACTGGACCTGCAGGAAGGGTCCCCTTCAATGCCTACAGTCCGCCAGCCCTGGAGTAAGCTGAATATATTTCCCTTTTTTTTTTGCCTCTGTCAAGGGCCTTTTGTGGACATTTGTTTCTCTCATGCCCATCAGATAGCAGTGAAAAGGTGCCATACCTAAGCACCGTTTTTGTTAAATTGTGTGACTGTAGTTCTCTAATCCTAGTGGAAGAGTAATTTTTATGGAAGGGTAATTAGTATTATGTAAGGATGTTGTTTTGAAACTGTGAACAGAGACCTTCAGATCATTATTATACCAGAAAAAAGCTGTATTTAGACACTCATGTGTTACTCTACTGTTGCTTCAAGAGTGGGAAGAGTAGAACAAATGTGTAAGACAGTAAGAAAAATTCCTAGCTTTATCTGTTGCCTATCTCTACCCGAGGCAAATGTGCATCAAATCTGACAAGTGATCACTTGCTATTCAAACTGCAAGAAGAGCTTTTCTCAAAACTTTTTACAGAATTTACTGCTAGCTAGAAAATATCCCTTTTACGTGAAGGTAACAGTACAGAAAAAAAGCAATAAATGATGGAATTTAAATCTCTACACAGATTTGCATTGCAACTATGGCGATGGGAAAGATTATTTGTAAGCTTGTGAAAGCAATGCTCAGGGATAGAGAAAAAAAGAAACCAGGCTTCTTAGCTTCCCAAACCAATGGTCCATGACATAATGTGAATAGGAAACAGCTCGTCTGAGTCTCTGCTAGTCAACACAGGTCTAGAGAAGAGCTGAATCATCATGAAAATGTCTAAGGGTAGTGAGGAAAAAATAATTTGAAGTCAAAGTAGTAACTGTTCCTTCACAGTGTGTGTGTGTGTGATCCAAGCCAAATGAAGTATAGGAAGTGTTGAGGGAATATACGTAAACATAAAAAGTTTCCTTATACCATTGCATCAAATAACAATTACTTTGGGAACCTCCTTTTATAAAGGTTGCAAAAGTTCAGAGGGGAGCACACAGTAAAGTCTCAGTCTTTCCAGAGCAATGTTTGCCATTCTCCCTTCATGTGAAGCTCTCAGTTTGCAGCCAGTTTGTACATCACTTCTTACATGAGGGTCAGGTTTGTACAAACGTCAAGTCATATGAGGAGCCACAGTATCTGTTTCAAAATTGACTAAGAGAATGCTTTCATAAAATGAGAAAGATGCAACTAAGAAATATTTGCTAATTGGATATTTCCACTTCTCACTTACTCAGATGCTGAAAAGTGAGTAGAGCAGGGAAGCACATTAGAATGACATGATTAATTAGAAGCATCAGGAAAAAAATTAAGTAAGCAATGATGATTTTGCAGGAGAAAAATAATTCCTTCCACTAAATTCAAGTCAACAGCTTACTGTGTGTAAAGGGACTGTATAATCTTTATAGTACTGGGCCAGATTGCTTATATGCACCTGACTAATCTTTGCATTACCCAGATAAGACACAAGCAAGCAGATAGACATTGACAACATGCAAAAAGTTGGCTATGAATATGTGACCTCCTGGATGGTAAGGCCACCTAGGCCTCTGGGTATTTTGATTTGACACCAGCTTGCACCCTGGGAACCATTCATGCTTTTGACAGTGGCCTGGATTTGGAAATTAGTCTCCTACTCAGTAGAGACAGAGAGTTCCAGAGGACAACTCAGGGCACGATTTCAACTCTAGAGCTCTGCATAAGCCTCTCTCTTCATGGAGAACAGAAGAGCTCAGGAGAACTTCAGATACCTGTAGTTTCCTTGTGTGAATACTGCTACCTTTTCTTGTTATCTACCCTGTGCTATGCAGAAGCTCATCAAGGAAAGGAGACCCAGGGAAAAGTGAGAGCAGAAACACAGTATGTAACATTCTGGAGCTGTGTCGTACATTTTACTCCTGCATTTTAAAGCAGCAGTTGATCAAAACCCTCACGGACCTTGTGAATGCAGTGGACTGATTCCTAAGGAACATGGGAGAAACAAAAAAATCCTCATGTGGATTGTCCTGGTTTTGGCTGGGATAGAGTTAAATTTCTTCGCAGTAGTAGCTGGTATGGGGAATGTTTTGGATTTGTGCTGGAAACAGTGCTGATAATGTGGAGATGTTTTGGCTGTTGCTAAGTAGCACTTACACTGGTCAAGGACTTGTTCAGCTCCCCGTGCTCTCCCGGGCGCACAAGAAACTGGGAGGGGGCACAGCCAGGACAGCTGACCCCAACTGACCAACAGGATGTTCCATACCATATGACGCCATGCTCAGTATATAAAGCTGGGGGAAGAAGAAGGAAGGGAGGGACATTTGGAGTGATGGCGTTTGATTTCCCAAGTAACCGTTACGCGTGATGGAGCCCTGCTTTCCTGGAGATGGCTGAACTCCTGCCTGCCCATGGGAAGTGGTGAATGAATTCCTTGTTTTGCTTTGCTTCTGCACGCAGCTTTTGCTTTACCTATTAAACTGCCTTTCTCTCAACCCATGAGCTGCCTCACTTTTACTCTTCTGATTCTCTCCCCCGTCCCACCAGGGGGGAGTGAGCGAGCAGCTGCGTGGTGCTTGGTTGCTGACTGGGGCTAAACCATGACAGAATCTTCCTCACTGTCTTGCCAGGATGTACTTTGAATTATGTTTGGAATGAGCAGCCTGGTGTAACTTAAAAGTTGCCCCCGCTTTGGCTGAAGGTCCCTTCCAACCTAATTTTTCTGAGTTTCTAATAAAAGTGTTAGTCTAATTTTTCAGGATAATTCTCCCTTTTATCACATGCTATTAATGCTGAATCCTGTAGCACACTCACTTTCACAGTTACCATTCCCATTTAAAAAACGGCCACCTGGACTTCTCTCCACCTTCTCCATTTGATGATATACCGTTACTAACATTATATTTAAGAAGACTGGCTTAATTAAAGAATAAGGTACTGGGTGGAAGCAAGTGCTAATCAGCAGGAAGTCTGGAGTCTCCTGCACTGCATTTACTGACTAGGGTCAGCATACGGGCTCAAGCTATGGTGAGTCACTGAACCTGTTTTGGTGTTGACAAGTATTTCAACTGCTGCTAAACCACTGTGGTACTCCCATGTACTACTAGGACTTGAACTGTTTGCTCTTCATAGAGCAAAGTAAACCACAGTGAAGGATAACCCTGTTTTTCAGTTTTTAGCTCTTTTAGACTATAGAAATCTGTTGAGTCACTCAAAAACTCTGCATTTTGCTGCATAACTGAAAAGGCATTCACTTTTTGTGAATGTACTTTGTGTGCACACCGGCCCACACTCATTCCTCAGTTATCCACCTGACACAGAATGCATGGAATTCTTGGTGCTTCCCAGTTTTGCAGCTCCTGTCCCAGGGCTGTTGGTGGAGTTAAATAACACCAATAACAGCACTGGAAAATGATCATGTCTTGTCTCAAAAACCAGTTGAAATATGTGAAATTTTCTTATGGCTAGCCTCTTCCTTCCACCTTTTCAAATATAGGAGAACAAATCCCTTGGCCATGTCTTGCTTTTCAATAGATTTTTACAGATGTCTTACAGCACTTCACCTGGATTGGACTTGCGGGTTACTTGAATAAATAATTCCTAGAAAAGTAGAATTTCTGCAGTACTTCTTTACTGATATTCAGTGCAAGAGCATTTATAAATTTAAAAACCAAACCCAGAGAATGTTCATTGTATTGATGGACATTAGAAAGTTATTGTGTTACTATGTAGTCCTACAGTGCAAAAAGCATTTAATCCTGTCTTTGTGTACTTCAAGGGTCGCTAAATGATTTTTGGGAAAAATGGCTGGGCTTGTAGGTTGTTTTATAGAGTTTTCAGGAGTCAAGGGATTGCATTTTGTAACATCTAGAGAATTTGAAGGGGTCACCCTCTGGATATACACAACTTCTGAAAAATCTCCTCAGGGTCAAATACAACCCTAGGAGGGGCAATTGGAATAATATATTGTACTAAAGGCACTTCTCAAGTTCTCTTTGGAATTGAAAACTACATCATGAAGTATCAAAACATTTGCAAACACATCCTAAAAGGGGTCAGATTGTCTTGTGTTTCTTATGAACATCACCACAGTGAGTTTCGTGGGGGAAGGAATGAAGGAAGAACCAAAAAATGATGCTATTCACATCCTCTAGAGTGCAGATAACTTTTTCATGGAACAGATGTTTATGTGTTAGGATTCAAGGGGCCTGAATTTTTGTGACATATTTGAAAGGTTGATAAGGTAGAGGAGTAAGAGAATATCACAAAATTAGTTGTTAGCTCTTGATCCAGGTACAGCTTACATACTTTTTATTGAATAAGTGAAATATCACCATTCCTTGGAGAGGTTACATCCTAGTCCTCGGGGTACTGTTCAGGATATGAATCATTCTTTCCACTGCCTTGTGGGTGAGTTGAGGGCTCTGTCCCTGTTTTACTATGCACAGAATAGTCCCAGTCTAAAAAGTTTTGCTGAAAGGCATAGGCTGTAGAAGCTTCATGAAGGACAGGTTTCAGGTACCTGGGTCTTCTGTGTTTCCTATTGTCCCATGTGGTAACTGTTGTGAATCAGTGTGAGAGGTTTCACTCTGTCCATGTTAGATGAAGGCTAGATCCTTAAGATGATGTACGTTATGAACCTGCCCTCTCAGCAGCAGCAGAGGTAGTCATGATAGAAATCTTATCCCACTTTAGACACCTTCCCTGGCCTTTGCACCCTTTGCAAGGCAATGGCAAACACCCAACTGTCCTCCATGCTGGGCACTCTAAGCACAACACTTGCGTGGGCCAAACATGTGTAGGCTCCTTGGAAGCCTTCCTGGTAAAAGTATATTCCACAAGCTATTGTATGCCTCTAGGGCGCTATATCAGATGGAGGTTTTGAGGTCCTACCCTGCGGACACAGCCTGGAGTAACAACTAGAGAGGGCTAGATCTCATCAGGCTACAAACATAAAATAGTACAATTTTTGTTGCATCAGGGGAGTTTAACCACCCATCAGGCTGAAGTAGAGGAGAAAATCTGGCCTTTCCCTTATCTTAGCAGGGGCATAGCTGGCTACTTAAACCAAATCAAACCAAAACATCCTCCGCCCCCAGGCATTAACATTATACAGTACCTAAACCGCAAGATAAAAATCTGCAAGAAATACTGTCAAAGTTATTTCAACACATGGCAGGGACATTGGTTCAGGAATTAAAATCGTACATATCTACCAGAATAAACTTGGACTTTCAGAGACTATTAGCTGAGGTACAGTACCACAATAACTACCCTTGGTCCAGAGCTAAGTTTCTTCTCAGGTCTGCTTTACGCAGTGCAGTCAAGGTTCCCAGGAGGACATGGCCTTCTAAAGATGTTGTGAGTTGTTTGGAATGTGGTGAAAATTAAAAAGAGTTTACTATTTATTTTGGCAGATTGCTTAGGTATGAGCAGAAGAAAGATATAGCCATGGCACAGATTGTGGGAGAGATTTAGGAATACAGCCAAAATAATTTTGGTAGACTAAAAAACAAGTAAGGAAATAGTATAAACTAAGCAGCGTTATTACAGTGATTTGCAAATAAAATAGAACAAATATTAAAATACCAAAACACCTCAGCCAATCAAGATGTGTGTGGAGGTGGTTTTTTTTTGTTTGGTTGTTTTTTCTTTTAACAGGTGAAACATTTCCTGCTGCACCCGTAGCTTGGTTGACTATTTCTGTATCAGGCTATAATGGTTGTTACAGTCATTCCTAAGAATTAACCTGGTTATGCCACAGGAAGACCAAGAGCAGCACTAAACTCTGGTCGGCATTGAAGAAAACCTATCTCAGAGGTCATTTGATGCCTAATAAGGAGAGGGCACCTCTTAACAGAGCATAGTCAGTCTCTCTTCTGGTTCAGGAATTGCTTGGATTAAGCTCACAGGTTTTCTTTTGCAAGGTCTATGCAGTAATCTAACATACTTAATGCATATTGACTTTGAAGGCGTGCCTGAACTGCTTGGTGCTTCACCTTGTGCCCTTAGTTAATGTACTGAAGATGAGAACTTCTTGTGGAAAGTTGTCATTTTACTCATCTAAACACATAGTTAGAAAAAGAAAACCAAACTCAAAAAATATTTTTATCATAGTAGTACTTACCTCAGTAGAGTAGAACACTGAAATCCTTTTAGCTCATTGTCATGGAACCCATATAGTTCTTAAATCCATTCTTTAGACAATTCTTACACATCTTCCTTGAGATAAATGAACATAGAACAGAAACTTAGGTAGTAACCTGATGAATTAACAGAAAGTCTTATTTATTCATCTCAGTAAACTGCCAGTAAACTATTAACCACATCACTATTGATGACTGGTTCATAAAATATAGACAAACAATCCAAACATTGTGTATCACCTTAATTCATGTGCTTCCATTTTTCCATTATTCTCATTTCCTTTGCTTTCCACTGGAGAATACTTGCTACAGATTTTTTTTGCAAATGAATTCCTCCCCTCCCCCGCCCCACTTTCTGAACTTCTAAAAATGAGAATGTAATTTGAAATGTAGACTTATTTAGAAGTATATTATTTTATGGGCAGCTAAATACTAATTCTATATATAATTTAGCAGTAGGTATTCATATTTGGAGTTTATTACAAGTCAGATGAAAACTAGAAGCACAGATTCACCTATAGTAGAAATAATCGTTTTGATCTGTCATGACCCCAGAGACAGAGATTAAAGTTCTATAGGAAGAATATTCAATAATGGCTGTGTTTTACAGGTATCAGAAACACACACTGCAGAAGCACTGCATGCCATGCAATTTAACATGATTGAAATGCCTCTTCAGGAAAATCACAGACTTCACATTCCCTCCAGAAACAATGAGGCTGTTGATGGAAATATTTAAAGAAACTCGTAGGAAAAATAACTGCATGATACCTAACCTGCTATTAAAACTGAAAGCTGAATCTCACAGGAGTGAATGCGATTCATTGTGCTACGTCATTAATCTTTATGAGCAAGATGATTAGAAAATTCTATGGGGAGGGGAAAGCAATTACCTAATGATGTATAAAAATATTCCCATAGATATTTCAGAAAGCACTGTGCATAAAGCTGTCTGCATAAAGCCCTTGGATGGTACAAATAGCCCAGTCAGTGGCGTACTTTTAAACTGTAGGAGAGTTATTTTTAAAATTTTAACTCTGTCCCAGTCACTGTTTAACATTCCATGTTCACATACTATCTACATTGTTAAATTGCCCGCAACTGCAGAGCAGTCAGGCAGTACTCAAATTAAGCCACAAAGTAATTAGGTTTCAATCACTGAATATTCACAGCTCAATTAAATTATTTACAGAGATGTAGACAATTCTGCAGCAAAGGCAAACATTTCTATTGACAGTCCCCCAAACTGTAAAATAAATATATCTTGATGCAAAAATAAAACAGAACTTAGATGTCTCTTCTCGAAAGAACCATTTCCTGCCTCTCCTATTCACTTTAGAGGTCAGTTGTCTGTAAGTTTGGATATGCATACTCATACCTTTACAGTAAAAGGGGGTTTTGTTTTAGGATGGTGAGGTGAAAGGGGAAACCACCCCCAAAAAAAAAATCAATGCTTTTAAAGAGGATTTTGTTTTTTGCAATCTGCTATTCTATTACTTGTTAAACAATTTTGGTAGCAAAAATAAAAAGCATGCCTTACATTTATAATAGGAAGAATCGATCAGTGTCAGCCAATTCAATCTACTGAACAAGTCAGAAAACATAAGAATATTGCTCTACTGGACAGAAAAACCTGTTACTTGGTTGTATTGCCCATACTCAAGGGAAAATCAGAATAAGAAATATTTTTTGGCAAAATAATGATACTGAGGTCAATGCATGCATGTTGTTCTCTACTTTGTGGCTGCTGAAAAGTACAAGGACACAGGTAAGTGAGGTGTTCAGAGCTTGTAGTTTTCAAAGCAGTACTGAAAGAAGAATTTTACCTGAAATTTTGTCTGAGAACAACAAAAATATTCATTTCAGACAAATAAGAAAGAGTAGGCAAGAAAAGAATCAGCCTAATTCTAGTTCAAGTCCACCAGCTTTAATAAAGCTAGCTCCAAATGAAGTGGGAAGCCCGTCATGTTTTGTTTTTCGTTTACCTGTTTTATATAGCATCACCAGAGAACTTTCCTTGTTAGAGAATGGCAGTTAAGGCCCAGTTCTTCAGAATTACCTGTCAGCTCTTAGCTCTATCAGTACATTTAATACTTTGCAAAGGGTTACAAGTGTAGGGATACACCAATAAGTAGACATGAGGCCATTAGTCCACAAGGCACTGTGTGTACGAAGAGCAGTGGCTCTTCATTCTCTGGCTGAATTGTCTAGACCAGTAAGGCAGAATTTATGTCCCACTGACCACCGAATACGTGGCGTCATGCAGCAGCCCAAGGGAAATATTCCTCGTTGTACAGGTAATTAATACATAAATAGTTTTAAAACCACAACATGATGCAGCCAATGACACTGGGCAGTTATGAAAGAGGAGACAAAACCACACAAAATGAAGCAACACTCTGGAGGTTTTCTAGAGCTCTGGACTATCTGAGTGGGTTCCCCTGGGAAGACAGGGAACACTATTACATACCAGAGTGTTTGCCTTCAACAAACTCAAGTTGCCACAAATAAATTAGAACCATAATGGCATAATCAACCTGGGTGGAGACTTTGATAGACTGAAATGAGGATATCACACCCCACACATAGGCCTATTCATAATAGCTGTGCCAGTGGAAAGTTGTGTTTAGTCTCCATCAGTTCAATCATCAGATGCACAGAGTGAAACTAGCCTTTAGTCTGCATCTTTCCAGGCCACATCATTCAGAGAGATATCAGTCAGACCAAACCAAAATATGCCTTTGGTATTCATCATGCTTAAATCAAGTGATAGCAAGGAACCCTGACACAACTTTTGATAGATTACACTCCAAAATCCCAGCAGCAACAGTGGTGAAGTCTATCATATGTTAGTATTAATATTAGTGGATGAAAAGCTACGTAACATAGTCCACAATCTGTGGCCAGGATTTAAAGCCATCTGGCTTTCTCCCCCTTTTCCTATATGACAAAAGTCTCAGGTTTAAAAGATGACATGCTATTCTAGGAGACATGGTATTGTTGCATTGATGGTTGGACTTGATGATCATAGAGGTCTTTTCCAGCCTTAATGATTCTATGATTCTTTTGCTGCTGTACCTTTCTGCTGACACGGGGATTCTGTGGCACAGTAAAGACTTCCCCACTGCCCCACAGTGGGATCAAGTTGACCATGTTCTCTCTACCCGTTTCTGCTCTTTTCAGCCTTTGAGATGGAAAGTGCATAGAGCAAATGCTGGCAAATCATTGCTTTCTGAAAATATCTAGCTGTTCTAAGAACGCTTGGACTGCTCTATTTTAGCGTCAGGTGATGAGCAAGTACATAACAGTTATGCATGTGGGAAATGGGTGAATGGTAGAAAGTTCACTATTTGGTCATATATTAAACAAAAACACCCCCTTGTTTTAGAAACACAGATTCTCAATAATTGAGAAGCTGGAATTCAGCAATTCTATTTCTTGTTAAGAAACAAAATACTTCAGAAAATAGTGTGGGTTTAGACAGCTAAGTAAATCAGGTCAAACCTCAGTTAGAATGACTACCTGGAGATAAAACCACAGCCAAAAAATACTGAAACACACAAACAGAAGCCCAATTCTGCAGACATGAGTCATAGTTGAACATAAAATACGTTGCTTTACACAGCTTAACATTTAGACCTAAAAAGCCAGTTACTGCTGAAGTAGAGGCCGGGAAGAAAGTTAACAGGAGTTTTGAGTTGATGTGTAAGGAAGGAATATTTGAGCACTCATTCAGAATTAAAAACCAAATGGTAACCAGAAATACAGAAGACAAAGCCCCAGATAATAGCATACATATATGCCTGTACACATGCATAATAAAGAAATAAGACAGTAATGAGGTTAACAGGTTATTATAGACTAAAATTTATTGCAGTCTTTTGTTCCAAATACATATCAGAGCATTTCATAAATTAAGAGAGACAGAACAAATATGGCCATCACTCTGCTCAACACAAATGAGCAAATAGTCCCTGAAGTCAGAATCTCTTTTACAGAGAGAAAGTACAGCTAGACTTATGGCAATCATATTAGATTTTCTTCTTTCAGAAGGCACTCCAAGATCTGCCCTTTGGTGGAAGGACAGAGAGAGAGACAGAAAAAAGACTAGACTCTTTTTATGCACCGCATTCAAGAGAGTGCTTCTTTCCAGCACTTGTCCTACTATGGGGTATGTGCTAGAAAAGATCCAAAGTCTCGGTGGGGAACTTGAATGCATGTTCTTTCATCCCTCAGGCATTTAGCACTACATCCTATCAAACTGTACTCTAGTGTAGCAAGAATGTCTTGCTGTCACATTTATTGACACTGCCAAGAGTATTTGTAATCTGTTAGTCAAAGCACGGCAACTCATCTACCCGTAACACAACTGTTGCTTTTACCGACACGTGTCAACAGCAGAAACAACATCTCTTTAAGACTAAAAGCCATAGTCTCCTCCTTGCTCCCTTAAATTACATTAAAAACAGAACACATTTTATTTTTCTTGTAATAAGTCCAAGAATTTATTTACAAAGGAAATCAAATGGAGCAGATAACACAAACTAATGCTACAGAATTTGGGAATTAAAGCATTGTTGCTCTTTCAGGATGGTCCAGGGAAACAACTTTTTATGGTATCCAGCATTTGGTCTTTTAAAGAATTTAAAAGAGGGAGTGCAAGTCACCTCTTTTCCAGCTACCACCAAAATAATCTACTACATCATATTGATGACTCACGTATACACCAAGTCACATATTATGAAGACCCAAAATACTTTCAAAGCTCAGTTTGAAGTCCCCCCTTTTTTTTTCCTGTTTCACCAGCTCCAGTTAAAATTCAAGGCTGAGAAACACAAGCTATTCCTGTAATTTAATGGATGAAGACAGAATCATTTACTGTGGGACTCAGTGGGCACATTAGTGTATGTAAGGCATATTTTGCTGTTAATTAACCTCATGGAGAGATGAGAGAAAATGACCCAGCAGCACAGATTTGACTTTTACTTATTTTTGCCTTGGTACATTCCCTCACTTATGTTTCCTCTCCCTTGCCCACCACCATATGCTGCCATTTCTCACTACTATTTTATTGTAAATAGCTAACCAAAATAAATGAAGAAAAGGGCATGGAAAGATAGTAGTTAGCACCTCCCAGCTAATAATTATAGACCTATTATTTCTGTTGTTATTCTGATTTAAAAAACCCAACCAACCCCTAACACCCTAATTCTCTTGTTTCAGGGGGAAAATTGAAGCCTTCTTGCTCCGACAGCAGTGGTTTCTTACGACTGGCAATGCTGATGCATTCATTACCACTAATGCAGGCAGTTAAAGGTCAACATATTGGAACACTAACATTACTTAGGCTTAATTTAAAAGAAAGAATTTGAACAGAAGATCTAAAAAAGAGATCAGGTGTTTTGATAAATAAACACTGAGGAGTTCAGAAGTAATTAAATATTAGCACAGATATGACAAAGACAACGCATCTACAGGCAACCAATAAGCAAGAACTAGCATAACAGACATCTTCCAATAGGTGAGCATCTGCCTTTATCCTTCAAAGTGCCTGAGAATTTCTGGTCTCTGTTTATTTTTGTCTGTTCCTTATTGAGTATGCATCTCAGGTCAAATAATGTGTTCCCAGGGAGAGAAAATTATCATATAGAAAACATTACTTCAGGGAGTAAAGCAAAATGTGAACTACGGCCAGTGTATAGAACCTTTTAATTTGCAAAAACGTAAGTGCACATCACTTGATTTCAAAGACTGTTGAAGGACAACAATTATCAACATTTTTTTTATATCAAATGCCTTCTGTTCTGCCTATTAACGTTCATGCCATTTTCTAAAATATTATATTTGACTTAATTAAAAACAAGACAAAAAGAAAGAAACGGCAATAGCTAGATGCATTTTTTAACTACTCTCGAGTTCTATCACGCGTAATATGAGCAAAAGCATGTATGCTTTGAGGGCTTTCTGGAGGGAGCCCCCTGGCTGGATGCCTACCATTGCTCTCTAACTTGCTGCAGCCTTGAGTCATTAACCAACCTGTCACAGCTTTTTATTCCTCCATCACACTGTTGGGTGCAACTATATGAACAGCAAAAATTATAGAATCATTGCATTGTTTATGTTGGAAAGACCCTTAAGATCATCAAGTCCAATTGTAAACCTAACACTGCCAAGTCCACCACTAAACCATGACCCTAAGAGCCACATGTACATGTCTTTTAAATACCTCCAGGGATGGTGACTCAATCACCTCTCTGGGCACCCTGTTCCAATGCTTGACAATACTTTTGGTGAAGATATTTTTCCAGTCTAAACCTCCCCTGGTGCAACTTGAGGCCATTTACTCTTGCCCTATCACTTATTACCTGGGAAAAGAGACCAACACCCACCTCACTACAACCTCTTTCAGGAAGTTGTAGAGGGCAATAAGGTCTCCCCTCAGCCTCCTCTTCTCCAGGCTAAACAATCCCAGTTCCCTCAGTCACTCCTCATAAGTCTTATGCTTTACACTTTTCACCAGCTTTGTTGCCCTTCTTTGGACGCGCTCCAGCACCTCAATGTCTTTCTTGTAGTGATGGACCCAAAACTGCACACAGTACTCGAGGTGCGGCCTCACCAGTGCCAAGTACAGGGGCACAATCACTTCCCTGCTCCTGCTGGCCACACTATTCCTGATACAAGCCAGGATGCTGTTGGCCGCCATGGCCACCTGGGCACACTGCTGGCTCACGTTCAGCTGGCTGTCAACCAACACCCCCAGGTCCTTCTCTGCTGGGCAGCTTTCCAGCCACTCTTCTCCAAACCTGTAGCATTGCATGGGATTGTTGTGACCCAAGTGCAGGACTTGGCACTTGCCTTGTTCAGCCTCACGCAATTGAGCTCTGCCTGTCCAGATCCCCCTGTAGAGCCTTTCTACCCTCAAGTAGTTCAACACTCCCACCCAGCTTGGTGTCACCTGCAAACTTATTGAGGGTGAACTCAATCCCCTCATCCAGATCATTAGTAAAGATATTAAACAGAACTGGCCCCAATACTGAGCACTGGGGAATGGTGTGAAGGTTGCTCCCATTTGCTAATTTCTTAGGTTAGTAGCAAGAGGTGGCTAAAGCAGTTCACTTTTCCTCTAAAGACCCTAATTCCCTAGTCTTTTCCTTTATATACATACTTTGTTTCCTTCTTGCTTCATTGTCTTTGCATTTCTTCCCTCTTTTCCACTTTCAACCTGCCCAAGTTCTCATCTGTTACTAGCTGTGTACGGTTACCTAATGGTGAAGAGGCAAGAGAGAAGGCACTAGGAAGAAAAAGGTATCAGAACAATAATTTTGTGTCATACCAAAAATTTTCCCTGCTGTCCTCCAGAACCTATTAGGCAGCACTTGAACACACACTTAGTATTTTATATGTACATGTGTCTGCTTGTTGCCTCAAAGCTTCAGTAATCATAACTTCTGGGCAGAGATCTCAAAAATGTCAACATTAAGAGGAAAGAAAAAAACACTGTACAGAACCCAAAGTCAGGAACCTGGAGATTAAAAACATGTGCTTCATTAATAGGTAAAAAAGTCCATTGCAGCTAGCCAGAAGAAAGTAAAAGCTTCTGAAAAAGAGAGATTTTTAAACAAACTGTTTAATAAATAAATAATAAATGCAATACAGACACCCTAGACAAAGGTACTTAAAAAGAGGCTTGCCAGACTGATTCCATGTCTGTCTTACAGGAGAATATGTTAGTTGATAAAAGGCTGGAAAGCCTGTTAGCTACAAGATCTGGATACAGTTTTTTAGAAATAGAATGCTCTTTGCTAAGAAATTTTCCATGCAGGCCTAGTTCACAGATTTTGTAAATGCACCTTCAAAAGGGTTTATTGCTTGAAACAAACTGAGTAGCTAAGACCCCACTTGGGAAGTCAATGCAAACTGTATCTCTACAGATTTCTCTTAAGAAATCTTAACCAAAGCCTTGCTGCCGCAATACTGTCCTCCAAGGCAGCTAATTCAATAGCTTTCCCTTTTCCAGAAGCCTTTACCTCTGTCTCTGGGTACTGACCCTCCTAAGCAGAAACAGGGACAAAAGTCACTGAATTTCCTTTTCAAGCATCTCACTAATTAAGAGTTCAACAGACCAAAAGAAAGACCCTCCTCCTGGCTTCCTGTCCAAAACCTATACATTTTAGCTGCAAACACTTACATCCTTGGTTTTTTTTGTACAACTGTGTTGAAGCACAACTTTGGAATCGGAGTATAACTCCTACTCATGGAGCAAGTGACTGAATCTTTTCTTAAGGTTACCCCTCTCTGTTTCATTAAAGCTTCCCCTTCCAGGATTAGCTCTACCAGCAAGTAACCTTTTATAAGCCAGATGCTCCCTATCTGCTGTGGAGGCTGCTAGGCAACTAATTACAGGGGTCCAGCACAGATTTATGAAATAAAGCTTTTATAGACCTTGGCTGCCCTTAAAGGAACCTGTTATCCCCTGACAACCTGTAAAAGAAATCAGGTACCCTTTTTCTCTGCATGAATGCCTTCCTATATGAACAAGATCAGAGCAGCTGTTGTAGGAGACACTGCTAGTCTTCAGGCAGGATTTAATTATTATGGCAGATGTTACCAGGTAATACTATTTAACATATGTCTGCTCAGCCATTCACAGGCAGACTTGTGCCCTTAGTCTACCAGAGCCATATAGCCACATACATATGGCACAGAACCAATAGATCTGACTTTTTAACAGAGATTATTAGTCAGTTCAGGTTTGTACTCTCTGTAGTCACATGGCTGCTATCAACTTGGAGAATGAACAGGAAAAGCTTCTTTCTGCTTGCATCCTTCCCTCTCCAAAAATGCAAAACCCAAAAAGCACTAACAAAATGAAAAATCCTTTCCCCTTGTCTCCCGTAATTAATTTTATTGTGAATGATGCTTAAGGATGTTGATAGATCATTTCAGTTATGAGAGGTTTGGGGTAGGGAACTCTATACAAGCAGAGGAAGAGTTTAATCTTTAAAATCGGAAGGGGTTTTTGTTTTGTTTTAGCTAAAGACCAAGATTCTTGAAAGAAAAAATTGTTGCTGTGCTATTTAACTCCCTTTGTGGCAGTGGTGGTGTCTGGGAAACATAAACAGGCAGTGATTTGAAAATACACAGATGCCATGTTACTTAAATCTCCCAGAGAAGCTGATGCTTCCAGGCTGTGCGAGTTTTTCAGGCCTGAAGGAAGGGTAATCATCTTAACATTTGTCATGTGTGTTCTCATTGGAGGCATGCACCTGTGCCAGACTGTGATGCTTATCTTCATGGACTGCTTTTAGTTTTACATCCTTTATATGTGCTGATTTTGCATTTTCAAAATAGAGGAAAGCATTGATTGGTGAAGATACAGTCATGTGACTATGAATGAAGTTGCCTATAAACTTGTATATGAGGTTTCAGTTGGGTTGGAGTACTACAAAACAAGGTTTTGGGGTTTGTTTCAAAAACATGCAAACATCTGCATTTTGACATTGATACCTCTGCTTAAAATAACTTCTACTATTTACTCCTGATTAAAACGATCTTGTTGAAAAGGCTATGAACAGTATAATAACTAGTATAGAGGCAAAGTGCAGGTCTGTTGTTTGTTCAGATCTTCTTACTGTGATTTGGAGGCTGGATGTAAACCTAAATCTGTTTTCTGTATTCTAGCAAAAATACCACCCCCAAACACTACTACTTAAGTTCATGTTTTTATCAAACATGGTCCTCATCTGAACGTAGGCCAGTGCTTCAGCAATGAAGACATAAACAGCTGAACGCTTTTCTAAAGTTTTTTTAACTTAGAGGTGTACAATATCTTACATGAATTAACTGCACCTCTTACTTTTCATCATCAACAGGTGCAAAAAACATACTCACGTACTCTTCCAATCTAGCCAATTTGCACACTACCTTTTTTTCATAGTGGTTAACATAGAAGTTACCATGCACCTAATTAGATATGCTGTAAAAAGGAGCAACTACTCAGAATGACCCTGTTACTTCTACACTCGATTTTACTGATCTTCTGTTGATCTGCTAACACTTTTTTCTGGATCACATAGGGTCAGCAGGGTTGCAGCTGTTGGACCTTTCTCTCTTTTGTGTACCACTGGTTGCCTAGGTCTTAAAGCTGAGGTCTAAGGCATGGAAATCAACCTTTTAGAGGGACACCAGCATCAGTTCTCTGCTGGCTGGTTTAGTGAGTTATTTACAGGAAATACAGAAAGCAGCATGACGTAACTTTCCTCAAATAAGGATCAAGGTCAGCTTGATAAAACTATAAGAGCAGGAAGAGTTGGTAGGAGTGCCCAAACTAACCTCAAAGGTAGTTCTACCTTCATTGCAGGGATTTGTGTTCTGACACCCAAGTTTATTTGGAGTCCTGCTTCATCCTTTTGGTTGTAAACTTGCCCTTGAAAACCTATATGTGCTTAACATTTTAATATAATGGACCTAATCTTAAGGTCTTAGCCCTACCCTGTTCAGGTAAGGTCCTGGCCAGAACAAATTATATATGTTTACCTCCACACTCAAATAATAGAACATATCACATCTGCCCACTATAGAGAATAATGATAATTTGACTAATTCAGTAAATGACAGTGTGTTCTCTAAGTAACAGACTATGCTGCAGGCTGTCAGCATTGCACTGCCTCCTGTGCCCTGTAGGCAAAGACAGTATTTTTGTTCCAAAAGCTTTGTTGAAGATGATGTTTTCTTTTTCTGCTTCCCTTTCTTATAATGCTCCATCAATTTCTGGAACAATGCAATTAGCAGTAATTATAAGGAGGCTGGCAGAATGAATAGTTTTCAGATGATTGTCTCAAAATTTCCTCTTCTAAATGACAACAGATCTGCCTCATATAAAGAAGGGTACAGAACAACTGCAGTAGCTCCCTTTCTAGAAGCAACTTCATTTATCGTTTCAGGAAGCTGATAGAAGAAAAAAGAAGGAAAGAAAAAAAAAAAGAAAAATTAATTATCTTCCAGCCATATTTATAATAGAGAAAGAATAGAAAATAGTTATTATGACAATTATTTTTGTTAAGATTATCACTGTGCATGGTGAGTATAATATAAATACCACTAAGACGAATATCCAAGTTTTCCATCTGATTAGCTGAAAAGGACTACTTGTGTAATTTTTTCAATTGTGCTGGTAGTCCAGAGGCTTTAAAATATATTTTCAAGACTTAGATGTAGGCTACTGCATGACCACTGAATGATTATTGCTGACTGTTGTCTCGTTTCTCTCCAAGAGACATGTGACACTCTCTCCAAAGAAAAACAGCAATAGAAAAACAGATTTCTAGTTACACATTAACCCAAGAGCAATATACAATCTTTTGTTATTTTTGGCGACATTTTAGATGTGAATATTAATCATATATATAAACGTCTATTCATAAAAAGGTGACATGCTGCATCATGATGCCCTGCCCTTGACCAGAATCAGTCGTGCAGCCAGGATGCCATTCACATTATTTGTGTAAGGTATGATTCTCCCAAATCACACTATCTGTGGTGGAACCAAAGAGTGGCATGACTCCTACCTGCATTTAAAAGGCATTTGCAGGATTGGCTGTTGCTGCTGGATGACCAGGATATCAAGGGCCCCTGGTGATCCACCAGAGCCATGGCATTGCTATCCTGTGTTTGCTATTGGTGATTGGGTGAGTTGTTATATGCTCATCCTTCCTACTCTCTCAATAAAGCTTTGTTTTATAATCTGTTGTCAGACTTTGTTACTGTTCATCCCACAGAAGGCCACGTATTTTAAAAATTTTTTACTGTGTAAGAAACTCACAGATGTTATACATACAAGACAGTTAGAAAAGTCATTCTTATTTCAAAAACAAGTAGTGTTTCCTTTCTGACATCTCGTTGTTTCCATGTATTCTGAGTTCCTAGTACAGGGCCTGAGGCAGTTAAAAGCTCTGTAGTGTCGTTCATTAAATTCATACAAGCTATTAGAACATATGAAAGTGAGTGGTTCACTCTGTGGTTTTGTTATACTGCTGGGCATATGTCATCCTGCTCTAAGTCCTCTATCATATAAAAAAAAAAAAAAGAAAGAACACCACTATGTCTGTATGGCAAAACAGTGCTCCACACTTTTTATGGGCAAATTCATTACTGGATACACTTTTCAGGTAGACGCAGGGAACATCTTTTCAGCTGCAGAGCCCTTAAAAGCAACAACACGGCTGATACTCTCAAAATGCTCATTTAAAAAGTAAAGGTCATGGACACAGTGTTTGTCACTATAAACTTTTCACTGAATGACATTAACAGATATCAGGTTAATCCTAAATGATTTGGTAAAAAGCCCAACCTTTTCTCAACAACTTTCTTGTAAGAAAAATTAACATGTGTTCAATAGGTATGCAAATATATATTTTGACCTTGTGCAATCATAGAATAAGGAAACAGCTTTCAAGTGCTGGGAACAGAGGTTTTATTTAAGCCATATATAAGGCCATGTGTAAGGGTGCATGTCAGCTTATGTAAATACTAATATTCACCATATAGCATTTAGCATGTTACATATATATATACACACACCTACTTGCCACTAAAAGACTTCACTGATGAAAATGCAGCTGAAGTAGAATTTTGTGTAATTCAGTCTAGACATCCAGCTGAATTGCTCAGAGGCCTGGATTTTGCTAGTAAAGGAGAAGGGACCTTTCTGCATTATGAAGCCCCTTTTGGGCAGTGTTTTGGTTTCGGCTGGGATAGAGTTAAATTTCTTTGTACTAGTAGCTGGTAGGGGGTATGTTTTGGATTTGTGCTGGAAACAGTGGTGATAATGCAGAGATATTTTAGTTGTTGCTAAGTAGCACTTACACTGGTCAAGGACTTGTTCAGCTCCCCGTGCTCTGCCGGGTGCACAAGAAGCTGGGAGGGGGCACAGCCAGGACAGCTGACCCCAACTGACCAACGGGATGTTCCATACCATATGACGACATGCTCAGTATATAAGCTGGGGGAAGAAGAAGGAAGGGAGGGACATTTGGAGTGATGGCGTTTGATTTCCCAAGTAACCGTTATGCGTGAGAGAGCCCTGCTTTCCTGGAGATGGCTGAACTCCTGCCTGTCCATGGGAAAGAGTGAATGAATTCCTTGTTTTGCTTTGCTTCTGCACGCAGCTTTTGCTTTACCTATTAAACTGTCTTTATCTCAACCCATGAGCTGCCTCACTTTTACTCTTCTGATTCTCTCCCCCGTCCCACCAGGGGGGAGTGAGCGAGCAGCTGCATGGTGCTTGGTTGCTGACTGGGGCTAAACCATGACAGGGAGGAAAATGTCCTACCGAGAATAGTTTGTAGATTGCTGGCTAGGGTATTGTGCTGGAAGAAGGGATGTTGCTTCAATAACCCTCAGACTTAAAAGGGCAGAAAGTCAGATGAAAAAATCTGGCAAGCACTGCACTGAACAATGACCATATAAATCAGCTTGAAACTGCTTCCTAGTCAGAGACCTGATACAGGTGGATGCTTTTTGGTATTAGGCATATAGAGCTCTGAGGTTTCAAGATGTACCCTGCCCTTCTGTGCTACCTAGTAGTGATCTTAAGTTTACCTCTTTCCCACATGCTACCATATAGGACAATAGGTGACGGGATATATGTGGGTCCTCTAGAGCTGAAAGATATCTCAAGTGCACACAACAAACAGAGAAATATTTTAAGGTTTTTCAGGTTAGCTAATCTTTTTAGAGCTATACTAATATACCTAAATATTCCCTTGAACAATGCATCCTTTTAGAAGTAATTTTAAATTAACTCTGTGACAAATAAATAGATCTTACATACTTAGGAAACCTCAAGACAGGCTTTTTAATTTATCAATAGGTATTTAACATATAGTAGCTGCACTCTCTAATCTAATTAAAGGATTATCTGACATACTTATTGCCTTGGTACCTAGCTCAAGAATTCCTGACACAGCTCTCCAGAGGTAAACGATGTCAATATTTTACAGAACTGTGGATTTCAGCTACTTCCCAGTGAATTAAGATATTCACAATATAAAAAAATGTCTCCTGTAGAGTCCACCCTAGATTCCATAGAACCAGCAGTTATGATAATTTCCAAGAATATCAGGAAACTGCTAAAAGTAACTGAATGTGGCAATCATGCCTTCAGGAAACTGACTTCTTAAGAAATATGGTTCAGTGACCTAATGTGGTTATTGGAGAACAACTATAGCCTGGATTAGGTTTGGGTTTTTTAATTCTCCTTTTTCTTTTTTTTTTTTTTTTTTGTGGTGCCAGTTCATGACACAAAGATGTAGTTATAGCTCTTAAGTCATCCTAGACTGGACTGACTCTCTGAGTTCTTTCTGGCTGTTGTCAAGGCCAAGAAGGACCAGCTGGCACCCAGTCAAAAATTTTAAGGAGCAATCCCTTCTGAAATCGTCTTGAGGAATGCCAGCTGGAGCATGTTGTAGCAGGGTCAGGGAACACACTTGTAAGTAAAGCAGGTGATGAGAGATCCAGGTCCTGTCTTGCTTCCTAGCCCTCTTTTTTTTCGCTGTGTACCTATGCCCTATAGTATCCACTACTAGCCAAAAAACTTGTGCATTAAGTCCTTGATTGCCTGATATTCTGAAACCACTATTTGAGGACTTTGTTTCCCAGAGGCCTGTCTAGACTCCTCTTAACCCAGGCTTCTTGTGCAGCAGGGAAGTGAGGAAACTGAGCTTAGTACAAGGACATCCATAGTATTTCAAGGAATTGGTACTACAGATTTTTGAAAACTAAGTTACTAAGTTTAATGGACTATTTAACTTAATTTGACCTCATATCTACTGTGAATCAGAAGTCAGCCAGAATTTCTGGCAAGGCTCTCCTGTCTTCTATTTTCCTTCTAGTTCCATGTACGAAGGACACTTAAAGATAATAAGAGATTGTTACCATCTCCTTCTTCACACTGCTTGCTCCAGTCAAGCCTTTTCTCAGAATACACATTTTACCTTGGGAGTGCAGGCCAGTGACGTAGAGCTGATAACCTCAGAATGTAGCCCTGAGGGCTTTACTGTGATTGAAATTTAATGAGGTATTAAGCCTTGGACCTCAAGAGGGTAGGTATTTTGAACACTTTGGAGAAATAAGACATGAATTCAAAATATAATACAAAATGACATCCTGGAATGTAAAAGGGAGTTTGCAGTTTGATAGAGAAGTATTTTACTCTGTCAAAATTCAGTGTCCAAAACTAAGGCATATGCTAGGCAAGTCATCATCAAATGTGGTCATTATCTTTATCTGATCAATAACTTTGCATAGAGGGACTGTAAATATCTTCTTCCTCAGCCTAAAATATTGATTTATGCTATTGACGTGATCCAGAATTAGGTCCTTCTGCAGTGAAATGACTCCAGTTATGTTAGAGCAGATGCATTTTATCTCAATGCAAATCTACTTCAGGTTTTCCTTTGCTGTTGATGGCTTGCAATCACTTCCATATGGTATGAGATTAAAACGGGCTGCTCAGGGGAATGAAAATACAAGATATGGCAATTATGCCCAATAATGAATGTTTGAAGAAGATAAATCAAGACATCCTGTGTAGTCATTTAGTGTTGAACAAAGGAAGGCCAAATACACTGTGCTTAGATTTTAGGTACAACACAGCCTACTGGAATGCCAAACCCATCCTATAGGGTATCCTAAAATTCATAGAAAGATTTTCTCAATATAGGATGCTCGAGAAAAAAACAGTACACTACGCAGGGAACCACAAAGCTCAGCAGAAAATTCGAAGTCGAGGTGAGGCTTATCACCTGACTACTTTCTCAAAGGCACTTGTGAGACAAAAGTCAGTCACAATATACAGCAAATCTCACATTTCTGTGCAAAGACATCTCTAATGTTGGGTTGATGCAGCAAAAATTAGGATAGAAGTTATGCCTATTTCCTCTGCCATCAGTCTGACAATTTCTAAGAAAAATCTGGTTTTGACAGCTGGGGTGATGTCTTCTGACACAGCTTATCTGTTACTGCTCTAAGCATAGTCTGGAGGAAAAGTTCTGTCTTTGGATTTACGCTAGTAAATCCCATCTTGAAGTTTTTTATCTAAGTCTAGCTGACTCATTGCTCAAAAAACCAAACAGTAAATAAAAACAGAGAAGAAAACTCACATTTGATTGACTAGCCCAGTGGTCTATTTTTTAGGATATAAAATATTCAGATTCACATCTGTTCTCTGATCCTTTGGAACTGAGTTACTCCTTGCAGAAGAAGGGATGTGGCCACAAGGTGATTGAGTATTCAAGGATGGGTCTGTCTGAGTCCCTTTTGTGGAGAATGTAGTGTTTTACAGAAATAAATGAGAATCTTATTCTCTAGCATAACTTTTCAAATCTTATGATAAGGTTGTTGGTCCTCCTTTGACTCCACAGACCTGTGTCTCCTGCAGGCACAGCATAACACTGTGCTTTCCCTCTGGGTTTCATATAGAGACATTGCACTCTGCAAACACAAGTGCAGCTTTCCAACACAGCTGTACCCAGGCAGGTCCTTTCTATGGCACTAACCCACTGGACATCTGCTGTGAGATCCTGCATCATCTACCATTTCAACACCTAGATTAGCTGAGGAGTCTGCCAGAACTGGTTGCTTGTGGCAATCACCATGCAAAAAAATCAGTTTTCTGTCTTCAGTACAAAACCCCCTTTGGGCATGATACCACTGAAAAGCATTATTTTCCTACAAGAAAAGACACTTCCATATTTTCTCCCCCTTACAAATCACGGTTCTGCCTCTGAGCCAACAGTCCTTCTAGAAGATAAATGAAATGTAGAGGATTGTGACAACATGTAAGGGTTGAAAATTAATGGTGGATTTAAGGAATTCTTCAGCTGTATGTGGCAAAAACAGTAGCCAAGAGAAGTTAAAGAAAGATTACATGTGTTCCGAATGCTGAGAGAAATTTAAAGGTTTAAGTGGACTATTAATCTAGGCCATCATCTGCCACAGGCTCAAATTACTATTAGTTCCATTGAATTTTGCCTTTGAAACGATTACAATTTAAGCAGCCCAGAGAGGAAAGAAAACAAGGTTTTTATATGTAGCATTAGATCTGTGAAAGGAGTGATGGTGTGGATGAGGTAAAATACCAATTTAAGTCTTACCATTTGGAACAGAACTGGCTTTCTTTTACTAGAAATAGGCAAAGTACAGATTTAACGTCACATATAAACAATGTATCAGTCATGGTCAGTACAAAAAGCCATTAAACTTTAGGGGAAAGTGAAATGACATGCACTGAAAATAATGTTTAACCTGCAGAAAGAGATCTTAATGTTTGATCTGTCATAATGTTATAAACTGTGGTTCATTTTTATTAAGAGATCCACAGTGAAAGAGAGCACTCCAGTAAAATGTGATTTGTTGTTTCATTAGTGCTAGATATGGCCATCCTTTCTTAAGTATCCAATACACTGAGCAGGGGCAAAAGAGAATTGTTGTTGGTGGAAGGGAAAAGGGCAGTGGAAAGAAATAGAGAATGTTCAAAATATCCATGTTAACTTTCATATAGAAACCTCTCAAGCCTCTGGATTTTCATCAGGCATGACTGATACCGTGCTGGTTGCCACAGCGCAAGATCAAAGCTGGAAAGGAGAGGGCAAAGAAAATACCAAGCACATATCATTCTGAGCATAAGTTGTAAGTCATTTCATACTTTCTAAGACACTAATTTCTGTCTAAAGATAATTTTCTTGGAAGGTTAGTTCCTTCTTTAGGTGTCTGTGCTTGGCTGTCAAAATCATAAAAAAAAAAAAGGGAAGAAACAAGGTTACCTCCTGATCTTTCTATTCCAAGTCTTCTCTGTTCTAGGCTTGATAACTATGATATTTTAATTGTGGCTATTGTTTATCTTAATATAAGAAGGAGTTATATGTTTGAAAACCTTGCATGAGATAAGGAGCAGTTGATGGTTTGCTGGGGTTTCTGATCCGAGAAGGAATATCTCTGAGGTTGCTTATCAACTGTATTATACCAAGAGGCATAACAGAGGATTGTTAGTAAAGCAGAAATGAACCTCCTTTGTGGATCACTGAATGTGAAATCACCTGACGTTTCCAGCCTCCAGGAACTGCAGGTGGCGCAATGGCTACTAATATAAAAACATGATGTGGATAACATAGTTACTGCTAGTTATACACGTGACATATGCGAAATCCATGTAGCATTTCAAGTAAATGAATCAGGTTAACTGGAAGAGAATATAGGTATCTGTTCTGTCCAAGAGGATAAAAAAAGCCCCATCAGAAAAACTTATGAAATAGGCCTGTGGCTGACTGAGCCTGCAGCATGGCTCTCAGGGCCAAGCTTTTCAGGGTCCCTAAAATTGCAGAAAGGTGCCTAATAGTTAAAACTTTGCCAGCTTCCTATCTACATCTTTAGGTGTCTAAACACCTTTAAAAATTCATCTGTATCTCCTAGGGATACAAGCCATGCCAACGTTTCTAGCCACTTGTTTATGAGTTACCATTAAGAGCCAAATGGAAGTGTTTACATGCATGTTTGGTTCATTTTAAATGTTGGGTTTGGATTTCCAGCCAAATAAGGGATTAGGTGTGGAATAGATACCACTAAAGTCTTAAAATGTGTTTTTCATAAGATTTTGTGTGTGGTAATATGCTTTGGGAAGATGTCCCAAACAGTTAATGCCCTTACAGTCTGAAATTATCTTCCATTTTCCAATGGATAACCCTATCAGTTTATCAGGTATTATGGCAACAGATTCCTCTGGCCTCTTTCAGGCCCGTTTCCACTTTGTATAAATAATTAATTGTTCCCTGAAGCAGGAACCTTGAACTAACTCCCCAATTTCCTAGGTGTATTCCCAGCAGTTGAATTTGTTTTACCTTATATAAATAATGAATGCAGCAACTATTACTGTATATTTTAGTATATATTTAGTATGTATTTTAGGCAAGTGTCTTAGTAGAGCATATGCTTGTGCAGAATTTTTGACAGTTCTAGCCAAAAACAAAGGTTTTGCAAATTTTCTGGCCATACTTTAACTACAGCTAGAACATCTTCTATTTTCCACTTGGAACCAAAGCAATCAGAACCCATCTGAAAATTCAAAAATTGACCCATTTAAATTTGAAACAGTTTCATGTTCAGGATTCTATTTTTAAACTGTAAATATTGCAGGCATATTTCTTACTTTAAGTAAAAATGTTTCTTCTGGCATAAAACTATTGTGTTTTGTTCTGTTTAATTCATAATTATTTCTTGTAACTTTTGTTTTTTTGCACATCTTACTTCTGCAAAAGTTGTAAGATAAATTTTTAAATGGCCATGAACCATCAACTCTTTCATACATTAGGAACCCTGACTCTGAGTCAGTATTTCAGAGGCTTGTTACTGAAGTCATTAGAGAAAAAATACGTTCTGTCCTTACTGAAAGGCAAATGGAAATGTTTTTGAATAATAGACGTTAGTCCTAGAAGGAAGCAGGGAGTCTGTAGGCTCTGTCTGTCGTTTGCTCCAAATGAGATAATCCACTAAAATTTGTGTCTGAAGTCATTACAAGAAACCATGCCTGGTCCAAAGGCCATATCTTAGTCCAAAAGCACATAATACAGATGAGATAAGTCATTGTAACTGAAATAATGTGGTTGTAAAATCTGTTTTTTTCATGATCCATCAACACTAACGTCACTCCCCCCCTTAATACTAGATAGCTTTTCAGTATTTGGAACTTATTATGGTTTATAACACTGCTGATTAGTGAGAACAGCATGCTTTGGATGATCATTGGGTTTGTAAATGACTTATGAGCCTCAATACCTTGTTTGTATGTGGTTTGCTGCTGAGCAGAATCCACAGCAGCCCAATCAGACTAATCGGTAAGGTTATGTCTGCACAGCTAAAAAATAAGCCCAGGATCAATCCTGGGCTTTGAGACAAAGTATTACAAACTAGTTTGTACTTGCACACTCTTTAGGGATGGTCCCTACCAGGGAGGCTTGTTTCAGAGGGGGAAAGAGACAGAACCGTTCAAAACAGAAAAGAGAAATGATCTAACAGCCAAGAGATGCTGATGCTTCTCAGCTTTCCATGCTTCCCCGGAGTTAGGTTGCTAAGTCAGAAATACCTTTCTCATGGAAAACACTAGAACGAGACACCCGCACTCACTTATACCCAATAGCCACTGTGTAAGCCACTTAGGAATCAGAATATTTTCACATATCCAGTCTGTCTGACCTGAAACGGTGTCCCCCAGTGCCTAAACTACCAGCCTATGGGATATGTCAGGGTAGGTGAATCGCCTTTTGATGTCATCCCAGCTGAATAGCCTTTGAGCCAAAGAATAAGTGTAGAGTCAAGAAACTGACTCTTTAGAGGGATGCTCACAGGATCCAGGATAGCTGGATGGGGGCAGATGCAGTTCCCCCAGTGCATGGTTTAATTAATTTCATAAAGAAGCAAATAGCACTACCCTGGTGGTTAGAACACTTCTGAATTTTTGGTGTTGCAAGTGATACTTCATATCCTGTGGTGAGAGGATACTCAGAAGGGTGCCTTCACCACTGCACAGCTGGGTATGATGGACACAAAGATGTACACCAGCTCATCCCAGAAAGTTTTATTCCTGTTGTGGGCATGCAGCTTGACCAAGGAGTCATGCTCTGAAAATCACATTGGATTTCACAAACAAAATAAGCTTAGGCATTAGCTAAGAGGCTGATGGAGGCATCAAATCTTGGAAGACTGCCTACCAGAAAGATAACACCTGTGGTTAAGTATCAGCTGAATGGGAGTGTTGAAAACTTCAAAGAAGCAATTTCTAATTCTGCAGTTAAATTCCTAAATGTATTTGCAATTATACATCAGCCAGACATGCCCAAATTTATAAGAAATGTATTTTAAAAAAGCAAAAGATTCCTCTTAGTACACTGGGTTTCACTGCTTTCCTGCGCTCTAAATAATCCTTATGGACAGATCCCCAGCAGGTATAAATACCTCTTTTCTTTATAACTCATTTCCTCTCTTTGTGTTTGGGAATCTTCTTTAACTGACCATCTCATCTCCTCCCACTGGATAATCTTTTAATAGCCTCAGTCATTTTCTGTTTTTCCTTGTCAAAACATATGCAATAAATTAACTTTAAGACAAGTTCTTTTTCTTGACTGGGTAAGTGCTCTCAACCACATAAATTTAAAGGCACCTTTTCATACTGTCAAGTGTTTTGCTGACATCTGTAATCATTAAGATTTTGTTTTCCCTGTATTTTGCAAGAAACATTTTCTCTATTTATTTACTTCCAAGCAGTTTGGGGCACATACGCAGCTAAGAAGTTTGCAAACCTTTAGTTGCTCAGACAGAGAAGTTAAGCTATTTCCTGCTGGAGCAGGATCAATACAGGTTTTAGGTGCCTGCCAATGGCCTTTTAAGGAAATTATCTTAAACAGCCTTCTGGACAATGATCCTTTCAGAATGCAGTGGAGTTCAGGCACATTTAGAGGTCATCCATTCCCCCATTAATTCTACCTTGCTGAGAAAAATGCTGAGGGAGGTACAATATAACAAATACCTTTTACTCCATCAATAAATTCTCTTTCCCTTTTTGGTACTGGCACATATTGCTACAATTAAGCCACAGTTGGACACAAAAGTACAATTATGCACTCTGCATTACTGTAGAAATGAAATAATTACTTCAAAATAAATGCTATTCAAATATCCTGGCAACCTGAATGGTTTCAGATGCGTACACTTTAAGACAATTTCAGATGAACATTTTGCAGTCTGAACTCACCTTACTGAAGATGCTGTAATGCAAAGGTACATATAGGGTCTTCCAAAGGTTAAGAGTTTACTTTCACACATAGGCTTACATAAAGTAAATTTTAAAAAGTATCTATATAACTCTATTTGGACACCATTTTATAAACAAAATCTTCAGACAAACAACTGACCTACAGTCTTGTTCTCACAGGAATTTGCAACTGGGCTGATTACAGCTTCAAGTCCTCAAGAAAAGTTCTTTAGATGGGAAGAAAGACTCCTTGTCTTCACAAGACAAGACCCTGGAGCAGATCTTTTCATTTCTAAGGACCTTGATTTAAGGTAAGATTTCTAAGGCATAAACGAGTTGAAGTATTTGTTAAACTTTTCTTCCATTCCCTTGTCCTAGAACAAAAAGGACTCTGTTACAAGTTCTAAAGTAAGTATTTTGGCTCAGAAATGCATTGACTGAGCAGGTATGGTCTTTTTGTATCTATCAGACCTCTATTATGAAGCCCTTGAATGTGAAGAACTGTATAACCTCTTCAATTTGGAACAGTCTCGTATCCCCCCAGTATAGTTAGAAAGACCTAATTATGTGCAGCACTTTTCCTGTATGTTGTTATTTCTGCTTTAGAGGCCATCTGAGAGAGGGGTCAGCAAGCTTTCTCCCTGCTGAAACACAGCATTCCTCCAATGGCGTTCATCTCATTTGACCAGTGGTATATGTAACAACTGGCAGGTTGTTTTTGATTTTTCATGGGAAATGATTATAGGTGCCCAGATATATACATAAAAAAAAGAGGTAATATAAAATAAATCAATATTCTAAAGTCTTGCCCTTTTCTTAAATATTTAAAATAACTATAAGAAATCTAGGGTTTCCATACTCATTACTACTGTCCTTTAGTCTGCCTGTTATGTTCATCATTAATTGCCCCTGTTAAACAAAACAAAACAAAACAAAAAACCACACACACCCCCAAAAAAGACTTCCTTATGTTTACCACTGAAAGCTTGTTATGGATAGTCTGTCTGTTTATGCATAAGCCCAAATGACTGGAAAAGCCCCTAAGAGAATACAGGCTTCACAAACTCGTATTGCTTTAATAGAATCGTGTCTCTAGGTTACCTAGTTTCAAAGTGACCCTGAGTATTCAGAGCCATTGTTAGGAATATCTTGTCACTCTCCATTGCATGAGTGGTCATTTATGCTATTAGGGTAATAAGTAGAATAGTTTTAGCATGATACAAACACGAGATTTGAGTAAGCTTCTGGGAAACCTCTGCAAATCCACAATGCTAATGGTTTAACCTCACAATTCTCCAATGGAAAATAAATTTTAATGGTTTTGCAGAGTCAATCTACATTTCAAGGCATGAATTTCCCCTAACTCCACACTACTTGACTCCTGTTAACTGCTAACCTTAAACAAATAAAAACCTTATTATCCCACATGTTTCATGGAGCTATACTGACATGGTTTCCTCCTCTGTGAAAGAAGAATAGGGCATTTCTCATCAGGTACTCAGAACAAGGAGGCTGGCAATTGTAACAGTAGAAGGGCATTTAAAAGTACCAGTAAATACATGTGACCAGAAAAACTATGTGGGGACACTTAGCAGGCTAACAACAGGATTAGAGGGTATTACCAGATGTAACACCTCGTTAAGGTCTGCAAGAGAGGAAAAAAAATATGGATTTGTTTCCCTGAAAGTGTTGAAGTTCTGTGCAGACAGAAGCCTTTTGCACAGCTGTGCTAGGTTACAGAAGCCAAAATTTTGGATATGGTCTCAGAAGAACTGTTACCTGCTTCACAGCCAAAGCTCCTACAAGCCTGTGCCAGCCCAAGGACGGCAATGTTTACCATGCTGGAAGCTGGTTCCAAGTGTTTTGTGCAGCAGTATTTTGTCTGGGTGATCAGAGGACTGGTAGGAAGAAAAGATCTCTTAGGAGACAGCAGATTTTTAGCAGGCATTTGTAACATCCTAGACCTTAATTATTACTAGGAAAAACAGCCTGTGAAATTCCAGGAAGCAAAGGTACTGTACATGCTAGCAAAGCCACAACTTCTGGTAAGAACTAGCTCCAAGGCAATAGAGAGAAATTCCGATTTTGATATTCTGATTTGGTAATAATGAAACAAGTCTCTGGTTTGTAGCTACTCGGCTGCTACACAAAAGTGTTTTCCAGCCAATCAGTGTACAGGACACGCTTTTGTGGGTTTCTAATCTTGTTCTTTTTTTGCCTTGTTCTGACTTCGCTAAACAACGCACATTGTATTAGCAGAGCAATGCATATTGATGTTTCCTAGTATTACAGTGAAAAGGGAATACTGATCTCCTTGCTCCCGTTATATGTTAGTGTTATCTCCCTTCAATGGATTACTTGGAGTTTATACATGTGCCCCAGAGTGATTTGTAATCACCATCTTTAGTTCTGCTGTCCTTGCAAAGCAAAATACTAAATAGTTCACTTGCATGTCTTTGCCATTTATTTAAATGACATTAAATATAACAATGAAAGGCCAGATTCTGCTACCCATTGTTGTATAAAAAATCCTGGGATGACTTGAAAGCATAGTATCGCTTTGTATGTGTAAGAAAACAGAACACAGCCTGCAAACAACAAGAAAATCCCTGAAAACATACTGGGACAGATTTTGCTCTCTTAAACAGTGATTGCAAGCCAGCAGGTTTCCCACTCACCTCCTTCTTAAGGCTCTGAAAGTTGTGGCAGGTTTGGATATTAAGTCCCTCATCTCCTTTGTATGCTTGGTTGAAGGGGGCAGGTACTGGGACATCAGAAGATATTACAGCTAAATGAGCTAAATTCAGCAGTAAAGCACAAGCTCTGGAATCCTGTAAGGAGAGTCTTTGCTAGCGGGTAGGTTGGGTCACTGAACCAGCCTTTAGTTGGTTTCATACGGGGAAGATGGCATTTACTTTTGTTACTGCGCTTCCATACACTTTGCTTTTCCCTGAGGGCAAAAGTTTGTAAGAAAAGTTGTAAGGTTGTCTTTCTGTTTTGTTTGTCTTGCTGGGGCTGGTTATTGCTCCTCCTTTTTTGGTGGGCTTGAGGGGTCTCCATTGCAGTGCCTGATTACAGATCCTGTTAGACGATAAACAGCAGTTTTGAATTACATTCTTCTATCCCAGTTCAGACCTCTTAGTTGCTTGATCCTTCATCAACAGCCTTTTCTTGCAGTGAGCAGAGCCCCCAAGGTCTGGGGTTCATGGTACAAAGCATTAACTGGGAGACTGAAAGAAATGCTTTAATAAACTGCCATGGTCATGCTACATGGCAGAAATCAGGATGTGCTGCTGAAAGGTTTGCTTTAATGTCTATACTGTAGATGTTTGTGTTGGACAGTACTTGTTCAGATATTGATTGTGAGGAGAAAAGTCTCTCTTTTCCAAGTCAGCTTTTATGTGGGAAGCAGACAACATGAGAGCATCTCGAATATTTGAAAATATAAAGTCCTGATAAGATAATACACCTCCACTTGTATTAATGCTCTTCTTGAAAGCCAGACAACAGAAAATGGCAATGAGAGTAACAAATACTTCAGTTAATGTAAGGGGAGAGCCAAGAAAAGTAGCGTTATCCACTTTATTCTAGAGAATTTTATGGTGAGAGAGCTGAATGCAGCCTGTGACAGGTTTCAAAAGACGTAAGTCAGGCAACGCACACTAATGCCTCTACCAGAGAAACGTATATGAAAGAGTTTTACACCTGACTTTCAATATGCAGGTATACACAACATTGCCAGTGGAAGGATCTGCTTGGTGGTTACCAGATTATGGTGTTCTTTGAACTTTCCAGCTCCAGAAAAATGCAGTGAAGACTTTGGTACTGAAGTTTAGTCATGATCATTCAGTCTCAGACATAATAACATTTTGTGCTGTGCTAATTTCACACAATTTAAGATCTTGAAATAAACCATTTATTTATTATAATCTTTCTCTGTCTGCAGCATATTATTGAAGCCCTGTTAGACATGCAACTATATTCAATAAGTATAGGCATAAGGATGGCATTATTTGCCCTTTATTTCCTTACTTTGGAGATGCCTAAATGTATAATAATAATAATGATTTAAAAGCAATTGCAGCAGTTTCCCTAGTTACATCAGATTTCTGCACCATTTAATTTGCTGCCAGCAAAAGCATGAGAAGTTGATGTCAGAAATAGTTATGAAGAATACTTAAAATATAAATTCAACATATGGCTTTTGCCTAAACTGAGCCAGGCGGTAATGACAGTGACTTCTCTGGCTGTCATGCTAGATAGTTTGTGAGCTTCAGCAGTTATCAATACCCACTGAAATACAAACGGAAATATTTTTAACATTTCTGTTGCCGTGATAGGATATATGAATCTGCATAATCCTGCACTTGCACATTTGTTGAATTAGGCAGTGGCATGAAATAGAAAATGCAGTCTTCCCAACATTTTATTTTATGTATAAACCACAGCATTTGTATCATCCATTAGGCCACAGCCACTAGGTTGTGATGCATGAATGGTCAAGATGATGATGATGATGCTGGTGGGGAAATAAGAATGAAATTATTTTAACAAAACTCTAAAGCAAACATCTATTTTTTCTTTCCATGTAAGCATCAGGCCTGATTATCAGACTGCAACATTTACGGAATGCACTTTGCATATTTTCATGAAGAAATTTCTTACACAGCGAGCCAGCTACTGAGAAGACAGATTTGTGTTTTGCATAAAGTCACTGAAATAAGCTTGCCAGGTTCCATCTGTCCTAGCTGTCATGATGCTCTTTGGGCAGGAGGTGGTGCTGTTGATTAGTGACAATGTAGCACAGCATTCTTCCAACCGAGGGAAGATCAATTTGCTATCACTGCAGTCATTCTTTATTGAACTTAAAAGAAGCAGCCATCTGGAACTTATTCCAGTATTTGACTTCAGTTACTTTACTGCTTAACAGTGACCTACAGAACAATTTAACCATGTTATTCTCCCCCTTTTTATGTAAATCAGAGAAAACAGCCAAAGAAAATAAGAGGTATAATGTGACACATAACATTTTGTTACCTGCATTAAAGCATAACATGGTCAGTTCCAAAAGAAAAAAAAACACATCAAAATATAATTTGTGGAAGTAAGAGAAAGGTTGTTATAGAATAAGTAAGAAAAAGATATTTTTTTTTTATCCAGGTGTTCCTAGACTTTTAAAGATTTCCATTCAATGGAGTCTTCATATGGGAAAAATCTTTCTTCTGCAATAAAGTGCAGAGTTCTGTTAAAAATCTTTAGTACCTTCAGAGCTTGTGAGACGCTGCAGACATCAGGCCTGTGCTCAAAAAAAATGAAGATAACAAGAACCCGCATTATGATTTTTCTCCCTCAAGCTGTTCTTATTCGGTTGAAAAATAACTTTTGAGATCAGACCTAGAAAACTGCTTGTTGGCAGCATGGACATTTCTAGTGATAGTCTCAGTCAGGATTCCCACTGCAGTGGCGTTTTTTTTCTCTTGTTCACTAAAGCTAACTTCACTTTTATTTAACTACTCTGAGACTACTATATCCACCAGAGACTACAGTCTTATTTTTCCATGTGACTAAATTAACTCAAGGAGTGTTAAGTTTTGTCCACAGGGTATTAGGACCTTATTAGAGGGCTGGACTGTAATTTGGAGTGTCCCATGTCAGGTTACCCAGATGATGGGTCCAGTTGTGTAGTAACTGCTTATTACTCCTCATGCATGCAGAGTCTGTAGGGATGGCTCTGCAGTCCTCCTCCTCTCCCCCAGCCTCTCATCCATCTCACATCCCATTCTCACTTTCCCAGCAGCATGACTAAGCTGCCTTGAGGACCGCAATCACAAGCAGTCAGGCCCCTTCTTCCCATCATTTTTTCTTCCACTATAAAGAGGAAACAAGGGAAGTGCTGTGGTTCTCATTTGCAGTGGGAGCTAATCCTGTAGTGTGAGGATATAAGAGTGGCTCAGCTAGACCAGTGCCAAAGGTCAATTTGCAAAGGATCTCATGTCCACCTGGCAGGGCCATAGCAAAAAAAAGTGTAAGAAAGAACATAAGCATAAGGCAAGCTTTCTCCTGACAACATGATCTCATTTTGAGGCAGTCACCAGTTTATGCTATGCCTGAGCAAATGATCATCTACTTTATAGTTCCTGCCTCTCTTGAATACAATTCTTTTTCAAATTCTTTCCTACTTTTGACTTCCACAACATGTTACAGTAATCGATGGCATCCTACCATTTAATGGGGTGATGTCTCGTTCTTCTTTTTACATTTACTTCCTGGTGAAAGGACTCTTGGGACAGGGTGGGGAGGGATGTTTCTCTAGTTGTTTTATGAGGTAAAATGAATAATTATTCATTGCCTGTCTCTTCAACATGTCATTTTTCACAACTCTGTAGCCTTTTTCCATATTGCCCTCACAGCTGAGTTATTTCCAGAAGAGACCTTTTTATTTCCAAAAGGGACCTTTTGGCTTTGTGAACTGTTCAGGATTCCACATGCACAAAGTAGCCAGCAGCATGTACCGAAGGAGAAAAATAAAACCACACCTTGGAATATGAAAATATCAAAATTAGTACCTGCAAAACAGTTATATCCTTAAAACTGCATGTATAAATTGATTACAAACCTTAAAATCTCTCTTTGGCACCAAAGTGTGTTTATTCCTTATTGAAAGAAGAAGAAACAGAAACGCAGGTAAGTCAGGCTCGTTACCCAATGCTACAGTGTTAGAGGTGAGATCATTTACAAGTTCTGAACCTGTAATTCAACACCACCTGCCTGTGCTACTCACCATTCTGGAGGTACTTCATCTGTTGCATGTCTTCATTAACGAATATTAACACCTGGGTTTTACATTTTGGGTCGTAACTGTAGAAAAGTCCTGACTCCAAACCATAGTAGTGGATGTCTTTGAAGAAAATTCTGCTCAAGAAAAGGTGATGAGGTTTACGCTTCCAGGTGCAAAAAAGATTAACAGTTTAGTTGCCATGAGATCCCCAGGTGTTTAGCTGGACATCCACTAGAGAGATTAGAGATGAAAAAAGGTGACATTTCATGATGTCATTTGTATCTGAGAGCCTTCAGTGCAAATTACAGAATGTGAGACTGCTCCATCAGGAATCCTTGGAGACCATTGTTATTTTTCAAAGTGTTTTCAAGTGCTTTCACAAAATATGCTTATCTTACATTTCTCTATGAAGTTACTTCTTCTGTCTCTTTGTTCCTCACCTGTTCTTCCTGTGACCTGTATTTTTACTTCCCAAATTGATTTCACTTTTCTTCTTAATAAAAAAAGAAAAACTGTAAAACTGTTTCTTTTCTTGGGTTTCTTATTGCCAGAAGACTTTTTCAGTTCTATGGCATAAAAATAAGTTTTCTATGAGATTTCCTACTTATGCTGTACTGCTTAGTCTCATGCTATTAAACAGAATCATTAAAATATACACTGTGCTTTTGACATTTTTTTGGCTTCTGCCCACACAACTCACAACTGCCTCTATACATACATAAACAAAATAAACATATATATGCACAAAGAGGACAAATGCAACCAAACCAATTGTTTCAGGATGAAGATCTTTCTGTATTAGGCTTTGACTCAATGGTTGGAACTCAGTGGTTGGGTTAGATTGCATTGCTTTAGACAACAATGTGTGCTTAGGCAAACCTTTTTTGGGCAGAGTCCTTCTGAGAAAGAGCAGCAGTGAACTCTTGAATTCCTTTTGCTCTCTCAAAGCAAGGTTTTAATAGTGTGAATTACAGGCTGAGGATCTTCAAAATATCAGGAAGCTGAAAAAAATGCCAGTAATATAACTGCCACGTGTTATGTAGAAAGTGTTGGTGTTCTGAAGTCTTCATTCACTCCTAGTTATGAATAATTGGTAAGATCTGTCCTACAAATCTCCCATTCCTTCAGACTTGGCTGAGAGACATCCCCATATTGTGGAGCAGACTAGAAGGCCTTGATGGTAAAGCATTTTCCATGACTGACTTTGTCATGCTGATATTAACCTGCAGCTGGTGCAGAGCTGGTAAACTGAATTGCAGAATGCTGGGTTTTGTCTTTTGTTCATGGAGCTGGATTGTAGGATAGGCAAGCTTGGTGGGGGCATTGTTATTTTACACTCCATTCCTGTTACATGTGATTTGCTGTGAGAAGAGTGACAAAATGTATGTATTAAGTATTGATACTTTCTGTCTTTGAATAGTATACAATTTTAATTACACCATTGTTCCCCAACCAATGAGATAATTGTACTTAATACCAAGGACAAAAGTAAAAATAGTTAACATGTTGTAACGGTGCATTCAACTTGAAAATGGCACTTTCAGAATAAATTAACCTGGGTATCGGAAGCAGTTCACACAGAAGTTATCATCATATGGGATATTCTTGTTCATAGCTAGTATTTGCTTTTCAAGGCCTCTACATGAATGATTTCTTCTAGGATTCAGTTCCCCTTTCCCTCTCAGGATAGTATGTGCAAGACATTAATTGATTTTATCATTATCAGTTTTGCAAAATTGTTAGAGAGTAGTCATGTTTTGGGGTAGAGTATCAGGAATAAGAATTATTACAATTTGTAACAGGAAAGTTATTTTTCTCTCATATATGTCTCTGTGTTATGTGAGAGAAAGAGAGAAAAAGATGTGCAGCTTCTAGAACTGGGAGAAACTGATACAATACACAACAGCCACTAGTGATTCACTATTACATGTGGGTTTTTTTTAAACAGAATACTAACTGGGATAGCACTTGTGATGCAGAAATTGAGTGGCAGCATGTGCCACAATAAATCCATTTGACCTACTGAAACCAAACTGTCTGTTGGCTTTTATAAAGGATGGCAATTCATGAGCTGTCTGCAAAGAAAATTAAATACTGAATAGGTTTGATGCTGTAGTTTTTAGCCTTCCTCCATATTGACCGACAGTTTCTTTCGGGAAGGGGGAAGAACCTTACTGCTGTTGTCTCTCTCTCCTGCTATTTGGCAGTGTACAAACACCCATTCCTTGTAACGTACAAGTTTACACTGATATCAGAAAAAGTTGTGCATGAGTGAGTAGGAACATCACAAATGGTCCCTGAACTGAAGAGTTCTATACATGGCTAAACTTCCATTAACTTCAATAATTACTTCTGCTCACAGCAGCACTTAAATTTTCCCCATGAAATTGCAGTGACGTGGCATGATATTTCAAATTTGTGAACACTTGGCAAATTCCTGGAACAGTTTTCATAGGATGTCTTCCATAAAGCGCAGGTCTTCCCTGTATCGGAAATATGATTTGACCTGTTATTACTTTTAAAGTTCCTCTTGAATATTCTTGGGAAAACACAGTAGTTACTGAATTTCTTTTCAGAATTTAAAAATGTTTTCTCAGTAACCTCTTTTCTCACAGTAGCTTTCATCTATTTACTGTACACTTTTTAAAGAACACTTTCATGGTAAGTTACTTTAATATTTGCTGCTTACGACATAAATAGGAAATGTTTCTAGACCCTGAATATTAATCTCCTTATTGCCTCTCTTTGAACACAGAAAGAATGTGCACTGCCAGAGGCTCAGCTTCATTGCAGTATTTTCCCATGATAAATATCTTTTCCCTTTCTTCAGCCCTGCAAAGTACTTTTGTCCTTTATTTGCCACTAATGCTTATGATAAAAAATTAAATTACTGTTCATCCTTTCAATAAGTTTCCCTCAGAGAATCTCTGCTAAAGAACAAACATTTAAAAGGGATGGAGAAGCTTTAGTTTTATACACAGCCCTACTATATTATTCATTGCAATGCATTTTTAATGTCACAGAAGGAAAAGTAAAATATATTTTAATTTCTGGGACTAGGCAGCAAAGTGATCCAGGGAATCGGAAATTCACAAAGGCTGAAGACAAATGCATATAGTGAACCCCCCACCCTCCGCTGAACCAAGTTCAAACCCGCCCAGCCTCTAGCAACCCGAAGCTTTTCATGGGGGATTTGTGAAAACTCTTACTGGTTGAAAATATCCTGAGACTGTCTCCATGGTACATAGACGCTGAGAACCTCTGACCTACAAGCATTCAATGTGCTTCAGACGATCTCTTTTTTCAGTGAAGAAATAGGTCAACAAGATTGAGATGATAAAAGAGAAAAGGCTGAAAACAAAGCTATAGCTATTAACATAGCTGTTGGGATTACGAAGAAGGTTTCTTCTACCTCTTCTCCTTCTCTTTACTTATAAAGAAACCAACCTCTTTTCTTTTGGAACATTTGTTCATAAACAAACTCATTTTGACTAAATAATTGCAATGATTTATGTGAGCATCCTTTTTAGTGTTTGAGTCCTGGGTACTATTTTACAAGAACAAAGAGTGAATAATGTTCTTTACTTTGTTTATGAATTGTCAGGGCTAATGGTTTTCTTTGTGCTGTATTCTCTTGGAATTCAGCAATTTATCTTCAATCCACAAGAGTTACAGCATCTAGTGAAGAATCGATTTACAAACCTCTCTGAACATAAGACTGCAGATTAAACCTTATGGACACCATGTTCTTCAAACATGAACGCACCTTTTATTCTACACAAAGATAGAATTGCATCATTGTTTGATATAATAAATGAAAAGCAGAGCAGGATTTTCAGCTTTTGTTCTGGAATTCACAACAAAGAGTCTAATCAACTGTAATTTTCAAGCATGCATTTTGAAGTTGTGAAATGTGTATGGTTAATAGATATTTCCACAGACTAAAAAACTTAATTTGCGTTGTAGTCTGCCAAACTTCTGATATCAAGCTCCCCCATTACATGAAACAAAACTGATCAGAAATTCAAGAATAATAGACACAGTCTACTTTTAAATGGTGACCGTAAGGGCTAATCATTTAAAACCCTTAATTATTTTAATGATTAAATCACCCTATTATAGAAGTAATTCTCACTTATTGGTAACTTGTTATTATTTCAACAGCCCCTTAAGTATTGTTAGGACCTTATTTTAACAGAAAAGGACAACATATGTCAGTGCAGGTAAGCGCAGATAGTTGATAATTCTCAAAAGGGGCCATTATTTTCTTTTGGAAAAGATGTTATTCAGCTGCTTGACAAAATCTACAACCAGTGTAAATCTTGGTAACATTACTGTGTCCCCTCAGTCATTTCTTTTTCACGTCCTGACCAAGGCAAAGATCAGAGTTGCCTTGAGATGCACAGTTTGATTATAGGCTGCAGGTGGATTTCTCATAAAGACTTCAGAAGGTTTTATGGAATTCATCACTTACCTAGACTAAAAGGAAGAGAGAGCACTTTATTATTGGTAAAGGCATTGGCTGTTAAAAACAGGAGAGTAGAAAATGCCAGTGTTCATGAAAGGCCTGTGGGAAGGAGGATTAAGTAAAAAAAATATATATCTGAGACTCCAAAAATGGTTGTAGTTGAAGCCAAATTTAATTTTGTTGAAAGGAAAGTTCTACGAGGAAGGCATTCAAGGTGACATTTAGGCAGTTTTTCAGTCCATTAATTCGTGTTGATGAAGAAATCTCATTATAGACTGGACAGGAAATATTCAGGGAAGCAAAACTAAATGCAGGAAAGAAAATTATTAGAAGACATAAACACAGAAATAGTTGGATAATCTTTACAAAGGTTAAGATACAAAAAGAAATCAGAGTTCTAGGGAAAGCTGAAAGTATGACGACATCGTAAGGAATGAAGGCATTGCTAAAACGAGACTGGCAAAAGTTTTGGAAAGAAAACAACTTATAGAGATCAGGAATACAAAAATGGAAAGAACGTAGGAAATGGCTAAGCTGAGAAGGAACACAGTGGCTATAGAAATATCTGATGTTAAAAAAATGTTTTAGGCATATTTTGACTCTGCAGTCAGTTTTGATGTAAGTATGTAATGGGAAAGAAGAAATATGAAAGAACTGGCTACAATTAATAGTCGACTTCGTAAAAAGATTCTGCTGGGATACTAATCAGGAAAATCATGGTGAGAGAAATAATTTGCAGATAGAAGCCATTTTAAAGAGTAAAAGAGATGACAGGTAGGGCAACTTCAAATCTGGCTGGAGCTGCACTGAGTGGGTATGCACACGTTGCTGGCTGATGAAGAAAGTGAGAAAGCCAATAATTACATTTGTAATTTTCATTGACCTTTTTTTTCAGCGTGGTTGGAAGCATTGTGGAAAGCTGCAAAGTCACATGGCATTCAGATGAGATGACTGAAGTTATAAAGGCTGTGTGTGAAGACTAGAGCATTGCAAAAAAGTTAATGAAAAATTAAACAAGTCAGAGCTTGGTATAATATAAGGAAGCATAGAATCACTATAGCTTTTCATCATATTCTTAAACTAGGCAGTAAGAATGATAAATGAGGTAGAGGGCATACCTTGAGATGATCTAAAGTTAAGGTCCCTAACTAACACAGATGACATCACACAGCTAAAAAAAAATGCTTGAATTATTGATGAATCAAATTAATAATTAACCTTGGAAGATTGGTTTGGTCAACTTTGACTCATAATAAATGCCAAGAAGATGAAGTGGCTGCAACATGAAAAAGAAGCAATAGGAAGGACAAGTGAAATGTGGCATCTGTGAAGTCAAATAATATGCAAGACTCCTATGTGCACAGAGGAAACTCAGCCACTGCTGAGATTTCCTTCAGAAAGAGAAGGAAAGGAGAAGTGCTTTGCAGGAACTGATGAAACTGTAAGCTGATAAAAACCTTACTTCTCAAAGTGCAAACATATCAAATCCATGCACTAGCAGACAGTAGTACTCTATGGGCTGGAAGCAGTTACTTTAAACGAGATAAACAACTGAGGCTTTTGGCATGAGACCCATTTGAAAGACACTGGGTATTAAGTGAAAAGATTTAACATGAAGAAGGTGAAAGGAAAATGGTATATAAAGCCAAGGAAAGCCATTGGATATATTGAAAAGATAATGGTAGTAACACTGCAGAAGATGTGACTGCTCAAAAAAATGTTAAAATAAATCATGGGAATGCACCAAACTCTGCCTAGTGGTCAACTGTCTGTTAGCTGTATGGCCTGATATTAGTTCAGGGATTAATAAAGGAAGGTGGTCTGTGCAGGAATGACCCATACAGCCTCTCTAGCCTGAAAAGATATTATGTGATGAAACGATGAGAAATGGACGAAAACAATGGATAACCTAATTCTCTGAACAAACAATTTAACTTCTGGACAGGAATGGAGGGGAATAGTATCCTTTGGGATATTTTGTCTTCTTCAGACATACCCTACATGTACTGTATTTGAATTAGCTGTAGGCACTTACTACGTAACCTCATTACCTTTTTTTTTTTTAATGCTGTTAGTAGAATGGAATAGAATGGAATTAGGGGCAAGGGAGTCGGTCTTCCCCAGCCCGCCCCACACCCCGCAGTGAGCTTTAAGCAGTGAAAGCACAGAACCTCTCCTGGTGAATCTCACACATATAAATTGATTTGTATGGCTCTTGTTGTGTACCAGGTAGATTAAGATATCGTGCATCGCTTGCAGGATTCTTTACCTTAGGTCTGATGTTTTCTGGTTTCACAATGCAGACAAATGCTGCTTCGCTCCTTGGGGCTGGGGTTGGAAGATGATCAATTTACTGTAAATATGAAGTAAAAAGAAAAAAACTCCTCATTTTCACCAGCCCTGCACTTCTGTGCGTATGGCACTGGCAGTCTACATAGCATTTTAGGTCTATTTACACTTGTGCAAAATTTTGCTATGTTCTCTTTTTACTGAAAAAGATTCACATATAGAAGTGGAAAAAAAAATGCTGGACCCTTTACTAATTTATTTCCAGAACATGTGTATTTTATGGATGCTATAAGGGAGACCCACATAGCTGGACCTCAAGGGCACGGTGGACATTGGGGAAGGGTGGCTTGTCTGCTCCCACTCCTTATGTCAGTGTATGTCATAGCAGGTAATTTATTAGATGCCCTGCAACAGTGTTAGTCCCTCAGGTGGATCAGCAGCTGTTAATTGCTTTTCTCCCCACCCTCCTGAGTTGTAGTACTTTACCCTCTGAAGGGAATGGCTTCCCTTTTTTCCCTCCTCAGACAGAATTGCCTTTGGCCTTCTGCTATCTTGCACTTTTGCTGCTGGAAGACTGGTACCTGAGAATTTATCTGATCATCTCTTAATTCTTTTTGGTCCTATTTACCGTATAACTAAGTCTTTTCTGATTAATGTGAGCATAAGAACGACCCAAGACATCTCAAATCGTTCCTATGGGAAAAGCCTAAAGTTTAAAATAGCTGAAGGTTGACAAAGTCCTTGTTTAAGCATTGCTTATGCATTTTTTTTCCTTAATCTGCAGTATCACTGTTCAGAAATGATCCACAGAATGCTGTTGCCTTATGTGAAGGGATATGTATTATCAGCATAAGTATTGCTTCAGCTGCCTAGAGTTCAATAATGTAAACCATCCTGCATAAGAACCAGGGGAGAAATATTAAATTCAGAACACATATGTGCCATTACAAATTTATCAGTGCAAATAAAAAAAGCCCACGTTCTTTCTGTCAAAGACTGTGCATGGAGGTATGCCATTTTGTACAGGCAGCACCTAATGATATTTCAGTCTTCTCACTCACTTATCAGAAAGAAACACACTTGCAGGACTGGGAATGAACACTTTCCCCTCTTTCAATCTCATATATTATTTAAAATTACAAAATATTACTTCAAAACTTACTACATAAATTCTGGAAAATGTGTAATACTTACCCTGCAGCATAACCAAGTTAAACTCAAATCCACTATGTGTGGAGAACTTTGCCAGCCAGCTAAGTAGAGTCTATAGACGTCCTGATACACTTGTGCAGTACTCAAGGACATCAATGGGGAGCAAGTGCGAAGATCAAGGGCAGTTAAATCCCTTACAGCCAATTCTTTTTATTTCAACCCTGCGTGTGTATAACTCTCTGGCTGACATACTCCTTTTACTACAGTATTGCAGAACAACCCTTTAAGGCCCTATTATTCAATGTGTAAACTTGTTTTAAACATATTGGTTGTTTTGTGCCAAAACTTAACTTGGTCAAGCAATCTCTGGAAATTTTTAGCATGTTTTTATTCCAATTTTTGCAGATTATCTTCAAATAAACAGGTGTATTTTTAGAGATGGTTTATTCAGAATCATTTAAGCATGATGTATATCTTCACTACATGTCTGCTCTGCCCAGCATTTTTTCTGTTCGGTTGCTTAAATCCAGTTTTTCTAGTTCTGCCCCATGAAGTATTTCTAAACAGGAAGGACAAAAATAAAATTACAAGACAACAGAGAAAATATTTTGGATGCAAAGTTTTTGGCATTTCTTATACATGTGACTTTCATCCCCTGTCACTATGCATTTTTCTGAGAAGCAGAATGGTCTGTCAAATATGGAGCTCAAGAGTAAGAGAAGCCTGAGCTTTAATTAAATGTTCCTGAATTCTTTTTGTTGATGACATGTATTCATTGTAAACTTTTTATATTCTTTTGTCACTGCGCAAATCTACAAAGACTAGAAGCTTTCCAAAGAGAAGCATGTTTTAGTTTTTTAAACAAGTCATAACTGTTTCAAACAGCAGTCTGGCACCTTTTTGCTTTAGATGGGCAATGAATAAACTACATAGTTTATGTTGTTAACAGCAGGTTTTTCTTAAACATTCTCTTCACAGAATCCTTAATTGCAAACTTTTTATATTACAACCACTAATACACCTAAAACATATTTTTAATGTTTTAAATCCTGCTTTTCTTTACTGATTTACTCAAAAGGTTAAATAACACTTCACACAAAGGGTTATCATAAATTAATGATGAGGAAAACATAACTTTACTTGCTTTCTTTCAAAGATTTCTGATATAACAAAGATATGCAATAGTAATTAAAAAAAAAACAACAAACAAACAATAAAAAAGCAAACCACTAAATCAAAACCCTAAACCACAGGAGTACGGGTTTGAGATTTCTGCCGAGAACATAATGCGCTCTGTGTTTCATACCCTGCTTCCTGACCTGAAGAGGTTACTTGACCTTTAGCCTTTGGGGATGCTGAATACCAGTAAAAATGTGCTCTGGAAGTAAAAGAAAGGGAAGGTTTCCTAGTAATTCATGGTAGTTGAATAGACAGACATCACAAGGCTAATTGAACTTCTATTCCAGCTCCATTAGTCAGTTACCCCTATGAACTAAGTCACTTCTCTGTTCTTTGCCTTCTCCACCAAATTTTAGACTGAAATATCTGATCAGGCTAAAATAATTTTGGGGACATGTATCTGTAGAGAGATTGACACTGTTAGGGGTTGATCCATTTTGAATGCTTATGTACTGTTGCACAAGAAAGAAATCTTAAAGGGCTTTTAGAGGATACTTAAGAGTTTTGTTCTTTGCAATGAAATTGGCTTAAAAAATACCCACTTCACCTTATTCCAGACCACTGCTACTGTCTTGCAGTTATTGACCCCTCTTTTTGTGCCAATGCCAAAGTTTTTGGGGAGCAGATAGGGGAAAAGAGATTTTTTTAACATGGATCATTTCACTGTGCAGACTTAATATATATTTTGATGATTCAGAGGGGGTGAATCAGAATTCAGTTCAGAAACTAAATTCTGAGGATATCTGCTGTATTACAGGTCTCTGTGAGACATACACTGAATCTTAATGAAAGATTTGTAGATTGAGGTATGTATATGTGTTGTAGGTTAATCCCAGTTGGCAGTTAAACACCACACAGCTGCTTGCACTCTCTCCCATGGCACACCTCTAGTGGGGGAAGAGGAAAGGGAAAATAAAAGCAAGAAAACTTGGAGGTCAAGATAACAACAGCAATTAACAACAACAACAACAACAGTGATGTAAGTGAAGGATAAGTGGAAGAACAGAGAAGAAAACTAAACAAAACCAGTGATGTAAAGTCAACCACTCACCACCTCCCATGAGTAGAATGATGCACAGCCTGTTCCTGAGCAAAACATAGCTAATCCTCCTAAACTCCCCTGTTTTCCCTTTCATGGTTGAGCATGATATTATATGGTATGCAGTATCTCTCTGGTTAGTTTGTGTCGTCTGCCCAGTTGTCTCCCCTCCCAATCTATTACACAGCCTCCCAGTCTATTCAATTGGGGGAGCAGAGTGAGAAACAGAGAAAGGCTTGACACTATACAAGCACTGATCAGAAAAAGCTATAACATTAGTCTGTTTCAGTATCATTTTGGTCAGAAATCTAAAACACAGCCCCATATGAGCTGCTATGAAGAAAATTGACTCTATCCTAGCCAGGCCCAGTACAATATATATTGCATAATTTTTTTGAAACTGATAGTAACTTTTCTCCCCTGCCAAGAACAAAGTCAGAATTATTGCATAAGTTTCTTCTATAATAGCTGGTAAGCAATTAAAAACAATTTATAGACTGCAGTTCCTTGCTCTGCTCAAGGTGATTGCAGAAGAAATGCAGAATCCCAGATTAAAGACGTTGCAGGAAAAAGTTTGCATTTTTTTTAACTTTTAAGGGATAAAAAACATATCTCAAGCTGTTGTATGATGTGATTGCCCATATGGTTCCACACTTACAAATTACAGAATACCTTAGGTCTTAAAAATATTCATTTACCTTTGCAGCAGTGTACTAAAGTATCTGTTTGTAAAACAGGGCGAAATTCTGTGCTCAGATACTATGTTCAGAAAAGCCAGATTGTTTTTGGGCAAAATTATTTTAAAATATTTATCATATTGATTGATTTTTTTTTTTGTTTCAAATTCTATCTCTCCAAAAACCTTGAAAGCACATCAAGGTTCGAAGTGTTTTGTTTTGGTAGTGTATACCTGATAAACAACTGTATATTGAAAGACTTCTTGGAGGCCAGCTAAAAATCACGCTCCGACAGACTTTAGATCCCATTCCTAGGACGGTTTCAACTGTTCTGGTCCTATTTGCAATGTGTAGTTCTTCCATAACATCCTACTTTCTCTACATCCTGTAATCTATTTTTTCTCTGAAGCCTACAAACTTTGCATATTCTGAAAATAACAATATTCCAATCTCCTTTCCTTTTTTCCCCATGGATATATATCTGAGCTCCCACTGCTCACAGCAATTTGTAAGGCTTTGTTTCTGCTGACAGATGTTTTACAGAACTCAGAAGAACGTGGTGTCTACACAGCACTGTAGGAACTTGAGTGACCCCATGCAGATAAGCTCATTTGTGTTACGTGTTTAAATCAATAACTTGTAGGAAGATGGTTAAGTTGTACAACATTGTTAACAATATCTTTGATAATGCACCCTGAAAATATGATCCTTGGAATACGCCACTGTTGTTCAATACTAAGGAACACAACAGTGTAAAAAACAGGATTTTGCTTCCAAAAAGGAAGCACATTGGTACAAATAAACAGATTAAATATTTGAAAAGCTTGCAAATTAGTTCAGCTATACAAAACAAATTACTGACATTACGGTCAAATAAATATAAATCTTAAATAAAACACCAACCTTTAGAAAAATCAGTTTTCATTTATTTGTTTTCTTAGGCAAATAAAATACTGTCCCCAAGGAAACTCACAAATCTTTCAAGTTCCTTATTTCCTCAGGCCACCTCTGCCACATGCTCTGTCTTCCTGCACCATTCCAAAGTTGTGATCAAAGTTTTTCCTTATTAGGCACTGAAAGAGAGGGACGGGTGAAATTGTTTTGGGAGGAACAATTCACTATTGTCTAAAATTTCTGAAGAAATTTTCTTGTGGGCAAGTAAAGGCTTGTTTGGTAAGAGTATTGATTCCTGTCAGAGATTATTGTATCTTCTAATGCACTGCCAGGTAGGAATTATGCTCATGCACTTGAGGGAATTGCAAAAATAATAGATGATTCAGATGGCTCTGTACACAGGACTGATAGTGATTAGTATATAGAAATAGAAAATACAGTTTATGTATTGTCCATGCACCCTGTTCTTCTGATATTTATAAATTAATAGAAATAAATGACAAACTGGTTATGCAAGATGTTAAAACTTGCATCTTTCTATTGCATTTTAGTTGGCTGAGTATTTGAATTTTCTCACCTTTGATGCCTGGGATGACAGCCCAGATCCTTGTCTGGTACTATTGCAATACTAAGTATACCAATTAACAATCACCAAAAATGCTTTCGCATTGACTAGTTTGCTGAAAGTACCTTATTCAGTTCTAATACTTTGAATCACTGGCTCTAGTTCTTCTTCCAGCCTTTCACTACATACAAGAGTCTCATATTTAGCAGTCACCAAGTCTGCTGAAGTCAGTCTGTATTGCTGCGTTTTTTTAAGAGAAGAAAGGACCTCTCATTGCTGGCTGAGTCTACAAATATTTATTGTGACATCCTTGGTATAAAAGGACCATGAAAGTAAACAGGGTTTGGCAAATTTTTCAAATTGAAAATTCATCACGTTGTAACTGCAAGTAATGTGCATGTTTCATATCACAACCCTGCATGCTAACATTATTCAAAGAAAATGCCCTTGATAAACCCTATCATTTTCACACTTTGAGTGTAAAGTGTTGAAATAAAACGCTGATGAAGCATGAAGTGTTGAAGTAGCATGTTATTTTCAACATTTTATCTGTCATTTACCATTTATTTCAACATCTTATATATAGCATTAAATACTCATCTGTCAAGTAAGTGTTTGAAGGCCTGAGGACATGGAGATGCCTCTGAGCTGCAGCAAACACTGAGGCACCACTAGTGGGTCAGAGGTTGCAAGAGGAAGACTGAAGTAACTATGAATGTTAAAGGGCTAAAGACCGCAGGAACATCTGTGGAGATCCAGGGGCAGTGGAGGTGTGAGGCAGCACTGAAGGGGTTCCGGACAGAAAGCTCTTTAAGAACAACATGAGATTAGCTGAGGATAGCAGGACACAACCATACACCTTTCATACAAGGGTATGAATGTGTAGTGATGAGAGATCACTACCTGCTCATAGCAGCAGGTATTTGTGGATGCCTGGTATCAAGATGCATTGCACTGACCTTTCAATCCTGGATATGTTGTGGGCAACTCTCTCACTTCTGTGCAATGGAAAATTCCTTAGACAGTGCCATCCACATTTCTGAGGCCCATTGCCACCTTTTCTGCAACATCACAATCATTTCAGAAAAAACACATTGGTTTGAAGGTTTTTATGGTCAATGAAGGGCTTGTCTACCTTGTAGCCAAATTAATTTGAGATCTATATTTAAAGTGTATTAAAGTGCAATGAATCCTCATGTGAGCATCTTTTGAAGGGAACTAAGTGAAATACTTCCACTATATATCTGAGACTGCCCACATGACTGTTTAATGTTCTTTAAATACTCTACTTCATATTCAGACCTTTAATTAATTTGAACTAATACATCTTGATGTCTTTGATTCAAAACTCTTGGAAATAAGCTTTTCAACATTTTTTTTGGTGAGCCAGCTTAAAGAAAAAGGTAGGAGTAGGCAGGACACTATTCTCCAATTCTTCATCCTCAGGAGTTGCATCAGTACTCATGTACTGATGCAAGGGAGGGAGCTCAAAAGAGGGTTCCCTGCCTCTTTTCTTTTTTCTACCTTATCACTTTCTCCCAGTCCTAGCAGCTTTGGACCAGGACCCACTTCAGCTACCTTAGGCCTATTGTGATGACTATCTAATTGCCCAAGGCATGAGGTAGTTCAGTAGTTCCCTAGTAACCTGGATTCGGCCTGTGTCTCACAGGCTTTGTGAAGAGGTTTGCTCTTATGAGACCTGGACATACAGGAGATGGAAATATTTTCTCAGGATTCACCAAGGGATGGTCCAGTGTTTGGACTAGGCTTAAGTACTGGCACTTACAGGTACTTCAACAGCAACTCATACTGCTTTCCTGGCAGGACAAGCAGAACTCAGAAACTCTACCCCGCCCCACTCCCTAGAGTTTCACTAGCAAATTGAATAGGAAGGCGGAGCTCTTTTACCTTAAAGGCGAATGTTGCCATTAACTGGTACATACATTCATATAGTAGTGTGAATGGGGTAAGCTCCTGTCACAGGAAAAGAATAAATAAAACAGCATATGCTCTACAAAAGCTGCTTGAGCACACACCTATGTTTTTAATACTTATATGGAAAATCAGTGCCAGCAAACTATTACTCAGCTACTTCACAGGCTGAGCAAAATTAAAACACAGAAAACAGCCTAATTTAGGTCTCATATTGCAAATAAAGCACTAAATGAGGTAACCTTGTATTGGAAAAACAACTTTTTTTCCAATGTGTTCTCAGGCACAGGACCTATGTTTCCACAACACAAATATATATTTGTATAACATTTAAATATAAACCCACTGCAACTAAAACATATAGTAATTTATTTTTCTTATTCTGGACAAGGTCTTTTTAAGATAAACAAAAATTCTGTTGTCTTACCAATGTGATTTTTTTCCTGGTAGGAGAACAAGAGCTAAAATACTTAATATTCTTCAAAACCTTCCCAATATGGCAGTTATCTGTTCATTAACTACTGGTCAATTGAATTTTTCAGGGGCACAAACTGAGATGAAACCCAACTATGTTGACATATATTTAGTGACATCACACGACAGTGCATTCTACATTGATCTGGCATGTCGGATCACATACTTTTTATCATTCAGCACTTGTTGAAACAATGAACCAAAATTATCCTGTCTTAATTTTGTTCACTTGTGTAGAGTTGCTCAAAGGAGGAGTCTGAAACACTGGCTCTCACTTTCTGACATCATTACCATGGTGACGTTTTACTTCTCAAATAAACCCATGATTTACCATAACAGTTGAAAGTTACCATAATGGCTAGCTTTAGCAGTTGTCTCAGAAAATGCCTGAAGGTCAGTGTTGTTTTACTGAATCCCCTAAAATCATACATAATAGGAAAGTACAAAAAACATAACAATATTTTGTGGCAGTTTCTAAAATTTTTTTTGGTCTGTAATTTTTACCAGTCCTTGTATGCAGAAAAACTCCCACCCGAAAACCAAACCCCCAAAATCCCCAAAGGTGGTCTTTTTATGTTTGTATTTTACCCTCCTGCCTAGTCTGGCCTTTTCCTCCTTTTTTTGATTAGCAAAATAGAAAGTTTGGTAAGAAAACACTTCAATTTCCGGTTTGCATACCTTGTGCGGCCTCAGCAGGAGTTATAGAAGAAGGTTCCCTGGCACAGGGTGAGTAGATCCCACTGCTCACCCCAGATGATGTATGGCGATCTCCCTCCACTGTCATTCTTTCCTGCTTTTTCCTTCCGACTCCTGACTGCATGCTCCTGCTGCTGTGTGCTTTGCACCTGTTGTGAACTCCACTGTGAGCTAATCGAATTCACTAACCTTGCAAAAAGTCAATGTTTTTAATTTTTTTTTTAAATGAATTGTTGTTTTCTATTCTGTGGATTGAATCAGCTTCAGGAAAGCTCTAATGAGTGCTAGAGCCAGTGAAAAGGAAGGGTGGAACTACAAAAGGTAGTTAAAATACATGCAGAGAAGGGAAGACCTCTGGTTTGGTGACAATAGCATCTTAGACTGACTAAGCTTTGCATGGAAACATAGCTTAACTGTCTTTGTAAGTAACTCATTTCTTGATTATCACTTACCCACGGTCCATATCGGGAAAATGAGTTCACCGTTGTAAGCTGTTCCTACTTGAAAGGAAGATTATCCAGGTTAGTGATTCTTAATTACACTCTCTTGTTGCCTTTCTACTAACAAGAAATGAAACAGCCTTTTGGTATGTCATTGCTAATTTCAGGCACGCATGGAAATAAAAAGGTAAAAGTGAAAGGCCAATATTATCTACAAAAGAACTGGCATCCTAAAGCAATATTTATTTTGCAAACTGATGTGTATATGGATAGACATGTTTATTAGTACTCTAGCCCCATCACAGGGGATTCTATTTAACCATCAAAATGAGACTCTTATTTCAGATTGCAAATTAAATGTTTGGTCCTGGGAAAAACTTAGAAGCAGTGAACTGATTGTAACCAAATAGCAGCTTCTGACATACTCTCAGGCTACAGCCTGAAAACAGGAAACACTGGAGACAACTATCTGATGCCACTGAAGATCAATATAACCCAAGACTAAGCACTCCCTGTTTCATAAACTTTATATTTTCTCATAAGAAATGCCTGATTTCTCTGGTGCAGCAGGGCAGGCACTGAGAGGCTTAGTTATATAATAGGTTCCATATTAATAGTTGCTTGTCACTGATTTTTATATCCTGCATTTAAGGATATTAATTTCAGAGGAAAGTATTTCTACTGTGCTGATTGTGGGGAGGCTTGTACTGTGGAGACTTTCAAACAGCATAATTAAATGATTTTCCATCATCCTTATGCCAAAACACTCATAGATTTACACCTACCTTTGATAGTTTGAGAATGTTATCTACACTGTATTGAAGATAAATGACTCAATGCAAATGGAGGAGATTCCGCAGGTAAAAACAATCCTTACTGCCACAATGAATAGTGCTAGAGGCTGAATGCAGCAGCGCATCTCCTCTTCCCTTGTGATAGACAGTGTAGGCTGCTCCTGCTCTGCACCAGCAGTGCCTACAGAAGGGCTACAGCATCCTCAGACCTTCCTCCCTGCCATTCTAATAAAGTCAGGTCATGGAAATCCAACAAGCTGTAGAGGGTTTGCCACATAGACCTTGCAATGTTTAGCCCTTATGGTTGGACCTCATGATCTTAGAGGTCTTTCCAACCTTAACAATTCTATGATTCTAAGATTCATTTCTATCCTAGGGGCCGATATAGCTTCCATAACCATAGCATGGGAAGCTATGGACACAGAAATGAGGAGGTGAGGCCTGGAGCAATCTGCACCAGGAGAGCTGATGCAAAGGCACAGGCTGCTCTCCTTAAAACATGAGTGAAAAAGCTTTCTGTGAATTGGAAAGGACACATCGAAGACAGTGATCAGCTTACCCCTGGGTAAATGTGCCCGTGCTAGAGCAGGTCTGAAACACTTTAAGTGCTTTGCCAAGTTTTCAGAATTTCTTTTTTTTTTTAGAGCTGGGATAGCTTAACTTCCTGTGGGTCAACCTTTTACTCATTCTTTTCCAAACTGCCTTAAAGCCTCATTCTGGATTTATTCTCACTAGTGACAGCTGTGAAAAAGTGTTTTGTTACAAAATGCTGATACTATGAAAATTAATGGTGTTGGTTTTAACTGAAGTTTCCTCCAAACAGCTTCTCAGGGCTAGGATGGAGCTTCTGCTCAGAGTGAATACACTGATGTTTGAACTAGTTATTTCAGTGGATGATTTCCAGGCATATGCTATTAACTTCTCAACAGCTCTTACACTAAAGGAGCATACACAAAAGAATGCAAATTTTCTATTACACTCTAAACTGGAAAGACCTTTAATAACAAGAGAAGCTAGGAAAGAGGTTCTGAAAGATCTAGTGAAAACAATTTAGCAATCTGTTTATTATTTTCTGAGCATGGGTTTTGCTCAGGTCTGGAGAAGAGAGGAAGAAAACGTGAAACCACAAAACAGGAAGAAATGTGTGTGTATTGTATTATCATATGTACCGATAATATGGATAAAACCCATCTTTGTCCTAGAAGGCATTTATCACTAGGCTAGAATGAAATCATGGGAGGAGAGAGAGGTTTAAAATCAGGGTGCAGTGTTTAGTGTTTCTCTGCATTATCATGAGACAGACAAGAAGTGAAGTATCCCTGCCTGGTTTAGTTTTGGTTTATACCAACCTGTTGATCAGGTGAGATATAGGTAGGTATAAAGGAGGTAGAGAAAAGATGGTGGTTTGTTTAAAGTGAAGGGAAATGATGTAGAGCTAAACTTCTCAAAGGATGTTGTTTTTCTAACACTCCCTTATTTTTTCTGAGATTCTGCCTCAAAGGAGAAATAAAAAGGGCAGCCTTTTGCATATGATAAATATGTTGGAGATGTTTGGAGTAAAAGATTTTATTTCTGGAAATTACTAGTATAGATCAGGGTTTTCTTGTCTAGCAAAGACAAACTTGATTTTTGTTTCTTTAACACTGGGAAACTGAATTTCATATCCTCTCTTTCTTGCTGAATGCCAGCAGAAATATGCAAAAATATTTCCACAGTTGAAGACAGCAAACCATCAGGTGGTACTTGGTCAATCTTTCCTGTCAAAGCTGTTCCACTTGGCATAAATTACTTCCATATTAATTGAGACAGAGTGAAAGAGAACAAGAACAGCTTAATGGCTTTGGAATGCCTCTAGTGCTTTGTAGGTGCTGAAGTGAAGTAACTAAATAATTGGCTGAATAAATTTACCCAAGCTTAGTGGAAATGTAACCACTCTACCACATTTCTCTTTTTCTAAAAGAAAGGAGATATCTGGCTGAACAGGGAACTTTTGCTGGGACTCAGGGAAAAAAAGGAGAGTCCATCACTTTTGGAAGAAGGGGCGGGCAACTCCGGAAGATTACTGGGATCTTGTTAGGTCATGCAGAGAGAAAATTAGAAGGGCAAAAGCCCAGCTAGAATTCAGTCTGGCCACTGTTGTAAGAGATAACAAAAATGGTTTTACAAATACATTAACAACAAAAAGAGAGCCAAGGAGAATCTCCATTTTTATTGGATGCAGGGAGGACCATTGCCACTGAGGATGAGGAAAAAGCTGCGGTACTTAATACCTTCTTTGCCTTGGTCTTTAATAGTCAGACCAGTTATCCCCAGGGTATTCAAGACCCTGAGCTGGAAGGCAGGAACAGAGAAGAGAATAAACACCCCATAACTGAGGAGGAAGAAGTTCATAACTTGCTGAGCTACCTGAACACCCTCAAGTCTACAGGGCCAGATGCAATCCACCCAAGAGTACTGAGGGAGCTGGCAGAGGAGCTCGCCAAGCCACTCTCCATCATTTATCAGCAGTCCTGGTTAACAGGGGAGGTCGCACATCACTGGAGGCTTGCCGATGTGATGCCCATCTACAAGAAGGGTCGGAAGGAGTATCCGGGGAACTACAGGGCAGTCAGCCTGACCTTGGTACTGGAGGAGGTTATGGAACAGTTGATCTTGAGTGAGCTCACCAGGGAAGTGCAGGACAACCAGGGCATCAGGCCCAGCCAGCATGGCTTCATGAAAGGAGGTCCTGCCTGACCAACCTGATCTCCTTCTATGACCATGTGACCCACTTAGTGGATGAGGAAAAGGCTGTGGTTATTGTCTACCTGGGCTTCAGTAAAGCCTTTGACACTGTCTCCCAGAGCATCCTCCTAGAGAAGCTGGTGGCTCATGGCCTGGAGGGGTGTACTTTTTGCTGGGTAAAAAGCTGGCTGGATGGCCAAGCCCAGAGAGTTGTGGTGAACGGAGCTAAATCCAGTTGGTGGCCTGTCATGAGCGGGTTTCCCCAGGGCTCAGTATTGGGGCCAGTTCTGTTTAATATCTTTATCAATGATATTAGTCATCCCCCTGGATGAGGTGATTGAGTATACCGTGAGTAAGTTTGCAGATGACACCAAGTTGGGTGGGAGTGTCGTCTGCTTGAGGGTAGGAAGGCTCTACAGGGGGATCTGGACAGGCAGAGGTCAATTGCGTGAGGCTGAACAAGGCAAGTGCCAAGTCCTGCACTTGGGTCACAACAATCCCATGCAAGGCTACAGGTTTGGAGAAGAATGGCTGGAAAGCTGCCCAGCACAGAAGGACCTGGGGGTGTTGGTTGACAGCCAGCTGAACGTGAGCCAGCAGTGTGCCCAGGTGGCCAGGAAGGCCAACAGCATCCTGGCTTGTATCAGGAATAGTGTGGCCAGCAGGAGCAGGGAAGTGATCGTGCCCCTGTACTTGGCACTGGTGAGGCCGCACCTCGAGTACTGTGTGCAGTTTTGGGTCCATCACTACAAGAAAGACATTGAGGTGCTGGAGCATGTCCAAAGAAGGGCAACAAAGCTGGTGAAGAGTGTAAAGCATAAGACTTATGAAGAGTGACTGAAGGAACTGGGATTGTTTAGCCTGGAGAAGAGGAGGCTGAGGGGAGACCTTATTGCCCTCTACAACTACCTGAAAGGAGGTTGTAGTGAGGTGGTTGTAAGTCTCTTTTCCCAGGTAATAAGTGATAGGGCAAGAGGAAATGGCCTCAAGTTGTACCAGGGGAGGTTTAGATTGGATATTAGGAAAAATATCTTCACCAAAAGTATTGTCAAGCATTGGAACAGGGTGCCCAGAGAGGTGATTGAGTCACCATCCCTGGAGGTATTTAAAAGACATGTACATGTGGCACTTCAGGACATGGTTTAGGAGGGATGGTGGTGTTGGCTTGGTGGTTGGACTTGATGATCTTAGAGGTCTTTTCCAACCTAAATTATTCTATGATTCCCATAAGATTTATGTCTGCTGTTCATAGAAGAAATAAAAACATTATCACAAAGAAGTTAAAAACATATACATAGCTCTCGTTTCTTGTTTCCCTGCTTTTTTTTGAGATACTTTTTTTTTTTTTAATAATGCTACTTTTCAGTAACTGCAAAGAATCTTCATTTGTTGGAATTAGGAGAGACTTTATTTATAGATGGATTTCTCAGCTAGTCATCTAACTGAAGATGTACTGTGATACTTCTTTGCCAGCTAACGGACAATAACATCTTTCCACATAGGCTTGTGAAGAAACAGCACCACTATTGGTATGATTGTATTTTGCTTGCAGTAAAGGTTAAACTAATACAGGCTTTCAGAAGTGGGTTCTGGTTACTGAGGCTGGCTACAGACCAGGCATACTATCTGCACCTTCATTTTCTCTCTGCTGCATATTACAGTATGTAAAGTAGCTGAACATCAGTGTCACAATATTGAAGTAAAATTGATACGAGCGTGTTACAAAGTCGGTAAATAAAGGGATCTTTTGGAGATAACTTGCTCATGGCCTTTCTACCTGCATTGTTTTCCCTTTCTTAAAATAAAAGGCTACCAAGCTAAAAGTTTACGGTTATTATAGATACATCTCAAAATGAAAAAATAAAAGGTTAAAACATTACAAATCTGACAAATAACTATTTTTCAAGTTTTCAGGTTAAAATATGGAAAACTTGTAATAAAATATTAACAAACAATTTCTGTAAGAAGCATCAGCCACATACTGAATGGGCTTCATAAGAAAGTGATTGCATATTAGATAAACTATTGGGAATCCCCATCCCTGCAGCCAATCCAATTGATCTAGCAGATTTTCAGTGGATTCAAATACCAACTTTTAAGAAGCTAGAATTGAATCAATATGCATGTTACGCATAAAATGACAAAGATGAATTAAGCTGTTTTATCTAGCATAACCTTCTCTGGATTATTCATACATTACCTTCATCATGTCTCATGCAGTAAGAGTGATTCAAGTTTTCTTTACCATTGTGCCTGTCATTCTGTCATACTTTAATGTCAACACCATGTTTATTAGGGACATTTTGCCCAGGAGGGTTTCATTTTTGCCTTTCAGCCAGTGAAGAGAGAAAATATCACCGTGTCCCTGCATTTTTGCATAACATCACGCCAACATAGCAAGTTGGTGACTAACTGTGCTGTCATAATAAGCATCAAGGATTTATAAAATGTATTTTGTTGGAACTACTAATTCTGTTTTTTTCATTGTTTAATGGCTTTCCTTTTCTATTCCCACACTGATCCGTATCGGTGCAACTAAAAGTCTGCAAGCAAAGGGCGGGCTGAATGAACCCCGTAATCATTATGGTAGCCAAAAGTTCATTAAAAACTGTATTCCATTAGGGAAGGAGGCAAAAAATAAAAAAACTCCATCAGAGAAGCAAGCCAGTGAACTGACATGACAGTCATGACACCTCCAGGTAGAAGCTGCAGGTCAACTGTACATGCTATGTAAAAACACACCCATAATTACCGAAAAAGTGAGAGAGATATTTTCCATTGTGGTCATGAAACCATTTACTGAGACATAACTTATTAAGCAAGACCTCTAGGTTTGGTCACTATATCATTGGTGATGATATATATATGATATATCATGATATTATGATAAGAGTTATATAATATAGAACTTTTCTTCCCCAGCACTTTGTCACAGTTGGAATTGCAGATTTTCACCATAGTCATCTCCATTTTAAGTGTGAGGATTTCCAAAGATTGGGACAAAGCATGAAAAATGCAAAAATGCATGTGTACTTTGTGAAGCTACAAGGTAGTTTTTGGAGGTAAGAACAGATATATGCTTTTATCTTTCATATACCTTGGAGAGGATCTTTTCCAGCATGCTATTTACATCTGGGTTGAGTCTGGGGATAAAACATTCACATAACAGTTTTACAAAACTGAATCTGTGGGCAGCAGAACTCCACAGAGCTGTTCATCTTAATAAAAAGAAACTAGTTTCTGTAAGATTGGGTCCTTTATTCTTTAAATTTTGTTCTATCTGCTTGACTGCAAGCTTAGCAAAAATATAAACCACCTTTTCTTACCCCTTCAACCTCAAATACTGGATATAGCAACTTTTTCAACTTCCTGGTATTTTATTGACTTTGAGAATATACAGTTGTGCATAGAAACTGACTAGTTTGAACATAAATACTTCATCTTGCTGAGACAAGGATAAAAGGGGAACTGAAATTTAAACAAACAAAAAAATTGTTGAGCATTCAGCCATATGGAAGGTATTTCAGAGTCAAGCTACGCAACGAGTGGAAGGAGCCCATATTTAAATTATTCATTCAGTCAGTTATGGAGGAGCATCTCTAAGTCATTTTATATTCCTAAAAGAAGACATAAGAAGAGTTTAAGCACCAAAATTCAATATTGTAACAGAGACTTCCTTTCCAGTGCCTGGCAGTCACGGTGCTCTGGGGGTGTTGCCTTACCTGAACTGTTAAGTTCTGGTCATGATGAAAGGAAGGCTGCTGTCCCTGTGAAGAGTGCTTTGACTTGGGAGCTGGGCATTAACACCTTAACTCTGCTCCAGAAGCTCTTTTCTTTGTCTCTAGGGTCTAGACTGACACACACTGTGTATACTAATGGAGAAATGGGATTATGAGGTGTATTTACACTAACACTGGTAATGAGAAAACAGGATAAAATTGAAACTAGAAAAAAGAATAGACTAGACTTGGAAAAAAATTAAGTTATGGAGAAGTCAGAGCTCCCTGGGGAGAACTGCTAAGAATTAAGAACCTTTCATAAAAAATAAATGTAAAGATTTGCTAACGACTGTCAGGTAGATTTGTGGGTGAATGGCATATTGTTTTTTGCATTCTCTCTTGTGAAATGTTGCTGTCTTTCTAAGCAGTCTGTAGGAGTTTCTTAAGCATGCTTCCAGCTAATCAAAATCAAGTGGCCATAGAACAGGAAAGAATAAGCAGTAAAGTTGATATATTTGAATCTAACATTAAAATTCAACAATAATCCTTCACTTCTTGAGTGTGCCTCTATTTTATTAAGTATTTCAATGCAATATAATTAATTTATTAGTAGCAATTAACATACTGGTAGCAATATCCTTGAACAAGGGCTGTAACTCAAGAAATCATGCTTAGTAAAAAAACCTACTGTGTTTCTAGTGACTCCTGCATAAAGGGAGACCTGATAGCAAATATCTGAAAGTCAATATGAAATGAAAATATATTAATCAAGAGCTAGAACAGGACTTATTATGCACCACGTATTCTATATTATAAAGGGTTGCTATAGCATATCCACAGTATAAGCTGCTGAGAGCATTTATTGGGTCTTTCATTAATTTATTTTTTAATTTTAATAAACCACTTACAGACATGGACAGTCCTTTTGTCTTCTTTGTGACAATCTGACACAGCTTGGGAAAGCAAGTTCACTGTTCATTAGAGAAATGCCACCCAGAAGGTCCTTTCAAAAAAATGTGTATTCCAGCTGGAAAAAGGAAGCCTGAATGTTTTCTATAGCCTTGCACTTCAAATCTGATGTACTGTCATTACCAGTATTGTAGAAAAAAAGAGTGATATTTCTTATTGTACTGCCTTGTAGACCAGTGTCACTAGGGAAATATGATAGACTGCTTTATAGGCAACTGTCCTATTTTAGATGTAGGTATATCATAAAGAACTTTATATCTGACAGGCTTTCTTGGAGTGCAATACTTTCCGCTCAGGTGAGAGTCTTCTTTTATTTCCTGCATACGATAAAGTGTAACCCCTATTTACCACTGTTTTTTGTTCATGTATAATTTGATAACATCTTTACTCTTGAGATTTAAAAAAATCGAACAGCTTCTTCTCAGGGTGTTGGTCATTGCCCTCCATTTTCTTTTTACCTTAAAACCTGCACAATTAACTTCTGTCACCTTAAAAGCCTTTCACACAACACATTGCTCCAGTTGTTGAAGCATATGTAATTACATCCAACAGAACCTGTCCTGGGGCAAGCTGATTTCATGCAATTTTTATAACACCTTTTTTCATTATTTAAGCAGAGTGAAATCTTTAAGACAGTATGATTAAACTGAAATTGGAACTATTAAATGTACGGTATTCTGAGAAAAGACAGACTCCTGCCATCTTTACAAGTAGATTTTTTTCTTCATTTTTTGTAAATAAGAAAAAGTTCAGTCCACCTGGCACAGATATTGGCCACATATCCAAGACTGTCATAATTATTATTTTTCATGAGTCCATATTAGGGTTTATTAGTACTTTATGGCTTGGTTTGTAGCTTAATTCAGTGGAAATAGACCTAGTGATTAATATGACATTACAAGCCCATCTAAAAATCTTTTCTGACTCTGCTAAAGAAAATCTGTGAAAACCAATCTGAGGAGTAAAAACAAGTCAGGCAGTTATGCAAATAATTCCAGTGAGGTGTGTCTTCAGTCTTAGGAACTCATAATTGCCAGTACAGAATACATGGATAAATGTTGTAAACTGATTACTAAAGCTTGCTAGGATGGGAATTTCTGCTTCATGGGACATTCCAAATTGGATGAGAACAAAACACCAACATTGCGGTCTCCTGCTTTGCAGAACAAACTATTTTGGGCCCATAACCTCACCCATGATCAGGCAAACTGGGCAGCCTGCCAGGCAGCTGGGGAGCTGGGCAGCAGGTAAATCCGCCAGCAGGCAAAAGGAGGGCTAGGCAGGCAGCCAGCCAGGCAGCTTGCAAGTCCATCTGTCAGTCAAGCAGCCAAAAAGCTGGCAAGCTAACATGCTGGTTGTCTCCCTGGCTGCCCAGTGGGACAGGCTGGGAGCTGGTCAACAAAGCAAACCACCTGCCTGCCAGGGCAACAAGCAGGATAGCCCTGCTGCCTGCTGCTTTCTGTCAATGACTCTGAAGGAATGTATGTATTCTTGTGGAAAGTGCCAATTCTAGTCTTCTGATGTCCAGCTATTCCAGGAGAATACATTTAACCAGCTCTGCTTCTTACAGAAAATATGTGTATTTAATATATTGAGCTACAGACAGCTACAATGAAAGACTTGGTTGTCTACAGAAAGGCTCAGATGCAATTTAAGATTAAAATTATGAAGTGTAATCTATGTGCTACTCAGTTGCATGTAATTCACTGCTCAAATTTGTATTTTCAAGGTTGCTGCTGTTGTGCGTTTGCAGAAGTATGTCATGTTCACCAGCTTGCCACCTTCTGCCACTTAATTCCACACAGGATCAAAGATTCAGGCATTTTTCTGCCTCAGTTTCACATTAAATTTTATCTGGTGCATGTTCTTGGAGTAGACCTAGGTGTTCCCAGAATACATGTAGATGGATGACACGCTATTGATAAAAAAACCACTTGTGGTTGCTGCTTAGGAAAACGGTTATTCCATTTACTAAGGGAAAGACAGACCTACATCCTCCTTCTGCTTGAGTGATTTGAAACTCCTATCTAATTTCCTGGAAGGACATCCTAAAGACAATATTTGAAGGAAGGAGATAGTGGAAAAGTTTGCCTGCCTAGAGGTGATGACACTATGGCACAAATTATTCAAGATCAGAGAGAGGGTAAGGAAAGATTATGGCCTTCACCTCTTCTAGGAAGCCAGTGCTCTGACTGGCTTCTGGGTTCTGACTTCAGGGCTGTTTCTGTATGTTATAGTAAGCGGTCTCTGCATAAAAATAAAGATTGTGGTAAGAACAGGGGCTGGAATTCCCATCTGCCTATTTGCAGATAAGTACCCTCACCACTGGGCATATATAAATATTCTTATTTATCTTTTTTCCCTGAAATATTTTATTTCCTTTGAGTGCTCCAGCTTCAGCAGTCAGGGTAGAAAGTACTACCCCGTTCAACCCTGTTTTATAACCTCGGGTAAGGACACTGCCTCCAGTCACTGATGAGGGTTTTAATACCAGCCTTTTATAGATGATCTGTTCACATAAAAAAAGTTGGGCAATGCTGTTGCTGCTTGATGTGCCTTTAAAGACTGATTTCCTCTCAGAAAGAAAGTTTGCAGGCTTGAGTTCAGGAGAGGACTCCTGTGCCCTGAGTAAAAAGCCTCAGCTCCAGAAGAGGGCAGTCCTGGAGACACAGCTGGGGCCACCTGATAAATCCTTTGAAGTCCTTCATGAAGTGGTCACAATCCCTAGGACTCAGTGTGTGATGCCCTTCCTTCACCTCCCAAATTGTCACATCCATGTTACTCTGAGGGCTATATGCCAAAGTCAGGAGGACATAACAGCAGCATACCCCCAACTTCTGAATTACATTTGTGTGTGTAACTGTGCGTACACATATGTGTACACATATGGGGCAAAGGACCAGGATTATACCGTATTTCAGGACAAGAAGAAAAATGTTAGCTGCTATAGAACTCAGGCTTTACTAACACTGTTAACTGATCTCATATCAGTATCACAGAGCCTCGATTCAGTAGCACACTGTGAAGACGTGTGACCTGGGATCTTGCTTATATTGCTATTTGCAGCATCTGGGCTCTAGCAATGTATTGACTAACCCAGACTGGATCTCATGTCTGTGCATGAAAGACTCAGCATCTTTTGAATTATACACAAGGTCAAAACCAGGAATGAGTAGGATGAAGAGGGAGGAATATTGCTGGTTTTGACTTCAAATAGGAAAGTAGAAGAGTCAAGGGACTGACATACAAGAGAAAGATTTAGGAAGACGAAAGAAGAGGAAACAAGCAAGAAATAAACAGAATAAAAGCATAAAAGGAGGTTAAGCCTTTAAAAAGTAGAAAGTGTAGGATCCGTGGGAGTCACACATGTAAGAGATATTTTTTCCTTTTCTTGTGTCTGTTTGATAAAGGGAGACAATCAAATACAATATGACATTATCAAACCGAGAATATAAATAAGCAAGCTTATTATAAAACATTTAATAAGCAAAAAATATATAATTTTAGATTGTAATCTGAATACTGACTGCAAAAAGGATCAGAAGGCAGAAGCTCAGGGAACAGAGGATGTTCATCCCACATCCTCAGTCTTCTTTTGAGGGCTCAGCATACTACTGCAATATCAAGGAGTCATGCTCACTATTTCAAGATAACACTTTGCTTTTCTGAACTTTTTGTTTTTCTGATGAGTGAAAAATATGAATATTTTCTGTTAAAAAATACATTGAAGTGTCACAATAGCATAAAGATTTCCCAAGCTTTGAAGTGCTGGGCAAGTAATCTCTAACATTTTGGGAAGCATGGGTGCGAGTAGTTTTTGTTCCTTATTACTGTCTGCTACCAAGCTGACTGCAGGGAGTGTAAGAGTGTCTTGGACTTATCCTTGGACAGAATGTTCTCAACTTGGTGAGCTTTAGATGAACACATTAAAACAATACTGTGAACTTTTATGAAAGACTTAAGACAACAGCAACTGGAATGGAATCCTCCTTGTTTTGGAGGATGTAGTCTGAGGCAGTTCTGGGGCTCAGGGAGCCCATTCCTCTCTTCCCCAACCCCACAGAAGGCAGGAACACTTTCCCTAGCCTCTGTGACTTCTGTCCCATGACCCACACATTTCCTATTACTCCACAAATGTGTTGCCTCTCCTTCACCCCAGTGCTTTACTGGAAACGAAAGAGGCAAAAGACCAGGCCAGGTCATACAGTAATCAAAGACAATAACACAGATATCATGATAATGACACTGCATAATTATGTGATGTGATTTGGTTTCGGTTACTTTAGAATCACTGCATTACCATAACATCATATGTTGCCCATCATTCCCTTGTACCATATATGTAGTGCAAAATGAGTTAATCTCAGTTCTCCTGCAGGGAACTTCCCTGACACAAAACCAATCCCTGTCAATAGAAATATCAGGTAGCCAGTTCCTTCTCAGCAGCCCTGGCAGAAAGAGAGCTATAGATCTACTACAGAGATAATTGTTGTACTGAGTTCTACTAATATGTGACAGAAAAAGACAATATTGGCAGAAATAAACAAATAACAATGGCTTCAACTTGCAGCTTCTTGAGGAATTTATTTGCATCTATTAAACTATATGGTGATTTTCAACTTGTAGTCTATGGACTATTGAATGATTGGGAGTTTTGCAAGAGCTTGCAAAATATCAAGCCTGTTCATGAAAGCATAAGCACACCAGACAAGGATCTTTGCCTCCACTGTGACTTTTTTTTGCAGTCCACAGACTGAACGAGAGTCAAATGTCCTAAACAACAAAATATCTTTGCAACACATTCACAGAAGTGACACAGAAGGGGTGGAAGTAGTTTCTAATTGGTGATGAGTTTGCTATGAAGGTAGGTAGAACACCACTGCAAAAGCTGAGCACAACCATAGAGACGACATATTTTGACAAGTTCTCCTTCATTACAACAGTAGCCTTGGTGTAAGTACTTTCTAATTTAAAAGCTGCAGCTGTTTTCCTATTAATCTAACCGCCTGATGATGGCTTTCATAAGTTTGATGGAGCAAAATGCTGGATATGCTTACCTTCTTTTGTGAGTTGAGCATTTTGCTGTTCACAAGATTTTTCTTTCACTTAATTAAACATTTCTATTCTTACAGACTTGTTTTTTACCTCCTACCTGGGAAGGAGGACAAAGATAAGGCTGAAGATAACACCTTTCTTCCTTTTTGAGCATTAGCTGTGGTGTTAGGTATTATAACACTCAAGCAGGATGTGATATTGATCTTTTACTGTTATTTGGGGCAAACGTAATTATAGCTCTCTTTTGTTTGCATTGCTTAGTAACATTACAGGGTCTGACAGCTGTATGAGCATCACAGAAGAAAAAAAGAAACTTGTGAGAAGATTGTTCAGATCAAGTTTTGTGAAGTATATGCATTTTTTATATCTTGCTTTGTATCGCAGCTAAACTCACCAGGCAAATTCACATCGCGGCTTATTTACAAATCAGTACTATTCTACTTGCATATACCAGATCTGAATATAAATTATAATCTCCTGCTGAAATTTAAAAACAAATGGAGGAACTATTTAGAAAATAGATAAGATGCTCAGAAGACTGGAAACAGAAGTCTTGGAGTCTCTTCCTCACTGCCACTAATTTCATGACCCTGAGAAAGTCACTTCATCTTCAGCCCTGTTTTCTCTGCAGTCCTTTGTTTGTTCTGTCTAGTTAGGCTGTAAACTTCTGGGTTAGAGACTGTGTCCCTCTTTCTCTGAGAGGTATCTGGTACCATAGTGGTTGGAGAGTCTTAAGTGACATATTAATATGCATAAACCTAAGAGATAATTTGGCCAATACATTTACCAATACAAATTATTCTGAACTAGGAAAGTTTATAATGATTCATGAGAGGACTCTGACTTTTAATGATGTGCTTCAGAAAGCTGAGGATTGAACTACAACATCAAATCTGCAACAATAAGACAGAATTTGAACCATGAATGTTTCTGTATACCGTAAGTTGTGTAATACTTGCAATAGATATGCTTTTCTTCTTAGAGTGGATTGCACCGGTTTTAATGTTCTTTAAAGATGATGTACAGTGGAGAGGGGGCATTAGTTATATCAAAGAGAGAACTGTTTTTGTAGGCTTCAATGTTACAGGCTGCTACTATGAAACATAATTTGTTATGTTTTTGAAGTGTCTCTGTTAGAATGGGTAAGGTCTTGGTCTCAGCACAACAGTCAAATGCAGGCTTACATCAAGGTATATACACATGTAATTCACTGACGTCAAAAGAACTGCTAGTGTTTTCAAAAGCTAAGCATGGTTGTATTATGTTTCCTCGGTTGGCAGTGAATGAGTCCAATATATTTGAATGAAATATTTACCTTAAAAAGTTTCTCTAGAGTTCAGTGTCACAGCCACTAGAGGTCAGAAAATCTGCCTGGACATACACCCATGACTTTGTTCTCTGTGATGATGCCACTCGTGCATTTTGATGCGATCATGTCATTCAAACTCTCTTTCTGTTCACCCATTTACAAAATTATTAAGACTTAACTGCAGCACCTGACAGAATATTTAAATAATTAATTAGAAGGAACATACAGATCACTGAATGAAGCTATTGTTAAAATAACTACAGAACACAGTTATTGTATTGTTACTGCAGATGCATAAATAAAGACCTACCTTTGGAAGGTGGCCATTATTAAAGGTTTGCATTTGCATGAATTTCAGATTCACAGACAAACAGAAAAACTGACTGTTGCATATTAGCAACTAGGTTTCCATAGTTATTGTCCCATACCTTTTGCCAAATGTCTTTTTTTGGATATTTTAGTAATTTATTTTATAGCCTTGTCTTATTTAAGTAGAAGCTGAACTGAAGAGAAAAAATCAGGTTTGATTCCTTTATCATCTTTGTTACATGCAATTTATGAATATAATCTGGTAGCACTTGCTTTGTGATTCACAATTCAGGTAATCATTCAGACTTCGGGAGATGGCAGAGGCATTGATATCAGCACGTTAAAAATATAAAGGCTGTTGCACAGAGAGGTAAGAGTTGGAGAGACATAATGGTGTTGTGGTTCAGCCTCAGTCGGCAACTAAACACCATGCAGCCACTCGCTCACTCCCCCCACCCCTGTGGGATGGAGGGGAGAATCAGAAGAGCGAAAGAACTTGTGGGTTGAGATAAGCACTGTTTAATAATTACAATAAAAATAATAATTATAATAATTATTATTATGATAATAACAATAATGATAATATAATAAAATGGAAAAGGAAAAAATAAAACCAGAAACACAAACAATACAACCGCTCACTACCTGCTGACTGACGCTGCCTGTTCCCACGCCACCACTCCTCCCACCCCCGGACAGCTCCTCCCAGTTAACCTACTGGGCATGACGTTACGTGAGATGGAATATCCCTTTGGTCAGTTTGAATCTGCTCTCTTGGCTGTGCCCCCTCCCCTCCTGGCTTCTTGTGCACCCGGCAGAGCATGGGAAGCTGGAAAAGTCCTTGACTAGTACAAGCGCTACCCAGCAACAACCAAACATCGGGGTGTAATCAACGTTGTTTTCATACTAAGTCCAAAGCACAGCACTGTGCCAGCTGCAGTGAAGAAACTTAACTCTATCCCAGCGAAAACCATGACAGGTCCTGTTTGAATCCAGTTTAGAAATATCTGAAAGTTGAGCAACGTTACAAATGGTGAGTAAATGGAATAAATCTAAAATCTTTCAATTAATATTGATAACATAACTCTCAAGATTTTTGACAACACAAGGTATCTTGGGGTAACCAGCAATAAGTCTTTATTATTTGACAAGCACTCCACTGACTTGATGGCTTCACTGGATTTGAAATGGGTCTATGCAAACATAATAAATGAATCTTAGATTTTGCAGAAAGGAGATTTATTTTATCAGTCATGGAATCTACCTTTTTTTCCTGTGGTTGCAGATATAATGCTTCAAATAGCTTATTGACTAACCTTGAGAGAAGATCATAAAAAGTCTTTATTCTCATGCTGAATTATGATCATACTGGCTCACTCCAGCACCATATTAAACAAATGAAATTAGGTGAGCCATCATAGGAGATGTCAAAGTTCAAATCAACAGCTTTTTTTTTTTTCCTGAGAAAAATATTAAAGTATAATGGCTTGCTTTTATTTAAAGAGGTATTTTGGAGACCAAAAGAAATCAGAATGTGATTTAAGAAGACCTGATTCCTATGCTAAAGTACTTCGGATAAAAGCAGTAGGGAAATAGAGCAAAGGGGTGTGCACTTATAGAGGTATAGCAACAGCGTGAAGAGATACCTGTTGATGTGACAAGATAAATCAAAATAAGGAATACACAGATGAAAAAGAAGGTAGGTATTTGTTTGCTTTGATCCTTCCAGTCTGCTTTTTATTTCTTGAGTCATAACTTAGATAATTTTTCTTTCCTTTTTTCAGCTTTTTAATTTGATTTGGATCTTGGCTTGCTTCCTGTTTTCTGTATCAATCCATTAGAAGAACACTTTATAAAGTCACAGAATCTGCAAAGCACTTGAAAAACTCATCTAGTTCAACTGTAGCTAAAGGCAGGATCAACTGTACCTATATCATTCCTAACAAAT